>NC_133815.1:20848779-21153779 GCF_043250625.1 Sebastes fasciatus
GAATGAGCCTCTGTGTTGCCCCTTGATGTGCTGAGGAATGCTACGCTGGGTGCAGACAACCAACTGTCGAGACCTACACGGTCCGAAGTTGAAAGTGTGAAGTTGTTAAAGTCAAAAGGGCTCGTGTGCTTCTTGAGGAGGTCTTCAGGTGGTCCACTAAAGTAAACGCGTGATTTAAGGATCTCCTCCCGTTAACGCGACAGTTATTACAAGCATTGGCCTGTTGTCGTTGATAATGAGTACATGGGGAACTTGATTGAACTTGACTGAAGTGTTCTGTATGACCCCTATGTACTTATTTACAGTATGGGCGCTGAAACCTTTAAAAGCAGGCAGCTGTCATACTCAATCTTTTATTATAGATGGAGGAGAGTCAGCTGAGGTCCGCTGGGAGGAAAACAATAAGGACCAGGAGAAGGAAATATTCACAAGTTTATCTTTGTCCTCCAGGATAATAGAAGACAGACAATGACAGTGCTTATTGTAGTAGTGACAGACCAACGTATGCAATGGTCTTTAGTTTAAAAAAATGTATATAAGAAAATGTTTAAAAGTTGAATGAAGCTGAGACTTTTATGTAATTAATATTACCACAAAAAAACATATTTTTCCCTAGAGGAACAGACAGGAATAAGATCCACATACACATTTCTTCATCAGAAATTAGTATCATAATGGTTTAATATAATAAAAATCAACTTAATATATCGGCTAAAATGTTTATGCCTTTTATAATTAATAGGCTTTTCAGTCACTTGAAGGACGAGACAAAAATAGATGCTGCTCATGATTTCAATTCACTGGCCAATGATGGTCACATGAGAGTTATTGTTGTCCACACCTTTATCTCCAAATACAGATCTTACTTTTTTTTTTGATTAGGGTCCTTTGTTTTCTCGCTCTTCCCTTATAGGTTGGCTGAGTGTCAGAGCTCTGCCTCCTGGATGAATATAAAGAGGGGTTCAGAACGAGGAGTAAAGACGGGAACGCAGCACCTGCAGGTAAGTTTATACAGACATTTTACACTTGACTGATTACACATATTGAAAATACAATGATGCTTTTTTTGTTGTTGCTTTCTAGAGACGCACCACACCAAATCTATCAAGGGGGAGAAGAAGAGAAAACAGGTAACGAGCTCCGTGTTGTTTGTTTTTCAAAATAAAATAAATACATGAAATGAATAGACTTGAAATAACATTACTTTGTGTGCTGCTAGTTTTTGAATAGTATCCTAATTATGTGGAAATGCCTTTCTTCAAGCTGACTTTACATAAATAAATAAATAAACACAGCCGATATTCTTGATTATCATAGTTCAGGTAACTGCAATGACTGTCTTTTAAGTTGTTTTTAAAATTTATTTCAAAAGCTTTTTACAAAAATACCTGTAATATTCTGTACAATTTATATATATCAGTGTATAGAAATGCATTCACTCAACAAATCACCTTATAAGTTGTACAGGTGCTACTTCAGGGACAATGTAATCGAAATGCTTTCAAACCATGTTCTCGGTTTACAGCTCTCAAGATGTCAGGCGACGCCCACATGGCGGAGTTTGGGGCCGCCGCTTCCTTCCTGAGAAAGTCAGATAAGGAGCGTCTGGCGGCCCAGACTCGAATCTTTGACATAAAGAAGGAGTGTTTCGTGCCCGACCCCGAGGTAGAGTACGTTAAAGCCAGAGTCACCAGCAGAGACGGCAACAAAGTCACCGTTGAAACTGAGTTTGGAAAAGTAAGTATATGTCAGTTATCTACACTGACTAATGGAAGAGGGAAAGTGGTTGTGACACTGTGAACTTAATTTAAATTGAGATATTCCCTGTGGTAAATCATTCAGACTACGACCCATAAGGAGGAAGACATCCACCCTCAGAACCCGCCAAAGTTCGATAAAATTGAAGACATGGCGATGTTCACCTTCCTCCATGAACCTGCGGTGCTGTTTAACCTCAAAGAGCGTTATGCAGCATGGATGATCTACGTGAGTAATGACTACAGATATACTGATCTTTCCACTGTATGAAATCTTCAGTACAATAAAAAACAACTTGTTTTATGTGTCCTTGTCCACAGACCTACTCAGGGCTGTTCTGTGTGACTGTCAACCCCTACAAGATGCTGCCAGTGTACGACCAGGCGGTGGTCAACGCCTACAGAGGAAAGAAGAGGTCTGAAGCTCCTCCTCACATCTACTCCATCTCTGACAATGCCTACCAGTACATGCTGTCAGGTATGTACATCCCATCTCTGATGCAGCGCTTTGTGATCTCTGACACCATCCAAACATTTAAAGATAACTGAACATTTGTCTTAAATCTTGCAGACAGAGAAAACCAGTCTATCCTTATCACGTAAGTCATTCACAAAGGTCACATCTGATTCTGATATGAAGAGCAGAGTTTATGTTTTGTCTTCAAAACGTGTTCGACTCACGTTTGTTTTCATTCGCAGCGGAGAATCCGGTGCAGGAAAGACTGTGAACACCAAGAGAGTCATCCAGTACTTTGCCAGCATTGCGGCTGTTTCTGGCAAGAAGGATGCTGCTCAAGAGAGAAAGGTTGATTCGATTTGACATGTTACGATAATAAGCATAATCAATGAAGTTTTCTGGCCTAAACTTTGCATCTATCAAATCCACAGGGCACCCTGGAGGATCAAATCATCCAGGCCAACCCTGCTCTGGAGGCCTTCGGAAACGCCAAGACCATCAGAAACGACAACTCTTCCAGATTTGTGAGTTGTCTTAATACTCGTTTTATTAAACAGGCACTCCCTGATTTAGCTAATGTGCCATACAGCGCCCCAAACCCAAATTTCCTCTCAAGCCACTGATGATGCGTCAGTCTCAGCTCAAGTTTTCGGGGCACTCAAGGGCACTAAAACAAATCTTGGGCCTTATCTTTAAGTAACATTTTTTAATGGTTCAATATAATTGTCATTTTCTTGCTTCTCACAGGGTAAATTCATTCGAATCCACTTTGCTGCCAGTGGAAAGTTGGCTTCTGCTGACATTGAGACATGTAAGCAGAGTGTGACATGAACATCTCCATTGTGCAATACAATACCCTGGGAGAATGTGGACTACATAACAAATCATCTCATTGTCATTTTTTGTCAGATCTGCTGGAGAAATCCCGTGTCACCTATCAGCTCAAGGCTGAAAGAGACTACCACATCTTCTACCAGATTCTGTCCCAAAAGAAACCCGAGCTGCTTGGTGAGCGCTGGATGAAACATAGAATATATTTTGAACCGGGAAGAAACGCCACAGACTGAAACTTTGTTTCTTTGACAGATATGCTGCTAATCACCAACAACCCCTATGACTACGCCTTCATCTCCCAAGGAGAGACGACTGTAGCCTCCATTGATGATGCAGAAGAGCTGATCTCTACTGATGTAAGCGAAACTTAGAGAGTGCTTGTTCGACGCATGAAGTTCCACAACTAACTCAAATGTAATTTCTGCTCTTTAAGGAAGCTTTTGATGTCCTGGGCTTCACCCAAGAGGAGAAGAACGGCATCTACAAGATGACTGGTGCCGTCATGCATTACGGAAACATGAAGTTCAAACAGAAGCAGAGGGAAGAGCAAGCAGAGCCTGACGGCACAGAGGGTAAAGGATCATCAGGACATTTACTCTCTTAAAAGTAGAGTAGAACTACCACCGATTCATGCCCTTTTGACACAAAACAATGTAGTAAATGCTTCTCCTACACAAAATCTATTACAGATACAGACAAAGTTGCATATCTGATGGGTTTGAACTCCGCTGACCTCATCAAGGGCCTGTGCCACCCAAGAGTGAAAGTAGGCAACGAGTGGGTCACCAAAGGTCAAAGTGTGCAGCAAGTAAGTTGAAAATGCACCGAAATCCATCAGGGGTTTGAAGAATAAAGTTTAAAAATTTTACCGGCATTGATTTTATGCAATTATCTAGGTGAGCTACTCTATCGGTGCACTGGCCAAGTCGGTGTACGAGAAAATGTTCTTGTGGATGGTGGTGAGAATCAACCAATCTCTGGATACCAAGCAAGCTCGCCAGTACTTCATCGGTGTGCTGGACATTGCTGGATTTGAGATCTTTGATGTGAGTATGAAAGGTTTTATGGAGACGTGAGTAAAAAATATACTTTCTCGGATTATATGGAAAACCTCCCCTCGTAACCAAATTGATTGTGTCTCTGTCTAGTCTTTCTGTATTGGGGATGTGTTTGACCACATGGTCCTTAAAGGTCACATGTTGTGCTCATTTTCAGGGTCATGCTTCCGTTTTGTGTTTCTGCTGGAACATGTTTACATGTTGTAATGCTTGAACAACCCTTTGTTTTCCTCGTTTTTGAGTATGTCTGATACTTTCACAGTATTTGTGTGGCACTCAAACCTGCTTTATAATAGAGGGACATGGAGATCTTACGTTTTACAAAATGGGACCTTTGGAGTGGCAATCCTTAAGACTTCAGTCCTGGTAAATTTCCGTTTTGATGAAGGCAACATAGTTGCGCTAAGTGTTTGGCAGTCTGAGGTCTTTTTGTTGACACAAGCGCCAAGTTTTTAGAATTGTGCGCATAGTTTTGTTTTATAAAGGAGAAAAAATGTAGTGCAGCATTCTTTTTCTGGGAATGCTGCCACAGACGCCCAGTTTGTAATGGTGCAGATATGTTACCTCAGTCACCATTGTGTTGCCTTATTTGGCTGTGGATAGTGACTTAACAGTCATCATTTGGATGAAAATCTTCAAGATTGTCGCTTCATATGTATATGTTTAATATTATATATCATTTCAGTTGTATGATTTTATTTTTGCTTTATTTGTTTTCAGTCCAGTCAACGGTTTAAATTGTGTAGTGTAACACAAACCAATTAGTAACTATATATGAATTCTTCATGGGCTGGAAGAGTCAATAGCATTTTCATTCAGTGTTGTTTTTCCCATCCATCCAAAGATGCACTTTATGGTTTCCTCTATAAATCAGCATTGAATAAAATATCTTGTAACAAGCTTAGTAATAGTGTTTCAATTCAAACCTGATTTCTTTTTAGTTTTAGAGAGTATGATTTAAATTTAAATTTCAGATTTAAATCCTCCTCGTTGTCAGTGTTTTGGTTAATTTTGTAAAAAGAAATCTAATTAAATTTTAAGTAAAGAGGTAAAAATTAAACACCAAAGTATGGTTTACATTTTGTAGTACCTTGTCATTTGCAATTGCCTTCATCATTTCAAGTGTTAATTGTAAAAAGAAATGTAATGTTTTACATATATTTATTCCCCTGAATGCTCTTCCTAGTACAACACCTTTGAGCAACTGTGCATCAACTATACTAATGAGAAGCTGCAGCAGTTCTTCAACCACCACATGTTTGTGCTGGAACAAGAAGAGTACAAGAAAGAGGGCATTGTGTGGGAGTTCATTGACTTTGGTATGGACTTAGCAGCCTGCATTGAACTCATTGAGAAGGTTGGTGAAGAGTTTAATTGGATGTCAGAATTCAAGTAACAAACGTAAGCTATTCTTTGTGACAGGTTTACATGCAATTCAATTCTAATCAATTCCTTCCTCCAGGCCATGGGCATCATGTCCATCCTTGAAGAGGAGTGCATGTTCCCCAAAGCCAGCGACGCAACATTTAAAGCCAAACTGTATGACAACCATCTGGGTAAAAGTCCCAACTTCCAGAAACCGAGGGTAATTAAGGGGAAGCCAGAGGCTCATTTCTCCCTGGTTCACTATGCTGGTATTGTTGATTACAATATCACTAACTGGCTGGTGAAAAACAAGGACCCACTGAATGAGACCGTGGTTGGACTGTTTCAGAAGTCCAACCTCAAGTTACTGTCTGTCCTGTTTGCTGGGTATGCTGGTTCAGAATCAGGTAAGAGAGCTTTGACCAAACTGAGTATTCATCCTTGAATTGTCCAGAATATCAACAAGGAAAGAAATGACAATTACACTTATACTGTATATCTGCAACTTCCATACTACCCAAGATGCAGGAGGCAAGGGAAAGGGAGCAAAGAAGAAAGGTTCTTCCTTCCAGACTGTATCTGCACTTCACAGGGTAAAATATGTCTGAGATTTGGTATACATATATGTCCTAAATTTGGTATATTGGACCTGATAATATTGATTGTCTTCCTTTACAGGAGAACTTGAACAAACTGATGACCAATCTCAGGTCAACTCACCCCCACTTTGTACGCTGCCTCATCCCCAATGAGACCAAGACTCCCGGGGAGATGGAGAATCCTCTGGTCATGCACCAGCTGCGCTGTAACGGTGTGCTGGAAGGTATCAGGATCTGCAGGAAGGGATTCCCCAACAGGATCCAGTATGGAGACTTCAAACAAAGGCAAGAAAAGCAATGTTTATTTATTGCTCTTTCGCAAATTGTATTGCTCTTTCACAAATCTTGCAATGCACTTGGAAACAACATCGGTGATGTAACCTCGGGTGTTTTGGGTCTTTCTATTTCAGATACCGCATCCTAAACCCTAATGCCATCCCTGAGGGACAGTTCATTGACAATAAGAAAGGAGCAGAAAAACTTTTGGGCTCTTTGGATATTGACCATGAGCAGTATAGACTGGGACACACAAAGGTTGGTTCTGTTTATAAAGAGGAGGGTTCAATGTTGGGATAAATAATCATGCTGGTTGGAGGTAAAGTAAAACTTTTGGTCGATTTCAGGTGTTCTTCAAAGCTGGTCTGCTTGGTGCTCTTGAGGAGATGAGAGACGATCGCCTCTCTCTCATCATCACAGGAATTCAAGCGAGATCCAGAGGAAAACTCGCCAGACTTGAGTTCGAGAAAATCGTTGAGCGCAGGTTGGTGCTTTACTTTTAACATTTGCTGTAAAAAAAAAAGACAAGGTACAGAAAAATGGATTCAAGCTTGCTAATGTTGTCTACAGGGATTCCTTACTGGTGATCCAGTGGAACGTGCGGGCCTTCATGGGTGTCAAGAATTGGCCATGGATGAAGTTGTACTTCAAGATCAAACCTCTGCTGAAATCAGCCGAGAATGTGAAGGAGATGGCGAACATGAAGGAGGAGTTTACGAAGCTCAAAGAGGCTTATGCTAAATCTGAGGCCCGCAAGAAAGAGCTGGAGGAAAAAATGGTCACCCTTCTTCAAGAGAAGAACGACCTGCAGCTCCATGTTCAAACTGTAAGATCAGTCACTCAGTTTACTTAAAGCTTACAGTGATGTACTTACGTAAATGTGATGACTAACAACATTTGTTAAATCTACTGTCTGCAGGAACAAGACAATCTTTCAGATGCTGAGGAGCGCTGTGAGGGTCTGATCAAGAGTAAGATCCAGCTTGAGGCCAAAGCCAAAGAGCTGACAGAGAGACTGGAAGATGAAGAGGAGATGAATGCAGAGCTTACTGCTAAGAAGAGAAAGCTGGAAGACGAGTGTTCAGAACTCAAGAAGGACATCGATGATCTGGAGCTGACTCTGGCTAAAGTGGAAAAGGAAAAGCATGCCACAGAGAACAAGGTAATGAAAGCAGCTATGATTGTAGGTTCGCATTATCACCTGACTGCAGTTCTCCTCAGCTCTCAATAACGTTTTAGCATCTTTGAGCTCATTGTTTTGGTTTTATAGCCCACAACTGTTTTGATTCACTCTCACTGCACTCATGGCTTCACGTTCGACCACAGCAGGCAACTGTTTTCAGTAGACGGGCAGCTGATTAGAGCTAAGAAGGTCTAAAGCCCCACTATAGGCTATACCTGTCCAGCACTTAACGGTAGACAAATAAAGTTAGCTACTAGCTGGTAAAATTATTGGAGTTTAGCAGTAGCCCACTACTTCTACAGTAGCCCAGAATGAACAAACTAAACGTTGGATCGAGCGAGAGCCTTTCGTGTTCTCCGACACACTTCTGGAACTGTGGTAATGTGAGCTGCAGAGTGCAAAACTATGGTACTGCCAACCGCTGTCTGACTTCTGTTGCTCCTAAAATAGTGTTATTATGTTAAGGATGGCCCCTGAGCAAGGCAAACGGCGTTACCACGGTTTTGCACTCACGTTACCGCAGTCTTGGAAAGGGAGGAATGTCCAGAGGAGTTCTCAGTTGGTTGCAATATGCAACTACACCGCTAAACGAATCCTGCACACTATCAATGTTGTGTTCAGATCAGTTACATGTATTAATGAAGAATTTTTCTATATTCTTGACTTGACACCAACTGTGATCTGTTTGTTAAGGTTAAAAACCTGACTGAAGAAATGGCAGCTTTGGATGAAATCATTGCCAAGTTGACCAAAGAGAAGAAAGCTCTTCAGGAGGCTCACCAGCAAACGCTGGACGACCTGCAGAGTGAGGAAGACAAAGTCAACTCTCTGACCAAGGCCAAAATCAAGCTGGAGCAGCAAGTCGATGATGTGAGTACAATGGCATTAGTGATGAATCCTCAAGTTCTTGAGCCACAATTTATAGAGAAATGTTTGTCTTGTTAGCTTGAAGGATCATTGGAGCAAGAGAAGAAAGTGAGGATGGATCTGGAAAGAGCCAAGAGAAAACTGGAAGGGGACTTAAAGTTAACCCAAGAAAATCTGATGGATCTGGAGAATGACAAGCAGCAGCTGGAGGAAAAACTCAAAAAGTAAAACAAATATTTTACAATTACAAACATGATGCCCATTGTGTGACAACAGTTGATTACTAACATGAACCATTTTGTCATTAAATGTAGGAAAGACTTTGAAATCAGCCAGCTGCTAGGTAAGATTGAGGATGAACAGACCATGGGCGTTCAACTCCAGAAGAAACTGAAGGAGCTACAGGTAACTGCACAAGCAGGTTTCATCTGTTGCATTGTCATCTCTTCATTATCTTCATTTTGTGATATAATCATTTGATGGATCTCATCAAGGCTCGCATTGAAGAGCTGGAGGAAGAACTGGAGGCCGAGCGAGCTGCCCGAGCCAAGGTGGAGAAACAGAGGGCCGAATTGGCCAGAGAGCTGGAGGAGATCAGCGAGAGGTTGGAGGAGGCCGGAGGAGCCACCTCCGCCCAGATCGAGATGAACAAGAAGAGGGAGGCCGAGTTTCAGAAGATGCGCAGGGACCTCGAAGAGGCCACTCTGCAGCACGAAGCCACTGCTGCTTCGCTTCGAAAGAAAAACGCAGACAGCGTGGCTGACCTGGGGGAGCAGATCGACAACCTGCAAAGAGTCAAACAGAAGCTGGAGAAAGAAAAGAGCGAGCTCAGACTGGAGCTGGATGATGTGGTGTCCAACATGGAGCAGACTTTAAAAGTTAAAGTAAGACAAAAAAAAGTTGTTATTGAACACATTCTTTCACATTTTGTGAAATATGCTGCCACTCTCATGTCTGGATAGTGGTATCGATCTTCTCATCGAACTCTCACTAGGCTAGTTAGGGTATTTCCCGAAATGTCAAACTATGTCTTTAAGTCATAACATACAGAAAATAATGCTCGGGTCATCTGTTTCTATGACATATTAATATGAATCATTTAACTCAGACCAACCTGGAGAAAATGTGTCGCACTCTGGAGGATCAGATGACCGAATACAAGACGAAATCGGAGGAAGGCCAGCGTACCATCAATGACCTGACGATGCAAAAAGCAAAGCTTCAAACAGAAAATGGTAATCGGTTTAACATACACTCACATTTAGGTGGTGTTTTTACTCTTACTGATACCTGCCTTTTAGCAACGCACCCCAGAAGATTAGTGCATGCAGACCCACGTGTTACAGAAAAGAAAGCTACACCAACTGCAGCTTGATATGGTGGTCGTACACACCTTTATTTTACAGGTGAGTTTGCCAGGCAGCTGGAGGAGAAGGGCTCTCTGATCTCTCAGCTGACCAGAGGGAAGCAGTCTTACACTCAACAGATTGAGGACCTCAAGAGACAACTAGAGGAGGAAGTCAAGGTCTTTCAGAATTACTGCTTTTAAAATACACAGCCCGATGTCTACTTCCAAAATGACTTGACCTCATGTTTCTTTACCAAAGGCCAAGAATGCACTTGCCCATGCAGTGCAGTCAGCTCGCCACGACTGCGATTTGTTGAGGGAGCAATTTGAGGAGGAGCAGGAGGCCAAAGCTGAGCTCCAACGCAGCATGTCCAAAGCAAACTCTGAGGTGGCTCAGTGGAGAACCAAGTACGAAACCGACGCCATCCAGAGAACAGAGGAGCTGGAAGAAGCAAAGTAAGGATTCAGTAGACCCGTCTTGTTTTTAGTTCCTATCCTACCACAATATTCCCATTTTATCTGTGAGGTAATGATTCGATACGTTCATTTTTGTTTTTTGCCATTAGGAAAAAGCTAACTCAACGCTTACAGGATGCAGAAGAAGCTGTTGAAGCTGCCAATGCTAAATGTTCCTCCCTGGAGAAAACCAAACACAGGCTTCAGGGTGAGATTGAGGATCTCATGGTGGATGTGGAGAGATCGAACGCTGCTGCTGCAGCTCTGGACAAAAAACAAAGAAACTTTGACAAGGTAATGACATATATGAAATGACAGGGACTCATCCCAGACAAGTATACTTTAGTACAGTTCTGAATGTATAAATTGAGTGTGCTTTAAGGGGAGACACTACAGGCAGAAACATTGTTTTTCATGTACTGGTCAATTTTGCGATTTTGGGCTATTTTGCTTCCATAATATCTTCTTTCAGACTAGTGGGAAAAAAACATATAAAATACACATTTAGGTGTTTATTTACTACACTTTGTCTATTTGCGTCTGTATATTTCTCCTAAATTCACCAAAAGTTAGCATTAGATAATGCCTCATTTGCATATTTAAACATAAAATTTAAGAAAACTTGTAATACAAAAAAATAAAGTAATTAACTGTGGACGTTTCATGATGATATGTATTAGTTACATTTTTTACCCTATTCTCCTGTCGTGTCAAAATGTATGGAATTTTACAATACATATCTTTAAAGGCCATTTTCTCCACAATTAGGTTATTCCTCAGACTCTGAGCCAGAAATCTCCACTTCAGTAGTGCTTACATACACCAGTGTTCCCAGTTTTATTCCTAGTCAGAAGGTTTTTACTGAGGGGTTTGTTCATATATTATTCATAGCTTGATTTATATCATATTGTAACCATAAAAACATGACGAAAATTGATTTTTTTTATGGCTGTTGGCAGTATTTTCTGATATATGGAGTGATAAAATAAGATATCCAAAATTCCCTCACTAAAAACCTTTGGCTCTAATATGTCAATAAAATGCATATTTAAACCTATATTTTCAGAAAACTTGTAATACAAAAAAAACTAATTAATGTAAGTAATCAACACGGGAAGTTTCATGGTGGTTAATTTTTTTTTTTACCCCATTCACAATTAATTTACAATTGAATTAGATCCTGGCTGAGTGGAAGCAGAAGTATGAGGAGTCCCAGACTGAGCTGGAAGCTTCCCAGAAAGAGGCTCGTTCTCTCAGCACCGAGATCTTCAAACTGAAGAACTCTTATGAAGAATCTCTGGATCATCTGGAGACCATGAAAAGAGAAAACAAGAATCTCCAAGGTAGGAAGATAACATGATTTACCTTTAAACATACACTGATTACAATTGGAGAGGCTGGGACAAATAAATAAATATGCACAAAACAGAGGAAATTTCTGACCTGACTGAGCAACTCGGTGAGGGAGTAAAGAGCATCCACGAGCTGGAGAAGATCCGTAAACAGCTGGAGCAGGAGAAGGCCGAGATACAATCTGCTCTGGAGGAAGCTGAGGTGAACAAATATTACATGTTGTCTCTTATGCCATTTTATCATCGATCAATTTGCTGGAATTACCTTTGTGATGCTTTGAAAGACATACGGTGATTTGCTGTTTTTTTTTACAGGGTACCCTTGAGCATGAGGAGAGCAAGATCCTCCGAGTTCAGCTCGAGTTCAACCAGGTGAAGGCTGACATTGAGCGTAAGCTGGCCGAGAAGGACGAGGAGATGGAGCAGGCCAAGCGTAACCACCAGAGAGTGGCGGACACTCTGCAGAGCTCCCTGGAGGCCGAGACTCGCAGCAGAAACGAGGCCCTCAGGGTGAAGAAGAAGATGGAGGGAGACCTCAACGAGATGGAGATCCAGCTGAGCCTGGCCAACAGGCAGGCAGCGGAGGCTCAGAAGCAGCTCAAGGGACTCCATGCTCACCTGAAGGTACTATAGAGGCTATACATGTTGTCTTTCTTCTTCTAATTATTGAAATAAAGAATTTACTATTGAATTGACAACATTGATTCAGCTACTAGGTATCCCTCTCCTCCTCCCTCATTCCATTGCATTCACTTCACAACAAGTGGTTGCCAGTTTCGTTGCACAACCTGCACATTTTATGGTTGAGTGGAGTGTCACTCAGAGAGAAAAAGCGATTACTTCTTATTTTTCAGTCGGCCACCCACTTCTAAATCCCCTTTGATGCGCATCTTCGTTTTACATTTTTTTTTTTTCTTTTAGCTTTTTTATGCCTTTATTGATAGAGACGGAGTACCATAGAAAGGGGGAAAGAGAGAGAGGGGGTGACACGCAGCAAAGGGCCACAGGTCGGACCCGAACTTTGGGCCGCTGCGGAAAGGACTCAGCCCCGGTACACGGGGCGCCCGCTCCACCAGGCGAGCCACAGCGGCGCTCCCGTTATACATTGTTTGAGGGAACTACAATGTTAGTTAACTGGACGCAACCGTCACTAATGCTAAGATGCTAACGTAGCTCCTCAGTGATTTAAGCTGTTATTTTTCTCATTTTGACAATGTAACCGGTGTCAACCTAGTTAAGATTGTAAGGACTATGACTGTTGGTAGTTGTTGTTGGTTTTGTTCAAATTGTTTAATTTTATGGATTATTGTTGTTCGGACGATTAAGCTAAGACAGCTCAAATGTGCTAACATCACTGTCACTTGTTGCCACGGTAAATATTTACTTCTCCTGCAGCCTGATGGAGACACTAGTGTCAAACTCAGCCATTTATCCATTTTTTCCACACTAACTGGCTACTTAATCACTGATGACACAGAGATACCATGTGATACCAACATTGTTGCACAATTGGCTCACAAGCCTTGTTAGACGTGGGAACCGAAAGTCTCTCTTCCACAGTGATAAACAAAACATACATTTTGGACCCGCCAAAATGTTTTATCATAAAATGTTTTATAATCCAAAACAAAGTCTGAAAATAAGTCTGAAAAATGTCGAGAAAAAAAAGTCTAAAAAATATCTAAAAATTATCTGAAAAAAAGTCTGAAAAATGAACAAAAAAAAGGTGAAAAATGTCAGAAAAGAAAAGTATGAAAAATGTCTGGAAACTTCTTTTCAGCACCTTTCCAAAAACTCTGTGGATGTAAAAAAAAATTGTTTACATAAAAATGTTATCAATATAACCTTTAAAGATTTTAAAACATCTTTCTGAACAGGACGCGCAGTTGCAGCTGGACGATGCCCTCCGTGCCAACGATGAGCTGAAGGAGAACATTGCCATTGTGGAGAGACGTAACAACCTGCTGCAGGCTGAACTCGATGAGTTGAGGTCTTTGGTGGAGCAGACAGAGAGAGGTCGTAAACTGGCTGAGCAGGAGCTGCTGGATGTCAGCGAGAGGGTTCAGCTGCTGCACTCTCAGGTATGTCGAATCATTACGTCATGGTATTTCCGTATATGCATACTAATTTGAATTTATTTGAATTTCTATTCTACTAAAAGTGATCATTCTGTGCAGAACACCAGCCTTCTGAACCAGAAGAAGAAGCTCGAGGCCGACACAACTCAGCTCCAGAACGAGGTGGAGGAGGCGGTGCAGGAGTGCAGGAATGCCGAGGAGAAGGCGAAGAAGGCCATCACCGATGCCGCCATGATGGCAGAGGAGCTAAAGAAGGAGCAGGACACCTGCGCTCACCTGGAGCGCATGAAGAAAAACATGGAACAAACCATCAAAGACCTGCAGCACCGTCTGGATGAAGCTGAGCAAATAGCCATGAAAGGTGGCAAGAAGCAGATCCAGAAGCTGGAGGCCAGGGTCAGTATTTCTAACGTCCACTGTGTTGTCACAGTGCCAGTGTACAAAAAAATAAAGCTCCATCCATAACTGTTGTTTTCAAGGTGAGAGAGTTGGAGAATGACGTGGATATGGAGCAAAAGAAAAACAGCGATGCAGTGAAAGGTATCCGCAAGTACGAGAGACGCATGAAAGAGCTCACTTACCAGGTACACACTAGACTACAGACACAATGACATTCAGCAAAAGATGAAAGGTTACGCTTTAACATGCAATATGTCTTGTGTGCTAATTTAACAGACGGAGGAGGACAAAAAGAATCTGAGTCGCCTGCAGGGCCTGGTGGATAAGCTGCAACTGAAAGTCAAATCCTACAAGCGAACTGCAGAGGAGGCTGTAAGCAAAAATACTACACACATGGTCCATTTGCTTATTTGTGAGCCACCTAAATAACAGTTCTCCATACTCTCATCTTGATTTTTTTTTTAGGAGGAACAGTCCAATGTAAATCTGGGCAAGTTGCGCAAGATACAGCACGAGCTGGAGGAAGCAGAGGAGAGGGCCGATATCTCAGAGTCTCAGGTCAACAAGCTGAGAGCGAAGAGCCGCGACATCGGTGCTAAGGTCAGTAATCATTAAGAATAATGCAACTTTTAATCAGTTACTACCCTGGAATCATGAGTGAGTAACTGTAAAGCTGAAGCCGGTAACTTTGAGTATATATGATAAAACAAGACTCGGTCCAAACCGAGTATATGGCTGGACAGTATGGTCAGTCTGTGAATTTGTGGCTAAATTTTTAAACAAATAGTCAGAGGTCTTGTCTATAATGTTAAATCCAGCGGTGCATGTCCACCAGGTCCAGCGATGACACTATAGGGGACACGCTGCTTCTGGCTAGCAAGCGGTGCTGTACCCTATCGTGAATGCACCTGACTGGTCCCTGGATTTCTGCTTGCCCTTTCAAACAGGAAAGAACATGGCGTTATGTTATTCCATCTAAACAATCCACCAAAAACCTACTTCTGAAAACATTTTAAGCGAGAAACAGGCTATACCACTGCTGAATCCCGCTTCATTTAAGAACTAGATCGCCTAGTTTGACAGCTCGGTCCAAGTTTCGCGAGCCGGATGCGTTGCGCTGCACCGGCTCATTTACATAAACGACTGTTCCCAAATTTTTGTTTTGAAAGAGCAACGGCAAATGAGGAGACTCCAACACTCAGCTGACCAATCGTGTAACTTCATTCAGTCACTTGCGTTTGTAGGGCTGGCCCTCTGCGGTCCAGTTATTTTTACAAAACGGTCACTATATCATGACAGCAGTGCATGAGACAAGGAATCTGTGAAAAACAATCCTGTGCCTCTGTGTCCTCCGGTGCTCCTAATGGCATTTGGAAGATTTCAACGTGCCCGAAGGAAAACAAGCAATCAGAGCCGAGGAGTCTCTACAGCAGCTGTCAATCACTGCTTGCGAAACTCGCAAACTCCGGTCAAACTAGGCAGCGCTGATCCAATATGAATCAAGATTCTGTTACTGTAATGCCTATTTCTCGCCTCAAATGTTTTCAAAAATATATTCTGGTTGTTTAGCTGTAAAATGAGAAAGTTTGCTCCGGTTTGCTTGGTTTTGGCTCAACTGTTTCCAACATGGCGGCCAGGTCACAAACATTACAGTACAGGAGTTTTTTAAGTTTCATGAGCGTGGTATGGGGCGCAGTAGAATCTCATTAGGAGCACTAGGAGGAGGCAGAAGAACATGATTTTTGTATTTCTTATTATCTGTCTCATGCACTACTGCATATTTGCTCAAAGTCACCGACGGCAGCTTTAATGATTTGGCAGGAATCAAAACATTCTGATTGTCTAACATGTTTTCTTTGTACAGAAAGCACATGACGAAGAGTGAAGCCTTCGACAGGACCTTCAACAGTAGTTTGATTGTAGTATTTTAGTTTCTTTATTCTCCATGCAACATGAGTGGAATAAAGAATACATGAATGCACCACTTTGTTCATGTTGCATGTATTTGAAAAAATATTCAAAGAAATGACTAACAAGTGGATCAAGACACTACAAAAGGAAAAAATGAAAGTAGAGGCCTGCACTGTGAGGCAGTATCTCATGCAGCTCCTCCCAACAACAGCATCCAAACCACAAGAGTTGCTTTCATGTTTGGACATGAGAAGAGCGGAAGACTTTGCTCTTTGTTTTGGCATGAGTTTTTGCAATATCTGACTGACTACAAAGAGTTGTGTACAGTATGACGAGTGTTAACATTTCATCATCAGCATGGCTGCAAAAAGATGCATATAGTACTTCACTCTATAATCAAGCTACTGCCAGAATGCTAGGTCACATGACCCAAACAGTGGGATTAATGCTCACATGTGGCGAGTTATTTTAGTTCATATTATTTCTCATAACTACAGTAACTACACTCAGCCACCACTAGAGGGTCAAAGAGCTCCACTCACAAGAATTGATTTATCCATAATAATGGAAAAGGGAGAAATAATAGAAAGAAGGGATAGCTATAAAATCTAAATCAACAATATATGCAAAAAAAATGACAAAAAAATCTATTTCTTTGTATTTTTTGTATCAAAATCCAACTAACTTTTCTTCCTGTAAAAGAAAATGTGACGTATGCTTCCGTAAATTGGTCATGACATCCATCCATCAAACAATCTGCAACTTTTAGCGACAAGGATGCAGGTTCCATATCATGCTACATTCTTAAAATTTAAAAACATAATTCAGAGTTTCAAAATCACTTTTGAAAATATTGTCAGATTTAATTATTACATCTAAAATAGATTTCTTACTGTGCAACAAATTCAGTACTTGAAGGATTTGGTTCAGGGATGTGACCAAGTATTAGTGTACTTACACAGTACAACAGTGAAATATGGCTGGAGTGAAGTTAACTGTAACATATTAATTTATTACATGTTGAAATTAGAAAATAAATACACAAAAAATCAAATTCAAAAACAAATAAATGACCATCTTTTTGCTTTTATCTTATCAAAATAAAACCGTATTACATAATTTCATAACACTATATTATGATATGCTAAATCACTGTTCAAAGCAATTATTTTTGTTTGGTAACCTCTTTTGTTTCCCTTTGAACAACGGCATCTGCTTTATGCTCTGCACCGCCCGAACATACATGTACAATCCGCACGCACACTCAAAACAAATACCTCCCCAGGCTGTTGAATGCCACCATGACCGTGCCCAGCGCTGCACCCCTCCATGAGAAAAAGAGGCCGTTTATTGTTAGGTGAAAGCTGATACGCGTGTCATTTGTTTGTAGATTGCAGCCCAACAGGTTTATGTAACAAGATGCACTGATGGAGCCTCAAATGTTACTTTTTCTAATAAAAAAGTGCCTGTTTAAAGCATTTCAAAATAGTATCTTATTAGGTAAAATATTAATTATTGCAAGTCTGCATCATTAATATTTGGGCTGTGGATTTGGTATGCCTTAAATGAAGCTTACCTTGTAGATTTTACACAAGAAAGACATTTCTGTGGGCTTGTATACAGTACATTCAGTGTACAAGCCAAGTACATCCGGCTACATTCCCAAAGACCAAATGAACAGCCTGTTGCAGCCCTTAAATACTGCTGCTTATGGTCTTTATCAATGTAGAAATTACAAGAAAAGCTCTTTTTCAGCCTCTCTTATCAGCTTAGTGCCCTTAACAAGTCTTTACTCAGAGAACCCACGGCTCTGGACGAGGCTGCTGACTGGAGGAAGCGTTGCACCGTAACCACCAGTGATGCACTTTTCCCAGGATGGAAAAACAGACTCAATAATTGCGCTGAAGACTATGACACACGACGTGAAGCAGCCATGCCTTTCCCAGTTGATGTCATAGGTAATAATATGAAGCAGATTGTATTGTGTGAGTGTGAACGTCTCTCTGGTGAAAAAAAACATGCAGCGAAGAGAAATACAAGAACACAAAGTACACCGCCAGTAAACAAACACACGCAGTAACAATTTTACAAGTCAATCCACCCAGTCTAATGAATGTTTTACCTAACATCGCCATAACAGTTTATGTGTTGCCACAGCTATGAACAAAAAGGGAACACCCACTTGAGTAATGTGAAACAGTTGAAGCCCCACCTATAGCAGACACTATTTAAAGTAGATATCATTCAACAAAGCATTGTGCTTTAATATGTTCATTGACAACCTCCCTGCAGACTGGAATGTGGCCTCAGGCTCCAAATCATGTTTGTCATGACAATACTCAGCATACCTTTTCACTTATGATGGCATGTAAACACTGCGATGGGAAACGATGCTGGTTAAGGCTGGATCATTTCACATCAAGCAGCAGCAAGAGTGTAACTTGTTGAGCAAAAACATTCATTTAAAAATGTATACGTTACATTTGTCTGTTGGTGTTTGTAAACAACGCATTCAAGAGTGAATGAAGAGAGGGAGCGGTGTTAGTGAGAAATAAAACCTTATTTTCCGATTGTTTCATGGCGGTTGCATTCTAAACCACAAATAAACACACCCACACTTACGCACAACACTGTGAGAAGGAGCCGTGTTGCTGGTTTTTGAATGAATGCGCGGAAGGACAGGCTGTCCTCTCTGCTCGGTGTGCGTGTCTCGGTCAAACTGACACAACGATAGCAGCACACAGCAGAGAGACAGAGGAACAGGAGAAAAACTGAAGCACATAAAAACTCACAGCGATGTAACAAACACGTTCTCATCAGAGCTAAAGGGGGACTTGTGCCTCGGTATCAGGAGGCGGCGGTATCTGACGACCTGAACGGGCTGCACACCCTACACGCTGTTATTGGCTGGGGGATACAACCCCACGTGGGGCCCAATAGCTCTTTGCTGACGGCCAGCAGCATCCCGAGTAAAGCAAAATAATAAGAGAAGAGAAAATACAGGCAGATGGCAGGGTCCCTGTAGATACAGACACTAGTGGGTCATAAGTGATGATTGAGAGGGATTACTTTTTTATCAGTCTATACATTGTTTTTTAGGAAAATTTTACATATTATACCTAACACATACATTAATCCAAAAACACGAGTTATTGTTGGATATATTACATTTATTTATAAAATAGATATATTAAGACTTTAGATTGCCACTGTGCAAATAAGAGCAAGCACTGTATAGAGCATATTATGTTTGACATCAAATGTTAATATACAGTATGATTATATTTCATCTCAGAATTAAAGAAAACCTTTTTCAACAAAACTTTTAAACTTTTTCAATGCAACACTAACAAAATTAATCTGTTATGCTTACAACATTTACCAATTCATTTCAATCTTAAAACAGAAGAAAAACAGGTGATGAAATATCACATGATACCACATTTATCAACATTACCTTATTGTTAACTGGCAGGATGAAATGCAAACCTAAAGATAAAGCCTTATGTCAAAATGTTAACTTTACACAGTAGTTTGATCATTAAAACAACTACACAGATGTACATCCCTCACTGATGCCATGCAACTGTCCAAACTATAAATGTTAAACAACGCAGATTGCAGATATATACAGCATACTGTACATACATTCATTATAATCTTTAAATCTATGCTGATAATATCATGCTTACTCGTTTAATGTTTTTTTGACAGGACAGCAACCACCACTGTTGAAAAGGAAATCATGCAGGCAAAAAACTGTCCCTCCTGACATCACGTCTCCTCTGTGACAATGAGAGAGCAGAGGAGGTCACTTTACGTAATAGATGTTAGCCCATCGTCCTTCCCGTAGATAATGAAGTCCAGAATCACATTGACTTGACAGAAGGGAGGATTTAAAGCAATTCTTCTGCTTTCACAACTCTGTCTCTTTTTCTTCGTCTTCATCTGTTTCCAAGTAATATTCATCATCTGTCGTCGTGTCTGAGCAGCTGTCTGTAGACTCCTCAAAGGTGCTAAGGCTGGATACATAACCTCTGGAGGGCAGAAGCCCTCTGGGGGACAGGCTGTCCACTTGCTGTGATGCTCCTGATGAGCTGGGAAAGGTGGGGGAGGAAGGGCTGGGAGGTTTGGACATGCGTCTGGACACTGGTGACAGGGGAGGTGTTGGAGGAGGGGTTGGAGGACCCTCTGTATCCCATGCAAAGTGACAAGTGTTCATGTTAGGGCTCCAAATGCGGGCTTGCTTTGAGGTTGTGGTAGTCACAGGTGGAGAAGCGGAGACTTCTGAGCTCCAATTTGCCAAGCGCCTTGTCAGTGACCGAGGAAGAGACCTCGATCTCATTTTACCAGGGTCACTGGGGAAATATGACATTAGACAGTCCTTACTGGGCTGGCAATCATATTCTGTGGTCCAATCAGGAGAAAC
Organism: Sebastes fasciatus; assembly: GCF_043250625.1. Taxonomy (NCBI): domain Eukaryota; kingdom Metazoa; phylum Chordata; class Actinopteri; order Perciformes; family Sebastidae; genus Sebastes; species Sebastes fasciatus. The sequence goes on from NC_133815.1 coordinate 20,869,149, forward strand.
AGACCACTGATCCAAGTCCTTGCCACTGCTTCCACATGTCAAGGATGATTCAAAGAGGTCACCCACACTCATGTGCCTGGATCCAATGGAGATGCGACCAGGCCCCGAAGGTCGACTGGACAGTACCGAACTCACAGAAAACGACCTCCCAGGCTCAATGCCATATTTTAAGTCTGCATAAGGGGATGTCAAGCATTCCTTGTCCTGTCCTGGACCTGCACTTGGAGGACCAGTGGATGCCCGGCTTCTTCTTGAGCACCCCAGGCTGATTCCCTCTACCGGCTCACATGGCGAGGAGCATTCTCTGCGACGGTGTAGCTTTGGGCTATAGAAGACACTGTCGTCTGTAACATCCGGTGAGGTAAATAGAGAGACAGGGGAAAGAGAGGAGAAGGGGGAGAAGGGGCTCCTGGGGCTGGATGCAGACTTCCTGAACTGAGTAGGATAATCAGCAGTGGGGTTAGGGCTCCCACCAGGACTGGTATCTCCACAAGAGAGGTACTGGTTTGTTGGTTTATAATCTGTCCTGTTGTCTTTGTAAAAGTCAAATTGTTGGGTTGTTGGGCTGCGGATTGTCAAATGAGGTTGGTTTTGAATTTCCATGTGTTCCACACAAGCATTCTGCTGTCCCCGGTCAGTTTCTGGAGTTGATTTGTCTGACCAAATGTAAAGTTCATCTCCTGCCATTGTGCTCCCAGCAGCTGAGGGTGGTATGAGAGTGTATCTGTTTTGTGTCCATCTATTCGTATCCTCTGTTCTCTTTTCATTGTCCTTCAGCACCATCCCTTTCTCCTGCTCTTGCTTTTTGATACTCTCAACAGTGATATCACTGACATCACTTGATCCACTAACAGAAGGTGTTTGGGAGGCTCGCCTCCATTTCCATGGAAACGATGTATCATCCTCAGACCGTCTGGTGCTGAATGTTTGTCTCAGTCTGTTAAGAACCTGGTCCATTTTGTTATTAGTCTTGCCAGCCCTCTCGGAGTCTGACCTTGACAAACTGGGGTTTGGTGTGCTGACACTTTTCTTCAATGCAAACCGACTTCTCTTTGGGTTTTGTTCACTGTTGCTCTCCACTGAAAAAAATCTGCTTTTACCCAGTACACCCTCCTTCATTCTTCTGTTAGAGCTTTCACCAGTGCGCTGACTCTCTGTTGAGCTGCTACCACTGGAGCTCTGATCTGAATGACGACATGCTTCTCTTGCAGCTTCCTTACTCTGCACTCTGTGCGACTGTTGATTTAACTTGGTCTCCAGAGAAACCTGTGTGTTTGCAGTATGTTGCAAAGGTTTATGTGTGGTGTTCTTTGGGGCAGCTGTAGCTGTATCTACTTTAGGTTTAATACTGTAAACCAGTGTCTCAGTTACGCATTTTGAGGAGGAGTTCTGTGCCTCATGAAATCTGTTGTCGACAAGTAATACGTGATCATTCTGGCGATCTTGGCTGTTGTTCTTGCTGTGATTATTCTTGACTTGATCCGTTTCTGAAACCCCACACTTTGTACTTCCTTGGGTGGCAGTTTTGTTCTGGAAAGGCAAAGATAGGGGCTGGGGTAGGCTGATGGGTGACACAGTGGGTTTGGACATGGGCAAGGTCATGGCTGCAACTTGATCAGTACATATGGAAAGATGTGGAGGATAATTTGACTGAGACTGTTGGAAGAGGGGTGATCTAGGTATCATAGTCTTAGTTTCACCCTGCGTTGACCTGGTAGACATGAGAGTAGAATAAGGTGGGGAGCTATATCGAAGCTTATAACCACTTGAAAAGTCAGGAGGGAGGGAGAGAGGAGCAGAAGAACGGCACTGAACTGTGCCAGACTCCACTGATAGTGTCCTCTCCTGTCTGGGTGTGGTTAAGTCCCGTCTTCCCAGGTTAGAGATCATAGTGTCACTAGGTCTTTGCTTAGACCTCTCTCGCTCTCTGGATGCTAAATCAGCAGAGTCGGATGATAAAGATCGATACTTCCCTCCTTTCTCCACCTGTATGCCGGAGGTCTTAGGGCTAGGGAAGCATAGAGGAGATGTGTTTGTGGTTGGACTGCTTGATCTTAGAAAGGAAAAGATGGATGGAGCTTTGGCGCTCTGTGGGGACCTGGAGCTCGTTGGGACTTGAGATGGCTCTGGCTGCTCGACTGTGTTGGTCTCAGAATGCTTCAGATCCACTGAGTCCTCCCATGTTACTCGTCTCAATCTCTTTCCCTCCACGCGGGGGCGCAGTTTCTTTGGGTCGCTTTCTGGGCTGCTTGAGAATGATTTTCCCTCCTTAGGACTGGAAGTGTCTGAGTAGTTGGGGCTGGTAATGATAGAGGTTGCAGGGGGGGTTAAGATAGAGGAAACAGTGGTGGGAGAAGACGCAATGGCAGGAGCGATGGGAGGAGTAAGGAGGGATGGGCTCGGGGCAGTTGTAGCTGCACGATGGCTGCCAGCGGTAAAAGAATAGCTGGTGGAAGCAGTGGATACAGGACTGCAGTTTGTTTTAGAGGAAGCACTGACTGTGGGAATCAGGCTGGAAACAGTTTTAGGGTGGAAAGGCTTGTGAGTGGAAGCATAGCTTCTTTCAAAGCCAAGAGGTGTGGCATTGGCTGTGTTGGTGAATTTCGGTGTTTGGGAAGAAGAGCCAGTGTATGACGAAGCATGAATATTGGTCTGTGAAGCAACTGAATGAGAGTGGAGGGGGGAACTAATTTTAGTGTTTGGGCTTAGGGGGGGACCAGAGGTAGTTTTAGAGGCAAGAGCTTGACTATTGTGAGTGTTGGTGATAGCAAGAGAAATAGGTGGTTTGGTAAACCTTTGAGAGTCCTTGTTGTGTGAAGATGTGGGGGTGCTGTTGGTTTTGGATGTACAATGATTATTATTGTACTTGCTGCTGCTCTCAGTGGGTGTACTTGAGCTCTTGGGATTTAGCAATGTAGTTGGAAATTCAGTTACATTTGCTGTAAATGAACTATTATTTACATCATGCCTGCTGAGATATTTAGAATGAGTCAGTGCTGTTTGCGCTGTAGCTCTGCTAATTTTAGAACTAGTCAAAACATCGGGCAAACTGTGAGGCTTTTGTGGTTCTCTGTTTAAATTGGAGGCATATTGCTGTTTGACAAGCCTGTCTGATTCATGGGCAGGTGAATCCTCAGCTTTTCTTTGTTTGAGGTTGTGAGTTCCTCCCTGTGTCTTCATAATAAGGTTCATATTACCTTTGCGAACTGACTCTGTGTTATTGTTGTCTCTGTTATTGGGGATTTGACTGCTAAATCTTCTGTTGTCAGTTGGACTTGGAGAGGGAGAGGCCAAGTCTCTATTATCATTGCAGGGTGGAACTAAGGGTGTGTTTGATTTTTCTTTGATGTTCATTATATCATTGAGCGTTGGAGGGGAACTGCCTTCCTGGGTAACTTGTTTCCACCAAGAAGTGGATGTCAGGCTGGTCCTTCTAGGGAGGGAATTGTTTTTTAGGAGAGGAAGCCGGTCATATGGGGAAAGTCTTGGAGAAGAGGCAGTGCTCTCTGTACTTTTGTCTGAGCCCCTGGAGTTCTCTTGCCTCTCTAGTGGTCCTCTAATTGGACATGCCTGTGTGGAACATGAAAGACTGGACTGGGTCCTATTCATTGTTTGAGGTTGTTGGGAAAATGGTCCATCTTCCACATCTTTGTTCATGGGTGAAGTTGAAAAGAAGCGTGTTTCAAATGTGTTCCTTTCTCTTAGATTGGAGGGCAATGGGGAAAGGATAGGCCCAGTGTCAGTTGTCCCATAAGAAATGGACGATGGAGAGAGGGGCTTTGACCTGTCTGGCCCATTATTATTGAGAAAGGTTTGAGAAAGGTGTGTTGCGAATAATTTTCCATCTCGATCATTTGGCGAACTGCTCAGGGGCGGAGGATTCATCTCAGAGAGGGTGGAGGCTGCATCAGAGTTCCTGCCATTTGAGTGAAATCTTCTTAAAGACAGAAGCAGACTGCTGGTTGTTGGTTTTGAGCTTAAAGACGACAGTCCTCCTTGATGACCAGTTTCCGGGTTCCTCCTTTGTTCATTTGGGTCAAGGGAGAGGGGAGACACGGGAGATGTGGGTACAGGGCTTACAGCACCTGCATCCATTTTTCTATTGTCCAACCTTCCAGAGTTTACATCCAAAGAGACAGTCTGAATCATTTTCCTTTTAGAGTCATAGTCCAAGCTTGCAGGAACACTTTTAGTTGACCAGCCCACTGTATTACTCCTGGTACCCAGAAATGGCACCCTTAATTGGCCTTGCAATCCATCTGTCAATGACCTGTCCACTCTCTCCTGAAAGCGTTCATGCGAACGGTTTGGCGCAGTGTTCGTCACATCTTGTAAATTCCCCTGGGCTTCCGAATTGCCAGTTCCCTCAGGTCTTTTGGTCCGTCTTAGTCGGCCATTCCAGTGTGGGGCAAGAACTGTTACCACAGTGGAAGACAACATGGTTCTAGTAGGGTTCGATCTTTCCACAGGGTCAGTGTGTTTCTCAAGCTTTGTATGGTCTTTTATGTCTTCTTCTATCTCAACTGATCTAGTGCCAGTCCTTGGTTGTGGCCCACATGGAAGTATGTGCAAGCCATTACACACATTTGATCTGTGAGTTATACTCAAGTCCTTGGTTGTGTCCAGTCTATTGCAAACTGTGATTACCTCTTCTTTCTTCTTGGCTGGAAATGGTATCCTTTCAGATAATGGATAGTCACTGGCTACCTTTATTGAGGTCTCTGGTGGTGACGTTTGTCCATTAACCTGTTAAGATAAAAATAATTACTGCAAGTGACCAGATATTGTACACTAATTTTTCTATTTTTGCCAAACATTTGAAATCTGCTATATAAATGTATGTTTTAAAAATAAATTTTCACATCTAACATTTCATATGCCCACACAATATCCCACACTAGATTGTTGTATTGTAACCACAGATCAGCTATGTCTAGGGGTATCATTAAAGCCTAACTCGTTTCATAAGCCAACTTCATATCATATCAATGCAAATAACTTGCATGCTGAAGTAAAATGCATCCTGGCATTTTCAGTAAGTATGCAACAGTGTCCTGTTATGTGAATTGCAAATTGTAGGCTGGCAGAGGCCAGAGCTTTGCCAGGGCTTCTGTTCCCATGGTGTAGCTATTTAAGAGATTCAGGCCTTGACAAACGGGTTATTTTGAAAGACGTGCGATTTCCAAGGACATACGAAAGCAGACACACCCTGTCCCTTCTAACGCCTAAAATAATAATTAATCTGATGTTTTCAATAGCACGCAATGTCACTTGTTATGTTGTGATGTTTTCCCAAACAATAACTTCATGTGGATTTCAAAGGATTTCAGTGGCTTTTAACTTGTTGTGTTAGAACTATTGATTGATTGGGAATATTTTGGATTAACAGGGACTGAAAGGTGCAATTTAACATTTGTTTTTAGATGTTATTCTACGATGCAATGATTCCAGCATGAGCCCTAAAACAATTATGAAGATTGTGGCAAGTTCTTACCTGACAGCAGCTGTTCTCAGTCTCAGCTGTCTGCGTTTCCGTTAAACTAGCAGAACAGGAGAGAAAAGACATGAAAACCATTACTCATACTAGGATTACATCTGACACTTAAGCGTAGACAGGACATAATGTACAGTATGCAAAACATTTTACGGCTACCCTACACATGAACACTGAGTGGCTGTTGGATTCCCTTAAAAACAAATCTTGTGTGGAGATTTTCTGATTACATACTGAATTTGATGCACAAAAAAGGTTTACATGTTTTATTATTATAATCGCTTGACGTGTTATAAACATAAAAAATTAAGGCAGTAAGGAATAAATATGACAAAGCAGTTTATCATGTAGATGACAGGTGCTTTCATTCATCCTGTAAGGTACACGGTTGTATTTGTTTACAGGAAATACTTTCAGTGGTATGTAGTGGATATTTTACGTGTTTGAGACTCATAAATAAGCCTGAGGAAAGAATGCCTGTGTAAAACCTTGGCCTTCCTGTGTTGTAAATTGTGCAATGTTTGATATTCTGATTGGTGAAGTGATCTTGATTTGTTAGGTTAGGTTTCACACGGAAAGACTTCATTGGCATTGGGACCAACCAGCTAAGAACATTATGAACAAGATAATCAAAGTGTGAAAATAAACTGTTTCATAATTGTATTGCTGCTCTAATGAATTGTAAAAGCTAGCTAATAACATGTATCAGCAATAAAACTTGAATAAATGGTAGGAGTATAATTTCTGCTTTAAAAAGATCACGTCATATGGGCACAACCAGTCTTCCTGTGCTCTACAGTAATGTTTTTGTGTGAAACGTTTGAGGGATGAGACGTCTCACATTTCTCACAGCAATGCTGATCAACAGGATGGTTGGCATTCCTATCCTCTTTCCCTCTCACTTTACTAAGCAGTTTTCTCACCGTCACACCATGTGCAATAATGTCACGCCTCATAAGCATTTCTAAAAGCACTTGCAAGGTATTTTCATGTTTGACATGATAGCACATGGATCATCCATGGGCGTGTTGTGTACAAGCGCAAGATCACACTCAGTGCAAGATGGCTATATAAGGTCATGTTGGATGGTATGAAAAGACTGCAGGTGGCTAGCAGACACTCAAAGGGGTGTGTTCTCACTTGAACCAATGAAGCCAGTTGGATCAATGACCTCTATGATAAGACTATTGTAATCTCCGGCACACATTGCAGCGCACATAAGCATGCAAATATGCTCAAGGGAAAATGTGCAGCACATCCTTATACAAACCACAATGTCAAAAGCAATTATCAAGTCATATCAGATTATATCTTAAGAAAAAGTTAAATATTTCCCACAGAAACGGATTCAAACCTAAAGTGACCTCCAAATGTCTTGTATTGCCGACTTGAGGAAGTACTGTCTGTCACGCAAGCCACACATAAATGATTTGCCATGAGGTAGGTCAGGAAGGTAAAGTAGGGCTTCCTGAAAGGGCGGTAAGAGCGACTTATCTTCCCATACCAAATACCAGGGCATGTAGTGTGAAGTTACAATGCAAACACATACGTACATACTGATAACTCAAACTCAGACAACCACACATTAATGCAATCATGTCCGACCTACTTCTAGGGGGTCACATAATATAGTGCACTTCCTTGTATATACAAGGTGCTGGCCCCTCCAGATAGCGTGTCACAATCTCAAGTATGCAGACACGGTTCAGTGACTGTTTGACTAAGTGTTAGAGAGGACTTGTGATTTCAGTGACTGTGAGCACAGACCTCAGAAACAGCTACTGGGAGCAGTGGGCAACTCTGGGGTGTGAAAAGTGAAGCTTACTTCTCACTTGATTTATTACCTCTGTAAATATTGTAAACATGAGTTTATGGTCTCAATCGCTAGTTTCAAGTCTTCTTCAAAACAACATGATCATTTAGTAAATTATGGTCCCATTTAGTGTCAAATAGACCGTAAATCAGGGTATGCTTTAGGGCGTGGCTACCTTGTGATTGACAGGTCACTACCACGGCGTTGTCCAGTCCGGGAGTTGCCTGTGTTTTCCTCTTACAACTTTAACCCTGTCACAGTGTGTTTTCAGTTCATGAAAGTTAATTATAATTAGGGTTGTCAATCAATTAAAATATTTAATCGCGATTAATTGCAAATGAATCACACATTTTGTTATCTGTTCAAAATGTACCTTAAAAGGGAGATTTGTCAAGTATTTAATACTCTTATCAACATGGTAGTGGGCAAATATGCTGCTTTATGAAAAAGTAGGTATATATTTATTATTGGAAATCAATTAACAACACAAAACAATGACAACTACCCTCACAGGTACTGCATTTAGCATAAAAAATATGCTCAAATCATAACATGGCAAACTCAAACCAAACAGGCAAGAACAGCTGTCAGTCTGCTGACTTGACTATGACTTGCCCCAGAAAGTGTGCATGTCTGTAAAGGGGAGACTCGTGGGTACCCATAGAACCCATTTTCATTCACATATCTTGAGGTCAGAGGTCAAGGGACCCCTTTGAAAATGGCCATGCCAGTTTTTCCTCTCCAAAATTTAGTGCAAGTTTGGAGCATTATTTAGCCTCCTTCCTTAGGTTTTACTAGTTTCATATGATGTCAGTATCTTCACTCTATCTTTAAAACTGAGCCCGCTACGACCTAAAAATCGCAAGTTGCGTTAATGCGTTAACTTTGACAGCCCTAATTATAACCTTTTTGGTCGCCTAAAAATGTCTTATTCAGCATTCGGTTGTATTTAGCTCCACCCTCTCTTGTCACTTCTGGTTGCAATGACCAAGATGGCAATGACCAAAACATTGCTCCGCACAGCTTAATATAAACACTCTATGGTTGGGAAGGTTTAGGGAATGGCAAGACTCATTTAAGATAATAAGCAGCTGAATTTCATTAATACTTATCTCTGGGTAAATCTATTCCTTTACTTGCTTACCTGTGCTGACAGGAGTTTAAATTCTTCTTGATCTGTGGCTTTTCAAAGCCTGGATTTCTGGAGAGTCTGAATAGGAGAGAGGAGGAGAATCTGGGTCCAATGGGCTTCTGGGTCTGGACCTTTGAATCACCACAATGAGCAGCCTCTTCTTCTCTTAGTCTGTCCGACCTTAATATTAGTGCTGTAAGAGATACAGAATAGGGGATTAGGTTCTGGTCACTGCTGTAAATTCAAAGGCTAAATGGATTACCAAAGTGTACAGACATCTCACTTCTTCCTGTAAGTTAAATGTTACGCATTTGTCACCTTTGTGTGTTTCTTCCTGTCTGACGGCTGATGGGTGACGCTGCTGCTCAGTTGGGGTTTCATCACGATGATGATTCTCCTGCTTGAACCTTTCACCGAATGATTCATCCTGTTCTCTAAAAAAAACAAAAAACACCCACATCAAATTAGTGTCCTTCTAGTCCCAAACAGGGCTGAAATTATCATTTCTATTATGCTGAATATTTTAATCATTAATCATTTTGTATATAACATGTCAGAAAATGGTGAAAAATATATTGCTAGAGCCCATGTTTCAGAAAATTGAAAGTAATGCTAAAGGTTCATCGAAGGGAAAATCAAACAGCTGAGCTTCCCTCATCTTATCGGCTTTACAGTGCTGGACTGATAAGCAGTAGTTATATAACAATTCCACTCCGCTCACTCCACACTTTCTCTTACAACCAGAGCTAACACTCCCACTCACACAGTCACTAAAACATGCGCATGCACATTTTACTGCTGCAACCCAACGCTGAACCCACGCTACTGTGCCAACTGCTGAGCACGACGATGACACTAGAACAAAGATGAGGCGTAAACCTAAATGAATGTTCGTGTCACTGCAACCTTTGTACTTCAAACGCAACAAATTAAATGACAGTAATCTGTCTGTCACAGTACATTCCAGGATCCCTTTCGCTCTCTTTTAAATCAGGGTGGGAAATTAACGCCTGCCACCAGCCAAATGCTGGTAAAATATGCAAGTGCTGTGTAACAGCAAGTGGATTTGCTTCACTTACCAGCCACAGAGGCAGGTTGTCACAAAGGTTCATTTCCAACACTGAATCTGATTCGGCAATTTACTGCATAAGAGTCTTTATGTAACCTGTGGTGCTTCGCGTGATCACAAAGTGAAGCATTTTGATTCGTCTTTCTTTATGACAAGAACCATCTCCACCTTGCCTTCAGGGGCGACTCATTGGCCTCATTAGAGATTAATCTCTCTTTGGCTATTGTAAAAGCCTGACATGACATGACATGACATGAAAGAGGAGCAGGGAGAGATGTGAGGAGGGAGGGAGGGAGGGAGGAGGATCCTCAGTGCCAAAGCCAACATGCCTTCCATGTGGATGGTACAGTGTGTTTTGAATCCTACCTTTCCCTGAGGCAACAGAAGAAATCACATCACGCTAATACTAGTGCTTATAAACCTAAAGGTAACCATGTTTGGATAGTTGAAGTAGCAAGTGATGATGGAGGCGTACGAGGAGCTGTTGTTTAGACAGCATTCCCACACACTGAAGCAGCATAGTTTATGCTATAGTGATCGCTATCAGGGCTTTTTAAATAGCTTTCATATTATCTAAATCATTTGCACCAACAGCTCCATTGTCACGTGTTCCTAGGGCCTTCTATCACGATATAGGGCATTTCATATCTCTATAATGATATATATATATATATATATATATATATATATAGAGATCATGATTTAGCATGTTTTCTGGTAATTCAATAAATAAATAGTCTATATGAAATAACCACATGGTAAAAGCTATTTTTGTATACTCCTGTGTGAATTAAATACTTGACAAATGAAAAGTACTGAGTATTTTCTCATTTAAAGAACAGTTTTAAGTGAAATTATAGAGAAAAAAATGAATAAATAAAGACCTAGCCTATATCACAAAAGAAACAATATAGATACATATAAACAATAGATATTTTTATATCGTTTTGATGATATAGTATATCGTCATATTGCCCAGCCCTATGTGTTCCCTTCTTGTTTTGTCCACCTGAGCTCAATGGTACAGAGTGTCTGTAATAGATGTGAAGGCATTCATGGAGCTGTTAGACAGCAAGGCTGCAATTTAACGATTATTTTCATTATCATTGAATCTGTGGATTAATCTGTTAATAAAAAAGTGAGAAAAAAGTGAAAAATGCCAATCACAATTCTCTAGAGCAGTGGTTCCCAACCTTTTTTCTCAAGGGACCCTTTTCTATCATTGAGTAAACTAACGACCCCTCACTAAGTGACATATTTTATGGATATTTCATATTATATTCAATGCATAACAATAACAGTACAAAACAACTGTTAAACGGTATAATAAACCCAACTAGTGAACGCAATAACTGCAGGAAGTTTGTGTAAAACTAGCGATTTGGATGAATCTTGAGCAGATTATTATTATGAATATTGCATCAGAGATGAGTTTTCCTGTTATCTTTAGGAACTTTTAATACAATTCTTTGTCAGTATTATGTATTTTTTAAATTGTTAACATCCATAACTACTTATTAGGCTTCTTTCTTGACAAATTCAATGTCTTCTTCTCCCTCACGCTTGGCCATTTTCCATTAGCTCTTTGGTTGTTTTAACTGTGTAGATTTGTAATTTTTAAGTTTAAAAATATCAATTTAATTTAGTTTTCTTCACAGAAATGAATGAAATGCTGAGATATAGGCCAACTGCATATTTTTAAAAAAAAGTTTTCTTACACCCCTTAAAATCAAGAAGGCCTATATCTATATCAGTGCACATATCTGTGCTAGATCTGTGGTTGCAGGTGTGAATACATACAAGACATATTGATCCAAAACAACGGTTTAGAGTAAATGTATACTTAGGCACTGGGAATTTTCATTATTTCTTGAGAGTGTATACACTCAAAAATAAATCCATGGATTGAGAAAATAATCAGCAGGCTAATTGATATTGAAAAAATCTGTTAGTTGCAGCCTTACTTTTAGATATCCTTTTAAGAGTTTTCTGTTAGTTTGCGTAACATTTTTTCCATAAGTTGGCGTTACAAATGACTCTACTGGTCAGTGTGACCGATATACTAGAAGTCAGCATAACACCAATTTGTAATTCTATTTGAGTGGTGATTTTCATCCTAAACATAAATATGTGAATATGTTTTTAGATATTTTTAAGGCTGCATCTAAGGACTATTCTCAGCATCGATCATTCTGCCGATTATTTTTCCAGATTAATCCATTAATCCTTTGGTCTATAAAATACCAGAAAATTAAAAAGACGAAGCAACACAGCAAATATTTTTACTTTAGAGAAACTGGAACCAGTGACATTTGGCTTTTCGTTGCTTAAATAATCATTTCAACTCTATTTGTTTTTTGTTTTTTTTGTTTAGCTGAGCTACTCATCAAGTTTTGCAGGTACCTCTAGTAACTGCCAAATAAACTTCTGCAGCAACAGTATTACCATCTGGCAATCACCAAAAGAGTTGATCAGTATCAGTATTAATGGTTTAAGTCATTCTCTAGCTCCAGCTACACAAGTGTGATGATTTTCTGCTTTTCTATATCATTGTAAATTTGTCTTTGAGTTTCAGATCGTTAGTCAATCAAGCAAACAATTTCCAGATGCCAGCTTGGGCTCTGGGAAATTTCAGTGGTCATTTTCCTCTATTTTTTTAGCATTTTATACACACAACGATTACTGGAAAAACACAATTTCCGGATGAATTGATAAAGAAAATAATTGTTGGTTGCAGCCCTACTTTAGAGGACTAGTTTTTCCAAATGTGTTTTGGTGAAAGGACACTATGATTTAGTATGGATTTTATTTGTTAAAAGTCATTTCAAAAAGCTTTTGACTCTCTAATCCTGTGTTGAGGAAACACAAACAAACTGTAACCTCCAGTCAACGTTGCAGCCGTGTGGCGTGCCGTGCGTGTTATCTGGACTGTGGGAACTGAAGTTTGTTTTGATGGTTAGCAAGCTGATGAATAATTGCTATCTTTGTAATGCCTGGCTCTTTGGGCTGCACCATTAGGCCCGGTGTGTCTCATACACAAGTATGTTGGTGTATTCTTCACTTGAGGTCAGCCTCGCTGTGGGTGGGTGTGCCCATTTCTGCCAACTAACACTTACATAACCGCATGGATCCAGCCTGAGCTGAAGTGTGGGTGTGTGCTCAACGCTGGCAAATGCATGTTAGGTTTCCAACAACCACAAATGATTTACACCCAAAACTTCTTTCTAAGACTCATCCGAAGACAACTTAATGACTTCTCAGTGACTTCAAGAGTGGTAACAAAAGGTGGCCAGGACAACGTGAGACTTGTTCTGTTTGCGGCCACACCTGTCTTGTCAGACGTCCAAGGGAGATGTTTATTTATCGAGCCTATAGATGGGTATGTACAGTAGATAGGTTTAGAGGGTATTAGCAGGAGGATGTGCAGAGAATCAACAGAGGTAGGGCTCTGGACATGCACAGGCAGCAGCATTGGGTATCCATAGTAACCACATTAATCTGCAGGCCTGGATGTGCATGTATGAGCTCGCCTACTAAACCACTGAAACAAAACTAAAATACATCAACCTGATGATACTGGTTTACAGTACTGTATCTGGATTACAGTGTTAGTTTAGTTTAGTGTGTGTAAACACCCATTACCCAGCCAACATGGTTATGTGGGCCCCACATGGGTTATGCTGGGGGTACCTGGGTACCAAGTGGGTATGGTCAACTAAGTTGGTCCCAAATGTGCTCCCCATGTGGGCTACCCGTGTGGGTCCTAGTTGGGTCACTACTGGGAAATTAGTGCATGGGGCCAACATGGAAACTGTGGACAAACCCACTTATAACCCATATTTCAGCCCATGGAGTCCCCATGTAGTACCCACATAGAACTTAGAGCTGGGACCAAAATGGGTCTTGGGTATGTTGCCCAGTTGAGGCCCACATAAGACCCAATGTACTCCTGCATGAAACCCACAAGGGCAATTGACATTGCATCATTATTGAACCTGCGGACAATCCCATATAGGGCCCATTTTTCAGCCCATTTACTACCTACATGGGCCCCACATACAGATGTTGGCTGTGTACAAAGGCAGGCATGATAGGTATAAAACATAACAAATTAATATACAAAATAGCAACAATATGCTACTTAGTCCAAAAACCTACGTTCAGAATCTGCTTGGCTATTTCCTATATTCAATATCTGGAAGTTAACTGGAGCCCAGATGCGTCACTTTAAAAAAAAAAAGAAGCATGTCACACCAAACCTCTTTTAAAAATCAGTCAATTTGTGTAAACCAACACCAAGGAGAATACAAGTTCAACACGAATCGTTAGCAGCTACTTTTCATCTTACAGGAGCCCTATATTTATCCAAAATATAAAACATATACATACATATACATATAACACTTATTTCTGTCCAAATTCTACTTTCTCCACACGTTATTCCCGCCTCCTCCTCCTGCTGTCAAACACAGCGGGGTGGGCAAACCGAGTATAAAAACGTTAAATTAATGGAAAGGATTAAAGCCAAATTAACTCAAAATAGCTCATGAATCGTGAGACGTTTTCGTTTTTACTGTGAGAGACGTATATATTTCCCGACACGCGTTTAACATTAAACATACACATTTATACACGGAGTCTGGCGTGGGGGTTTCTCTCTCTTCAAGGAGGAACAACTCGCGGTTAAAAAGTCTCAAACAAGCAAACGGAGACACAAAAAAGTGCGTAGAAACATTTGACAGGTCAACAAGAAGCAGAATAAATACAAGATAATTATAAACTCGTTGTTAAAATGCGGTTTAAAGACATTTTGTCCACGTACCGTGCAGCAGTAGTAGTCCGTGTAGCTGGTGCTGTGCTGTGCAGAGGCGTCTCTGTCTCTCCTCCTACAACTCTGAGCTCCAACTCTCCTGCGTCACTTGTTGACATCCTATTTTAACCGGTTCAGTTAGCCAGTAAGATATTCAGGCTGACAGTGACAGCTCAACAATGCATCTTCAAAAATGTGGTGTGGAATTTACTGCGACTGACCTGCGAACACGCAGTTTATGTCAATGTCACTGTGTGGAGGTGAAAGTTCAACACCTGCTGGCAGCCAGGTGAGCTGAACAATGTGCCACCTGGTCATTATACTGCAGGCTTCTGGCTGCGTCCCCTTCCAAATATGTTACCCACCTCGGTCAGTTCCTTCTCAGGACACTTTAGCTGCTTGGTACTGAGTGCCATTCTGCATTGGCCAGTACAAATAGTGGTGATAAAGAAAAACTCCCAAAGCTTTTATCAAATAGCTAATTTCCCCAAATTATAATCAGACATATTCCTGTTTTGGCAGATTTTTTTGTGCAAAACCTTAAACCCAAAACCTTTTTGTGCAAAAACCTTTGTAACTTCTTACACGTATAAATCAACGAAAAAATGTTGTGTGGAATTTACTGCGACTGACCTGCGAACACGCAGTTTATGTCAAAGTTCAACACCTCCTGGCAGGCAGGTGAGTGGAACAGCGTGCCACCATGTAATTATACTGCTGGCTGCGTCCCCTTCAAGATATGTTCCTTCTCAGGAAACTTCAGCTCAGGGGTCAGCAGCCTGCAGCTCCGGGGTCACATGCGGCTCTTTAGCTCCTCTCCAGTGGCTCACTGTGGATTTATAAAAATGGAAATGAATAACTGTTTTTTGTTTACATTTTCATTTTTATTTATCATTGTTGTAGGTCTATGGTATGACAGAGTATTAGGGCCACATTGAGGAAAACAAATAAATCTGAGATTTCGAGAATAAAGTCATAATATTACGAGAATAAAGTCATAGGTTTACGAGAAAAAAAGTCGTAGTATTACGAGAATAAAGTCACAAGTTTATGAGAAAAAAGTCGTAGTATTATGAGAATAAAGTCATAGGTTTACGAGAAAAAAGTCGGAATATTACGAGAATAAAGTCATAGGTTTACGAGAAAAAAGTTGTAATATTACGAGAATAAAGTCATAGGTTTACGAGAATAAAGTCATACTATTACGAAAATAAAGTCATAGGTTTACAAGAAAAAAGTCGTAATATTATGATAATAAAGTCACAAGTTTCCGAGAAAAAGTCGTAGTATTATGAGAATAAAGTCATAATATTATAAAGCAGTAATTTTAAGTGCTATTTTCTTTTTTTCTCGTAAAGTTATGACTTTATTCTCATAATAATATGACCTTTTTTTCTCATAAAGTTATGACCTATTCTGGAAATCTCAGATTTTTTTTCCCTCAATGTGGCCCTAATACTCCGTAGTACATTTGCTCTTTGGCCCTCACGGCATTAGACTTATATACTTAGACTATAAACTGTGTTACCTTCATCACAATGCTCAAATGTTTTGCGGCTCCAGACAGATTTCTTTTTTTTTTTTTTCTGCTTAAAATATCGCTTTTGATAGTAAAGGTTGCTGACCCCTGCTTTAGCTGCTTGGTACTGAGTGCCATTCTGCATTGGCCAATACAAATATACTGTGGTGATAAGAAAAAAAGTCCCAAAGCTTTTATCAAAGAGCTAATTTTCCCAAATTATACTCAGACATGTTCCTGTTTTTGCAGATTTCTTTTGAGTGCAAAACCTTAATTATAAACTCTTCCATAAATCACACAATGCACATGTGCTAATTCAGAAGATTCAAGTCATAATGACATACATATATCAGCTAGGCATCACACACCTATCCTAACCTCAAAACAAATTAAATGAAATGTGGCCTCAAGCGCATTCATGGTATTTGGAACAATAGATTCCAACAATTCCTCAGACATCAACCCCGTAATCAGTAGTTCGCGAATGCATGCGATTTATTGGATTGGCTTTTGTTCTGGGTGCCATCTAAAGGCAATGTGGGGTTGTGGGAACATGTTTAACCTACTTTTACAGACCCAGATTTGTTAGTGCTTATATCTTTGATAAGTGGTGCATAATTCCAGGGAAGTCAGTTGGAGTTTTGGTTCATCAGAATTGAGACTACACCATAATAGTTTTATCTTTTGCTTTATAAAACATGATGACATGAAGATGATTTGTCATCCGTCAGACCTCCACCACCTGCCAGAAACTCTCTCTATACAGCTTTGGTTTTTAAGCAGGAGGAACAGCGCCCTCTTCCTGTTCTGACTGTTGCTTTCATTTCTGCTGGCATAAAGAAGGAATTTAACCTATCTGCAAGCATCTGGAAGTGTTGTTTGTGCTAAAATCAAGGTGAAAATACTACATAATCATATATAGGTCTCAAGGTCATATAGGTTTCGGAGCGTCACGACGGCCGTTCCTCATTTGCATAAAGTTGAGGTCCAGTCTACTTTATGCAAATCACGGGCATCTGACGCGACTCACTGCCTCTCGAAACTCCTGAGAATCCCTCAAAATAAACGTTGTCGATCCAAAATAAAGACAGATTCAGCAACTGTGTGGCTTATTTCTCAAATGTTTTCAGAAACACACATTTCGGTGAACAATTTTCGTGAAATAAGAGAATTTTTTTTCCAAATGAGCCGCCATGTTGTTTACAGTTTGAAAGCTGGGAGCAGCAGCCCACGGAGGGAAAGCGTTCGTCCAATCAGGTGCCGAGTTTGTTGTGTCTAGTGGCAACCAACGAAGCGTCCAATGCTGGGAAGCGGACACATACCATGACACACTCATGGGGCTTTGGCAGTCTTGAGTATCTTCCAAAGTCTTTTTCAGTAAACAGTCCCCTCTTTGTGTTTCCTTGTTGAGCTGCAGTGGAGGGATATTAACACAAAGAGGGAATTCTGTACTGAAGAGACTGTAACTGTGGAAGATATCTACTTGATATGTCTAACCCTGGGTTCACTATAGGCCGCGAAGCACTGCGCTATGTTAATTACACTAGAAGCACATTTCTCCATGCCAGTCAACAAGTGATTCTGCTCTTCTGCTGTTTAGAGCTCATTCTCTCTCTCTGTCTCTGTGTGTCTACTCCTCTCTCTCTCGCTCTCTGTTTAGACACAACTGACAAATATGTGGATTAAGTACGTAATTTAAAAGACACAAGGCTATTTCTAATGAATATAGTGGATGGATTTTGAAACGTGACTGGGAATGGGATCAGAGGAATTAATACGGCACGGAGAACAGCAGGGAGAGAGGGGAGGGAGGTCAAAGGTGTTTGTGGGATGCATATTTAATCATCTTATCAGAATCAGATCATTTATCATTTAGCCTATAGTTTATAGTAGATTATCAGTGTGTTATCCTGCCAGATTCGCTAACGGCACGTGGAGTAAATAGTCACATCCTGCTGTGCTGAATCCAGACTGAGCTGGTCTGTTGTTTTATCGAGCTGCAATTTAAAAGGGAAACCAGAGGAGGTCAGTGTTGTTTTACAGAAGAAAAGAACTGCAACCAACAGCGGTTCAGTGATTCAACCTGACGGATTAATTTTAATCCAGATGATCATAGATCATAATTACATCAGAATTATATCACAATTATTACGTTTTTATGTTTAATATAGTATAATTTACAATTTAATGTAGTATAATTTACAATTTAATGTAGTATAATTTACAATTTAATGTAGTATAATTAACAATAGGCAAAAATAAAATAAATAGTGATGAATAAAATAAATAAAATGTAGTTGTGTAAGCATGTGTTCAGATGTCTGTTATAATAATAATAATGATAATAATAATAATAATAATAATAATAATAATAATAATAATAATGATAATTATAATAATAATAATAATAATAAAGACAGAATAATTTACAATGAAATGGTCATAATAATAAAATAATAATAATAATAATAATAATAAAACATAAAATATATAAAATAGTTGTGTATACATGTGTTCAGATGTATGTTATAATAATAGTAATAATAATAATAATAATAAAAATAATAATAATAACAATAATAATATAAAAGACAGAATAATTTACAATGAAATGGTTATAGGTAAAATAATAATAATAAAAAAATAAATAAAAAAATGTGTTGTTAATGCATGTGTTCAGATGTCTGTTATAATAATAATAATAATAATAATAATAATAATAATAATAATAATAATAATAATAATAATAGTAGTAGCTTGAGTCTTGTTGGATCTTCTGCATTTATCCACTATAGTCTCACATTTAAATTTCTCCAATCCACTGAGGATGAGAGGGAGTCAATGTGCGCAGTTACTCAGTAAACATAATCCAGTGTCAGTGTTTCGGAGGAGCCCTCTCATCCTCCTCCTCTCCTCTCGTCCTCCTCCTCCCCTCCTCCCACAGAGGATGCAGGACAGCGTGGAGTGGTCCTGAGCTCTGACTCCTGACTGACTGACTGCACAGTACAAGTGATCATCACGAGGAGGACAGTCAGAAATCACTCTCTGTGATCAGATTGATTTCCCCCCTCCACCTCCATCTAAATCCTTCCCTTCGTTAATTTCCACCCTTGACTCGCGCGACAGCATGCCGGAGCTCGGACTTGCACATTTGGGATGATTTCTTCCACAATGGTTCGCTTCAAAGGTGCATTTGCACGGAGCTGCAGTTGAGGTTTTCATCCAAAGTCCGACTGGATTCTCGCAGCGTGATGGATACAAATGCTTTAGCAGTACTGAAACTTTTTGTTGTTGGGATTTTGGGTGAGTAGGATTGATTTTTCTTTCATTTTTGCAAAATCACATGTATATACCTGGATTGTGTGCAGGTAGAAATGTCATGAGCAGTTATTCCCACTATAGCAGTAAATCAATGCTCCTTTATAAGTGCTCTACTGTACATTGCTTCTATAGATCACATTATGTGTCCCTCAGCACTGCCTCAGTGTGTCAGGTTGCAAAGTGCACACACTAAGGATTGCTATGAAGTATCAGGAACATGAATCACATCTCACATCTCACATGCACTGAATGGGGAATATACAGTATACTGCACCTTGTCATCATGCCCCAGTGGACAGACCTGACCTATATCGTGGCCAATGGGAATTTCTGGATCTGGCTCATTAGCTGGTGCTGCAAGGATGAAATCATGTATGAAATTAGGTTTCATGTGTGTGTGACTGGTGAATCCACTCACTCACTCACTCATGATTAAGATGTTTGTGTTGATGCCCTGGGGATGTATTGTGTCCTGCTTCCATATTGACGCCACAGAGTGATGCTGGGCGTTGATTGAGATGAGTCAAAGCGTGAATCTAGATAATCTGCTGTTGTTATCCTAAACCATGTTATGTGCTGTAGTAGTAATAGCAGAGTATATAGAGGCAGTACTAGGCCCATATGACTCAGTGGTGGTGAAGAGGAGTTTCAGATATTGAGCTGATGTGCAGCTCAGTCAGTGACTCGCTCCAGGAGCTGGCTAAATAGGGCTGAGTGCTCTTAGTGAGCAGTCGTTGAGTTGATATTTGGTCTCGGCGCCACCTGGTCTGACGCTGATAGAAGTTACCTGACTTCTTCCCGCGAAGTGGACACATGAGCCAGGCGATGTAATTTCAAGGTCTGTGGTTCAGAAGGACTTCAAACTCTAGAGGAGTGTTGCTGTTTTCCTCCGGAGCGGTAAACCTAAACGTGGATGAATGTTCCTTTACAAAATGTTGCAAGCACAGATTGATATGTGCTGGGTCCAGGCTTCAAGGCTAATGATACACGTGACTGTTTCCAGGAAAAGCTGGGGCCCTGTGTGATGAGAGCTTCTTCTATCTCAGTTCTAATAAGTAGTAGAAAAAGAATGGTGAATCTGCAAAGAAACAGGAAGATTTTTACTGATTGTGCTAATTTATCAAATTTAGCATTGATTCCTTGCCAGCCAAACCATGTCCCAAAAAATAATAATAATGCTTCTAGCACATTAAAGCTAGCCCTGTTAAACGTCAGGTCTTTGGCAGGAAAAAGTTTTTTAATCAATGATTTTATTATTGAGCACAAGCTTGATTTTATGTTTTTAACTGAAACTTGGTTAGACCAAAATAACAGTGCAGCTGTTCTTATCGAGTCAACTCCTCCCAACTTTAGTTTTATGAGCGAAGCTAGAATGCATAAGAAAGGAGGTGGAGTTGCCATGTTGTTTAATGATTCTCTCCAATGCAAACAGATATCTTATGGACATTTTGCTTCTTTTGAATATGTCGCTCTTCAGCTGAACTCCTCTTCTCGAGCTTTGTTTCTCAATATCTACAGGCCACCTAAATACTGTGCAAACTTTTTTGATGATTTTACTGAACTGCTGTCTGTAATTTGTGTTGACTTTGACTGTGTAGTCATTGTTGGTGATTTTAACATCCATGTTGACAACCAACAGGACAGAGGGGCCAAAGAACTGTGTCAGGTTCTTGATAACTATGGAATGAGTCAGCATGTGATAGAGCCCACACACAATAGGGGACACACTTTGGACTTAATCATATCAAAGGGCCTGAACATTTCCAAGGTTGTAGTGATGGATGTTGCTCTGTCTGATCATTCATGTGTATTCTTTGAGAGTACTCTTCCTGTGCACAGAAATGATAAGACAGAGGTAATCACAAAAAGGTATATCACTGAAAATACCAGTGATCAATTTGTTCAGGCTTTCTCTTCCACACCCACCCTCCCCTGGACCTCTGTCAATGAGCTTGTAGATAATTTCAATTCTAAAATGACAAATGTTATTGATACCATTGCACCCAAAACGGTGAAGATTGTCTCTGGTAAGAAAAAATCTCCATGGAGAAATACCATGTTGGTAAGAAATGAAAAAAGAGAGTGTCGAAAAGCTGAACGCCAGTGGCGGAAAACAAATCTACAAGTTCATTATGACATCTATAAAGAGAGACTTTGCATTTATAATTCAGAACTGAAAAATGCAAGGCGGTCCTTCTTCTCTGACATCATCACCAAAAACAATAACAATGCACGTGCCCTGTTTGCTACTGTCGACAGGCTAACAAACCCTCCTGTGTCAGTAGCCTCTGAATTTTTATCCTCCAGGGCCTGCAATGAATTTGCTTCCTTTTTTACAGAAAAAATTCACAAAATCAGACAAGCAGTCACTTCCTCCATAGCAGGTACAGGATGTTTGTTTCCCCTGCGTCCACTTAAACCTGGCGCAAATACCATGACACAGTTTTATCCAATAAATCAGACATACCTGGAGGAAATCATACAACATCTAAAATCCTCCTCATGCTGCCTTGACATTCTGCCAACAGGCCTTTTCAAAAAAGTATCAGATTGTATGGTCTCAGAGCTTTTACAGATTGTTAATGCATCTCTTGTTTCAGGAGTCTTCCCACAGGCCCTGAAAACTGCTGTCATCAAACCACTCCTCAAAAAGAACAATCTGGACTCATCAATAGTAAATAATTACAGACTGATATCAAATCTTCCATTCTTGTCTAAAATAATTGAAAAAACAGTTTTTCAAAAATTAAATAGCTTTCTGGCGCTAAACAACTCTTTTGATGTCTTCCAGTCAGGTTTTCGACGAAACCACAGCACTGAGACTGCTCTTGTTAAGGTCTTCAATGACATCCGATTGAACACAGACAGTGGTAGAACTACGGTTTTAGTTTTACTGGATCTCAGTGCTGCATTCGACACGGTTGACCATAACATATTACTAGACCGACTGGAAAACTGGGTGGGTATTTCTGGCATAGCACTCAGCTGGTTTAAATCCTACCTAAAAGACAGGGACTTCTTTGTGTCTATAGGTAATTGCAAATCTGAGCTGAACAAAATCACATGCGGAGTTCCCCAAGGCTCCATCTTGGGGCCTCTTTTGTTTAACATCTACATGCTCCCACTGGGTCAGATTTTTGAGAACAACAAAATAAATTACCATAACTATGCAGACGACACACAAATTTACATAACTCTATCACCAGGAGACTACAGTCCAATACAAGCACTGAGTGAGTGCATTGAACAAGTCAATAATTGGATGTGCCAGAATTTTCTTCAGCTGAACAAAGACAAAACTGAGGTCGTAGTTTTTGGAGCCAAAAAAGAAAGATTAAAGGTTAGTGCTCACCTACAATCTGTGATGTTAAAAAGCTCAGACCAAGCCAGAAACCTTGGTGTAGTCATGGACTCAGACCTGAGCTTTAACAGCCATATTAAGACAATTACAAAGACAGCCTTCTATCACCTGAAGAATATAAGAAGAATTAGAGGACTGATGTCTCAGCAGGATTTGGAAAAACTAGTCCATGCATTTATCTTCAGCCGACTTGACTACTGTAACGGCGTCTTTACCGGTCTTCCTAAAAAATCGATCAGACAGCTGCAGCTGATTCAGAACGCTGCTGCTAGAGTCCTCACTAAGACCAAGAAAGTGGATCACATCAGTCCAGTTCTGAAGTCTCTACACTGGCTGCCTGTCTCTCAGAGAATTGATTTCAAAATACTGCTGCTGGTTTACAAAGCACTAAATGGTTTAGGGCCAAAATACATTTCTGATCTTCTGCTGTGTTATGAACCATCCAGACCTCTCAGGTCATCTGGATCAGGTCTGCTTAGTGTCCCCAGAGTCAGAACTAAACATGCAGAAGCAGCGTTCAGTTTTTATGCACCAAATATCTGGAACAAGCTCCCAGAAACCTGCAGGACCGCTCCAACTCTCACTTCTTTTAAAACAAAGCTTAAAACTTTCCTGTTTGCGGGTGCCTTTTATTCTGACACTGCACTATAACTTTTACTCTTTTGAGTTTTATGCAATTTTAGCTTCTATCCTAGCTTTTATTTTTAGCTTGTTTTTATTTTCTAATCTTTAATGTTTTAATGTTTTTATGTTTTTATAACTGTTTTAATTATTTCTTAATGTTCTTAGTGATAAATGTTGCAAAAGTAAAGACTTTCTGTTAAAGCGTTTGGAACGCTGCGCTTGGAGCGCTAGAGTAGTGCGCTTGGAGCGCTAGTTTTTAGTAACGTCTGGGACGTTAGAGAAGTATTTGGAACATTAGAAAAGCGTTTGGAACGCTGCGCTTGGAGCGCTAGAGTAGTGCGCTTGGAGCGCTAGTTTTTAGTAACGTCTGGGACGTTAGAGAAGTATTTGGAACATTAGAAAAGCGTTTGGAACGCTGCGCTTGGAGCGCTAGAGTAGTGCGCTTGGAGCGCTAGTTGTTAGTAACGTCTGGGACGTTAGAGTTTAGTAAAAATAGCGCTTGGAGCGCCTGTATGAGTGTACATTAATAACTAGTATTCAGAGGAAAATTAAAACTTACTGTTGATACTGGGCCAACATCGCTGGAACATCAAAGTGTCCAGTAGAAGCTTATGTTGGTAGGATCACAGCGAGGGGCATAGCGACCCATTTACTCTGAATCTAGTTACTGTCATAAACTGAATAAACCTGTGTGATTTTTTTCTTGAATGTTTCTGTAAAGCACTTTGAATTGCCCTGTTGTTGAAATGTGCTATACAAATAAAGCTGCCTTGCCTTGCCTTGCCTTGCCTTGCCTTGCCTTGCCTTGCCTTGCCTTGCCTTGCCTTGCCTTGCCTTGCCTTGCCTTGCCTTGCCTAAATAAGGAAAGCATGGATGCAACACACTTTAGGATGTATTTTTGCAATTTAAACCTTTTCCAATCCACCCCTCTTTACCATATACACATTTTTGTCTTGTTTAGGAGGATCCAGGGAATATTTAGGGGGAGATAGCAGGTCAACTCTAGAGGTCACTCAGCACTGTGTGTCAAGTTGTTCTAGTCAAAAATCAGAAATAAGAATTAATAAATTGAACAAAATAAATTCTGAAAGTGTATAAAGGTTTAGAACGTTATGATGGAGGTATATGATGGTGATCTCCATGCTCTATTATGTCTCATAAGTTGTTGCAGCAATTTTTGGGTTGATACCATTTGTTACACAGTTTTGGTGCTGAATTCAACCATTTTATACCACTTGAGAATTGATAAAAATGATCAATTATCCCTACAAAATACCACATTAAGACAACAAGACATTGAGGAACACCGTAGAAAAATCCATGCTGTGATTTGGGATCAAAAACTCTTGACATTTGGAGATTTTTGCCAAGAATTGCATTTTTCGGCGACTGGATGGCAAGCACTTTGGTTCCAGAAACTACTCAGAAACCCCCTTATTGTCAGTATACCTAGGAAAGCCATCCATTCTCTGAATGCTTTAGGTCTGTAGTTTGTGGCTGTAAAGTTTCATGAGGCTGTGATTATCCTAGAGGTCACCACAGGTCATTTTATACAGTGAGGTCAAGTTTTAAAAAAAAATTGTCTCAATTTATGAAATGGCATTATCACATGACTACAATTTGGCTCATTGGATCCACAAGAGTCTCAGCTTTAGAGTGATACACAATTTATGTAATTCCAAGACTGTTTAGGGACCCCAGGATGCAGAAATATTCAAACATACCATTTTAGAATAGGCGAATATAACACATTTATACTGCATACAAAAAACTTTGTGGTTTCTGTGTGTGCTGACTTGACTATGACTTGCCCCAAACTGCATGTGATTATCATAAAGTGGGCATGTCTGTAAAGGGGAGACTTGTGGGTACCCATAGAACTAATTTTCACTCACATATCTTGAGGTCAGAGGTCAAGGGACCCCTTTGAAAATCGCCATGCCATTTGTTCCGCGCCAAAATTTAGCCTATAACCACGTTATTTATCCTCCTTCCTGACAGGTTAGCATGACATGGTTGGTACCTAATGAATTCCTTTGGGTTTATAGTTTCATTTGATACCAGTATCTCCACTCTCACTCAGCTCTAACACTGAGCCTCTGAAAGTCAGTAAAGTTGGCCGAGGGCGCCGGCGCCCTCAAGGAGTAGGATGTGGTCCACGTCAAGCCAAGACCTTCAGCCTGGACTCCCCTGGAAATCTGCCATGTAACAGCTGTGGCTCTGCAGCACTGTACAGCCGAGCAGAAAACTAGTTTAGATTGTGACTTAAAGCGTGCTTTATGCTCGGTGTAATGGAAAGCAGGAGAGAAAAAAAAAAGGGTTATGTGTGATCAAACTGACTCATCTATGTTTTGAGAGTACAAAAATGACCAGTTTCACTGCAGCTGCTGCTGTTATCAAAGCAGTGAGAGGTTAATATTTCCAAGCTGTAAAGACATGCAGCGGTGGATTCCTAACAGCTCTCGTGTAGACTAATGAGTTTCCCATCAGCATCCCCATTGGAGAGAAGAAAGGTGGAGGCCAGATGCAGTGCGTTCAATGAGAATCAGATCATTCTGATTGCTTTCGGTTGAAGGCCAGTGTCCTCGATGCAGCAGTGTAAGGTCCCCATCTGCAACACAGGAAAAAAAAGAGCGATTCCCACTGACTGCAGAGCATCTGCTTAGCCCCATAAACAGCTATTCATACGTTCTCACAGCAAGAGGAAAAGGCCTTGGGGTTCTTCTGTTCCATTGACATCTGCAAAAGAAAAAACATTGTTGTGAATTATTTTAGTATAATGTCTATTCATAGACCCTTGGTGAGTTGTCATGTGCATTGAGCTCAATTCAACGCATGTGGCCGTCTGATGCCCATATGCTGGTCTTTTTCTTTTACACATGGATGTCGTTATACACGGCGATGTTTATCACCTGCACATTCCAGGAATGAAATGCTTTCAAGTTTAGTAATTAAGGTAAATAATTTGTTAAAGGACCAGTGTGGAACAATAAGGGAATCTATCGGCAGAAATGCAATATAATATACACCGATCAGCCGTAACATTATGACCACCTGCCTATTATTGAGTAGATCCCCCTTTTTGCCGCCAAAACAGCCCTGACCCGTCGAGGCTTGGACTCCACTAGACCTCTGAAGGTATGCTGTGGTATCTTTAAGTCCTGTAAGTTGCGAGGTGGGGCCTCCATGGATCAGACTTGTTTGTCCAGCACATCCCACACATGCTTGATTGGATTGAGATCTGGAGAATTTGGAGGCCGAGTCAACACCCCAAACTTGTTGCCATCCACATGATGTAAAAGAAAACGTGATTCATCAGACCGGGCCGCCTTCTTCCATTGCGCCGTGGTCCAGTTCTGATGCTCAAGTGCCCATTGTAGGCGTTTTTGGCGGTGGACACAGTTCAGCACGGGCACCCTGACCGGTCTGCGGCTAGGCAGCCCCATACGCAACAAACTGCGATGCACTGTGTGTTCTGACACCTTTCTATCAGAACCAGCATTAACTTTTTCAGCAATTTGAGCTACAGTAGCTCTTCTATTGGATCGGACAACATGGTCGAGCCTTCGCTCCCCACTTGCATCAGTGAGCATCGGGTCTGACCCTGTTGCCGGTTCACCGGTTTTCCTTCCATGGACCACTTTTGGTAGGTCCTGACCACTGCAGACTGGGAACATCCCACAAGAGCTGCAGTTTTGGAGATGCTCTGACCCGGTCACAAGATGCTCTGACCCAATCACAATTTGGACCTTGTCAAAGTCGCTCACATCCTTACGCTTGTCCATTTTTTCTGCTTCCAACACATCAACTTCAAGGACGAAATGTTCACTTGCTGTCTATTATATCCCACCCACTGCCAGGTGCCATTGTAACGAGATAATCAATGTTATTCACTTCACCTGTCAGTGGTCTTAATGTTATGGCTGATCGGTGTATGTTTTCTTTAGTGTATAATCACCTGAAAATAAGAGTCGTATATATGAGCCGTTTATATCTACATAGGGAACGGTTCCTCTCTTCACGGATCCGGGCCCATGTTTCTACAGTAACCCAGAACGGACTAACCAAACACTGCGTTAACGTTTCCTGCTTGGGCCGGACTCAATAACTTTACTCGCTCCGGAGTTAACCCCCGTCCTCACTCCACTCATCTGCTGGGAAGCAAGACACAGGAAAGCTCTGTATGTCTTGAGGCGCTGCAGCATTTATTTCCGCACAAACTGCAACTTCCACGTTACGTTCACTTGATATACTCAGAGCTGAACTAACTCTGTCTTCTGCTCCACTAGCTCACTTATTCGCTCGGACACATTCGCCGCCGCTCTCTCTCTCTTGCTTCATCACTCACTTCCCATGTACACACACTCCTACTTGAGTAACACATTACTTTCTTTATATATGTATTATGTATACAGTATATGCAGTCTATCTATGATTTATTCATCCTAATTGTCCATACTGTAATTCTGCCGCGTTGATCTATTCTGTGCACCACATCTATTGCATGTCTGTCTTTACTGGGAGAGAGATCCCTCCTCTGATGCTCTGCCTGAGGTTTCTTCTATTTTTTCCCTGTGAAAGGATTTTTTAGGGGGAGTTTTTCCTTATCTCAATCAAGGGCCTAAGGATAGAGGGGGGTCATATGCTGTACAGATTGTGATGTGTGATATTGGGCTATAAATAAGGTTTACTTGACAGTGACACCACTGACCAGTTAAAACCATGTATTCCCAAATTTGGAAAATTAGAATGTTCCTTTATGGGTTGAGAAAATTCTCCTACTTCTTAAGATAAATAAAGTATTTAAAAACCCATTGGAATATCTGAAAAATGCATTGTCACAAAGCTGAAAATGTTTGTTTTTTTTAATAGAAAATTTGATGTTTTGGACAGTGACAATTTGCTATTTGTCCAGCTGTCTCAGAAAATGATTCAGTCATTTTTAAATGAAAATAGGAATATGAGACTTACATCTTTTGTTCGAACAAATGAGCTTGGGGCTGAGAACAACACGGGGGACGTATTGCGAGACAGACTAACATATTGCTGGTTTTGTTCTTTTGATAGAATTTGTTGACTATAACAAAAAAATGAAATATATTACAAGCCTTATTTTTAAAGTACACAGTTAAAACAACACACAGATGTGGGTGTCAAAAGCTACATGGACTCAGAGGAGGGATGTCCAGTCAGAATTTAGAAAACCTGCCATCTCACCGCGTTAGAAATTTAGATTTAAAGTACCTTGTAAGGTCTCTGGTGTTCACTACACTCACAACCACATGAAGAAGCAGCTAAATATCATAAGAATATCTAGGAATTAGTACCCAAAAGAGTCAATGCGAAAGTTAAAACCATTGCAAACGTGCTTGGTGTAACAAAGCCTATAGTTCTACAGGTAAAACATGTTCATAGACACTGGTACCGTTGAGCTTCCTCCATACACCTCAACTGCGGTGGAAGCATGTTAAAAGCATTATTAATTTTTCAGTTACCTGTTAAAGATTCATGCACCAGAAAGGTCTTGAACTTTGTCTCTTCACTCATCCTGCTCATATCAAAGTCTAACGCTGACATCTCACTGACTCCCAAGTCACAGAGCGTGCATGTGCCTGACTAAGCACCATATGGTCAGCAGATTGCAGATGTGTTTTATACTTTATAGATGTGCCCATCAGCTCATTGCTTATTATCTGTTACGACTTCCATTCCACCATTCCATCTGACCACTCCTTATTTAAAAGTTTCAGTAAAAAAGGTACCAGAAGATAAATTATTACCTCCGCCAAGGCCGAAGGCCTAGGAAGGATGTTTACTCCAAAAGTCCACAATGGATTTGAATAAAGTTTTTTTGGAGGGGTGGGGTGTGGCACAATGAACAATCCATTAGATTTTGGTGGCAATCCAGATCATGATCCAGCTTCGTGAATTTTTTTAAGAACTCCACAGGCTTTAAGACATGCGCGGTGTAACTGATGATGCGTTCATGACACGTCACCCTGCCTCTTTCGTTCTGCCTGGAGAGAGAGGGACGGAGAGCGAGCGGAGGGTGGAGGGGGGAGGGCACCTGTAGATTCAGCGTTTTTTTCACATTAAACTCGGTGAAATTACAGTTGAGTTCGACCAGAGTAAAATAGTAACGATGACGGTTTAGGTGAGTTTTACTTTGTTTCTGTCCAGTTTGAATGAAGTGTTTTACGACGCTTCGCTGCGTACAGCTGATCTCAACATAAACAAAAATACACATGGATGATGGCACAAGGTGCACGGAGAGGGGGGCGGAGGTCTGCGCTCTCAATCTTTATTACACAGCTTTGTTGAATACTCGATTCTGATTGGTCAATCACGGCGTTCTACGGTCTGTTATTTCTTTATAGCAGACTGCTGCTATGTATAACAGACCGTTGCTATGGACGCAGTTCTGATCTCGGCGTTTTCGTGTCAAATCATTGATTTCTTAAGTAAGTAGCCGTGTAATAAGCGGGATAATGTACAGCGAGCGGGTGCATTATCCCTTACATGAAGCAGCTGGCTTCAATAATCACTCTCATGACGTCATACGTGCTTAAAAATGATGCAAATAAAACACAGTAATCTGTATGACAGCTCAAATAATCTGAGGAAGAGGCGCTCATTATCTGATCTCATTTGCAGTTTCAACATCATATTCTGATATACTGGCTCCTCGAAGGAGCAGCAAGAGGGCAGAGTTGGAGGAAGATGGTCGTTAGTTGTCCCTTTATATCAGAGTACTGATCTGACAGAGAGGTGGTTTTCTGCCAAAGGCCAGTCAGATTTCCTATTACAGAAAAGAATAGGTGGTAATGAGCACTATTAAAAGGAACTGGAAGCGTAACCGATGAATGAAATGAATGATGACAGTCTGAAATTAGCTAATGATGACAGGAAAGGGCCACGTTTAATGATCAGAAGTCATTTTATTCACATTCACTCATTTGGCTGTGCGGCCAAAAAGTAATTTTCTGCTGAAATGAGTCAAAATGACTGCAGCAGACCCAATATAATGACTTTATGTTGTCAGACAAATTGAATGTGGAAAATACTCACATCTGTCTCGGTTTCCCAGGCAGTAATCCACCGTGCCCCATGTGAATCAATTGTTGGTCGATACTTTTCAAAGCATGCTGAGATTAACCTTTAATTAACACTCAAACAGCCTTTCCCATTGTGAAACGAGATCCGGACTCATGTTGAGGTGTTAAGGGAGTATGCTTTGGCAACTGAGGAGAGCCCTTTGTTAACATTTTCTCACCACAGACACATAGTGGTGTGCAGTAGTCTGCAACAGCTGTAAGAAGTTGTAAAAACATTACAAGGATTATTGATGAAGCTCACTGGCAGGGTTCATGCTGCTACTAGTGCTCAGGTTTTTTTGGAACATGAACGATTTTTAGTATTTAACGCATTACTTAGGGACTGTATGAATATTATTAGGGGAGAGTGGGGTTTAGAAAACGGGGAGGGTTAGGTACTGTATTTTTTTGCTGAGTGATGTCACTCGTCAGACGGTGTTTGTTAGGGATGGAATACTAGTGCTATATTAGCATAGCATTAGTATAAAACACCTGAGTCTCTGACCGAACTGTCGTGCCAGTGTTGCATTATGGGTAATGTACACGCCAGGTTTTGACAGGGAAAAACAATGTGTGGATCAAAAAAGATGACTGTCTGGTACATGCTAGCTTGGCGGTATGTTGTGAGCTCTTGCTAACGTTATCTACTCACCGATAACATTACGAAGCCAAAATATTCCTTTTAATAACTAATTAAAACCAAACTTATCCGAAAAATTAACACTTGAACATAAATCAGCATAAGAGCGACCTAAAATGACAGAAATCATCTTTGGGAAAAATGTATTTGACATGGAGGGGGCGGGCTTTATGACTTAAACTGCAACCAGCCACCAGGGGACGATTGAGATGTTTTGGCTTCACTTTTGTGGAGCTGTCATGTCGTCCATCTTTATATACAGTCTATGGTGTGGAGGCTTTAGAGTTGTTCAAAGGCACCTTTGACGGAGCTGTGCTGAGTAATAAAAGTAACATTAAAAGTGACTAATTACTTTTGCTGTTGAATAATTTGTAGTGAACCGGTAGGTAATGAGCAGTAATTGATTGCAATTTTCAAGTCAGTCAGTTTTATGGTTTGTGTGTTTTAGCACCAATTTGCTCGATAAGAAATACACCTACAGCAGTCAGACAGTGTATTTATTCATGAATAGACCTTGTTATAGTTATTACAAGGTGAGCGACCAGACAAATTAGCACGCAGGTCAGGGTTTTAATTAATATACTTGAAAGAGCAAAGAGAGCACAGACACTTCCACAAAAGGGCTGCTCCAGTTCTCTCTGGTATTGAACCCTAACAAAGATGTCAACGACGGTCTAGATTAATTAATGCCCTTTTAACACTCCCGTCTGTCCTCACAGTCTCCGACCCGGTGTTGCAATTTCAATTTATGACTCTGTCACAGTGTCTCTGTCTCTGCATACCAAACTTTCTCTCTGTCAGCCACTTCGCCTCCTCTGCTGTCTTTTCTCTTTCGCCCTTTTGTCTGTCAGACAGGCAAGTGAACAGCTTGTTGGCACTGAGACTGCCTCCAATGGCAGAGGTCTTTGGCACTGTCTGCCGGTCAAACAACTGACAGAAAGAAAACCTTTTTTCTTTTGCTCATCACTATAGCATCCCTATATTTGTTAGGCGCCACTAAATAAAATGTATTATTATATCACTCTCAATGTCTATCTGTCTATTCGTATATCCATTAACTCCCTGATGAGAGTTTGTCCATAGTCGGAGTGATAATGCATTCCTCTGCTGTCCTCTGGCTTTTATCACTCAGATTGTGTTGAGGGACTGTAATTAATGGCCAGAACAAGTTGACATATTTATAACCGATCGGCTGCGTGGAGGACGGCATCACTCACAGGGGTTTAAGTGGTTACTGCCGCTGTGTTTCAACAAGTTTGGACATTTAAGGAAGAGTGCATCAATTTGATGTGTCATTTTGGCCGAAGGAGGCAGAAAAGCAATCAGGTGTCTTTTGCATTTGTCATTGAGCCCAGTCCGAATTTAAACAGCTTGTTTATCTGAGAAGAAACCCATTTAAAATTGGACCTCCAAATTTGCATCTCTTTCTTTGTGTAGCCATGCAACTGTGACTACTGTCAGGAGCATTTGGTGTTTTTCAAAAAAAAAGCCTACATAAAGTGGATAATTAATGCCCAAATGTTTGCTTTTTGTTGGAGGCAAGCGTTCCAGTGGAAATAAGAGTTGCTTTTGGCCATTTTTGGCTTTTATGTTTTTGAATTATACACTTGTCCAGAGTTGAAGAGAAGTGCACGGGGAATACTGATGGAAGCCTGAATTGTGTTGCCTCTCTAATGCTATTTTTCCAGTTAATTATCCTCGCTAACGAAGAACGATTGGGAATTTGTGTGCGCCGATTCTGCCAATTCACAGTGTTATAATCGCCTCCTTATCTGTCACCAACAGCCTGTACTGGTGTGTGAGCACACAACTGTTTATGCTCCTATGAGCACTTTTCCACTAAAACAAATGCTGAAAAGATATTTTTAATGACACTATTTTGTTTAGATGTTCCACCTTAGACAAAAATCTTCATGAGACACTCAAGTGCAGCCCGCAAACAAGCCGTGATAGCTCGTAGACAGATGGATTCTCTCCACAGGGGCCTATTCCGCTGAAGCTTGGCTGCAATTTTCCTCTCCACATGGTAAATGGGCTGCATTTATAAAGAGCCGTTATCCCAAAAGCCCTTCACGGAGCCTCATATTCACCCACGACATGCTGTCGAAACACCAACCCCGCAATCACAAGCCAACCTGCTCCACCACCTGCCCTACATACATACAAACAGTGTAATAGGTTAAAAAAAATTGCATTTGTCTCCGGAAAGTTCCCCCCCCCATCATGGATTCTCTCCTCTCCGCCACTGGCATTTTATTTCTGTCTGCCTCCGTCATGGTCATCCAGCACTCCACCTCTTCTCCTCCCCCTCTTCCTGCTTTTGTCTGCCAAGTACCCCACATCTGTGTCATTCTCCAGTCTCCTCTTCCTCTCCCTCCTCCTTGACCCCTACACTCTGACAGAAACAGCCTGGATGCTTCCAGGCCTGGAGAAGGGAATGTCCTCCTGGGTTTATCTTTTACTGCAAGTAAAGAAGCGATAGTCTTCACCGTGGTTTCATTTTATCCTTGAGAGGACAGTTGTGGATTGAAAGGGAATCAGTGGCAACGTGCACTAAACCATAAAATGAAAGATTTTGCCTTTAGTGCAATATGAACCCTCCAGATTTACCTGTTTCTCCCAACGGCTCTCTCTCTTTCAGTCACCTTCACAAAGTTTCTGAATTTCTGTTTGCCTCACCTGGCACACCTGCTGCTAGTTGCTGAATAATAATAATCCCCATCATCAGTCAATCACCGTGGCCTTTGCTCACTGTGAATCCCACCGGCTTGTTTTCATGAGCTCTGTGTGAGAATAGAAACTCGTCACATAGTTTCAACTCAGTTTTCTCATCTACAGAGGGAGATGATTGCTTTTGTCTGTGAGTAAAATAACTTCCAAACTAAAAGTCGTGGACATTTAAATGAATCCGACTGGGTGTCTGGCAGCTCTGTGTCTCTTGTGGCTGTGGGCATTTTCAGAAATGCTATTCATCAAGGCTGAGGCTTTCGGAGCAGCAGGCAGCTGGTAGCCATGGCTGACTGAGTAGAAATTAAGATTTAAATGTCAAGTATAGGCTGGATATGAGCTGGCAAACTTGTTGAAATATTTGTCAAAGCAGAGCTAACCAGACAGCTTGCTTTAACTAGTTGCTAAAGATAAAGCTACTTGGGCTCCGTTCCAAGTTAGGAAAATAAAGAGAAAATTCAGAAAAATATATGGAGCCGTTTTGTAAATAGTGTATAATATTATAATGGATCATAAGATTCATTACGATAACTTAAAGCTGCAGTAATCAATATTTTATATCAACAATGGATCAAATGACTATGTATAATGCAATATGTGTCACTTGATAATGATGAACCCACAAAGAATTATCACCCGACTTTGCCCCTTTACTCTCAGCCTTTAAGGACATTTTAGCGTCTTTCAGCTAATTGTTTTGGTTTTCCGGCCCGCAACTTTACTGTTTTGGTTCACTCCCACAGCTCTCATCTGCGTTATTTCCAGCAGCAGGCAGCTGTTTTCTGCAAAAAAAATAGCTCAGATAAACCCAATGTACGCTACTTGTCCACCACCAAACGGCAGAGAGACATAGTTAACAACTAGCAACATAGTGGAGCATTTAGCTTCTAAAAGCCAGACATTTTCTTCAGGAGTTTGTGAAGACCAAAAACAAAGCTAAAGGAGAGCAAATATAGGACTTTAAGCCATAGACTGTATATAAGAAGTGGACATACTCACCGTGACGTCAACCATTGGTTTTTGTGCACGGGTTTGAAGCCACGAGTTCGTAATTTTGGCTGTTGCCGTCTTGATTTTTGGCCTTTGGTTTTTTGCAACCAAGATGACAAGACAAGAGAGGGTGGAGCTAAGTACAACCGAACGCTGAATAAGACATTTTTAGGCAACCAAAATGTTACAATTAACTTTCATGAAGTGAAAACACACTGTGAAAGGGTTAAATTTGTAAGAGGAAAACACGGACAACTCCCAGACCAGACGACGCCCCGGTAAGGACCTGTCAATCAGAAGGTATCCACCCTGTTACGACTGGGAAAAACCCACAGGGAACTCAAATGCATGACTCAACACAAGGCAGGTGCCATCAAACAGTCTTTACTTGCCAAAACAGGTTTGGTACACAGGTGAGAAGTCAGATAAAGGCAACCAGAGCCGACACGGGGAAGGCAAAAACGTGGTCAGGGAAAAAAACAGGCAGAGTTCAGAGAAAAACCAAGATAACTAACACTAGGAAATTGCTGGAACGCTTGACTCGGCGGACAAAGACGAACTGGCCCAGACACAGGGAAACACACAGACTAAATACACTGGGGAGGTGAGTCCAATGAGGGCGGGGCAGGTAATCACACACAAGAGCAGGAAGTGAGGTTTCTGAAACAAGAGGAGAGGTGAGTAACACAAATTAAAACAGGAAATAATTACTGAATATAATAAACAATAAAACACATAACCTAAGGAACAGGACGAGACATGCCCTAACAATGCCCTAAAGCATACCCTGCCTTATCGTCTAATTTACTCTAAATGGGACCATAATTTACTAAATGAACATCATGCTGTATTGAAGAAGACTTGAAACTAGCGATTGAGACCATAAACTCATGTTTACAATGTTTACTGAGGTAATAAATCAAGAGAGAAGTAGGCTCATTTTCTCATAGACTTCTATACAATCAGACTTATTTTTGCAATCAGAGGAGTCGCCCCCTGCTGGCTGTTAGAAAGAATGCAAGTTTAAGGCACTTCAGCATCGGCTTCACTTTTCAGACCCTGGAGGTTGCCGCCTGCTTAAAGCTTGTTGCGCTGCTCCCAAGTGGCCCAAAACATACAGCTTTAAGTCTTAATAAGATATTTTTGTTTCTGATGCTTATCTCCTTCCAAAAACAATGTCTTAGTTACTCAGGAAAACCCACACTGTCAACTGTTTCTTTTGGAACTGCATGTAGAAAATGGTAAAAACTGTCACTTTAATATCTGATATCAGCCCGTTATGATAGACCCCCCTATGTATGGAGAGGGGTCCTTCATGAGCACAGCTACAGAAAAACAGTTTTAAAAAAGATTTCACTCTCATAAGCTTTTATTAGTCAGTGCCGCTGAAGAGCAATAGCCTGAATGCTGCCTCAGAGGCTTTTCAACCCTGAGAAGAAAATGTATTTTGGGAGGGAAAACAATGGAACATAGCAATTTTTGGATAATAGTGGAAAGAAATATAAGCTATTTAACAGTGACAATGAACTTCAACAACTTTTATTAGCCTGGTATAAATGAGTTATGTCTACTGTAATAACTTATTATTAGTTGAAGCACAGTCCAATTTCTCAGACTGAGCAAAACTTTGTACTCAAGTCAATACAAGATTTAGTTTTATTTGCTGATGCACAGAGAAGTTTATTACAATAAACTCAGACACTGACATTTCATAAGAATATTGCCAATATTGTTACTCAACAGTTTCTCATCTCTTTTCTAACCTTGGACCAGCAGAGAATCCGCTCTCATAAACTAACAAGAAGTTGCAGTGATGCTCTGAGACCTAACGTGACCCAGACAGGTCGGTGTTTCCATCACAACAACATCCACTCCTTAATGTTTTGTCAGATGAGGACACCACGGTGGCCTCTTTTGGCAGCCATTTTCTACAAGGTCATTCGTTTTCCTGTCAGAGAGCACGACAGATAACAGGCATGACCGCCAGTCTATCACTGTCTGTCTGTCAAAGACTTATTACTGCCGCAGGGTCGACGTCTGAGAAGCTTGTGGAATCAATGCTGTAGCTTCTGCCTTGAGCTTGTTTAATCCCCGTCCATCTTTAATGTTAAAGCTGCTACACGTGTTATTTCAACACTGATACATCCGTATGATAAATGAATAAGATAAGACTAGAGAGAACTGGCAATCTATATTGCTTCAGAGCACAAAACTGATGGAAAATCCCTGCCTACATGTTGGCATCCTTTTAAGCCAAAGAGAAAACAAACTACCTCAATGACGAGGAGGAGGAGGAGGAGATAAGCAGCGACATCCTCTGTGAAGAATGTGGGAAACACTTGTGCTATCATGTGTGTGAGGCCACCAATCATCTGTTTTTGTTTGTTCATCATGCTTAATTTGATCACCATTGTTAAATTAGTTTTGTGATGGAGGTCTCACAGTTAGTTTAACAACGGTGATGAGGAGGACGTGTGTTACTTGAAGCATTTTTCAGATGTAAAATGGTGTTATATCTGCTCGTTCCTCGCGTGTGCCCACTTCAGCACCTGACATTCACTTTAACTCTGCTTCTGCGTGCTGTAGTTAAAAGGCTTTCTATTCATCTGAACGGAATTGAGAATATTTCTTAAAAGCCAGCTGTCTGCCTCGGTGACCTCAGTCGGACGACCTCGGTCATTGTTTGAGGAGCTGTGAATAACCCTGGATATGAGAGGAGAAACAATGTAAAAGCAGACAAGGTTTTGATCTTTCTAAAGAGTATTTTGGTGATATTGAATGTTTTTCTGCGTGACATAAAAGGAATAATATTGTGATGTTTTTGTCCAGATTTATTAGAATTTCTGCAAAAAATCTGCTTGTGAATGCCTCACAAACTTCTCTGTTTCTTTGCTCCCTTACGGCCTGCTTAGATGTCATCTGCAAACAAAATAAACATTTCCTTCAGAGGGTTGCACTCTCATTGATCTAGCTTGTTTCAGTTGTTTCTCTGCAGATGGTGAACACGGGTGGGGGGGCGGCATGGCTTGAAAAGCCAAGAACTCAGTGATCTTCAAAGTAGAGCGGGAGGTCAGAGTGTTATTCATGAATGCTGAGTGCTGTTTGCAGATGTAAATAAGCCTCAATTTTATTCAGAAATGCAGAGTTTTTGCTCGATTCATGTCAAAAGTTTGTTCAGAAACACTAAAGTGGTCTTCATTGCTGGTGCATGTACATGAAAACAGCCCTATCACTGCTGCTCTTAAACTGGTGAGTGGCATAATTGAGGCACAGGATTGGCTCTTGTTATTCATTTGTATAAGGCTCTTGACACATCTGACTCATCTATGCAAGCTCCCAGTCTTCCTTACTTCTTATATTAAAGGGGTGTACCCCAGGGTTCTATACTAGGACCGCTCCAATTATTCATGTTAGTATATCATTTTTGAGATACATGAAATGCATTGTAACATCTGTTATGCTGACGATTATGTCATCTATTTCTATTAGGGCTGTCAAAGTTATAATAACGCAAATTTGTTTTAACGCCACTAATTTCTTTAACACATTAACACAATCGATACTTCAGAGGTTCTAGTGGGCTCAGAGTGAAGATACTGGCATCATATGAAACGACAAAACCTAAAGAATCCATCGGTACCAACCATGTCATACTAGCTTGTCAGTAAGGAGGGTAAATAACGCTCCAAAGTTGTGCTAAATTCTGGCGAGGAAAAACTGGCATGGCCATTTTAAATGGGGTCCCTTGACCTCTGACCTCAAGATATGTAAATGAAAATGGGTTCTATGGGTACCCATGAGTCTCCCCTTTACAGACACGCCCCATTTATGATAATCACATGCAGTTTGGGGCAAGTCATTGTCAAGTCAGCACACTGACACACTGAAAGCTGTTGTTGCCTGTTGGGCTGCAGTTTGTCATGTTATGATTTGAGCATATTTTTCATGCTAAATGCAGTACCTGTGAGGGTTTCTGGACAATATTTGTCATCGTTTTGTGTTCTTAATTGATTTCCAGTAATAAATATATACATACATTTGCATAAAGCAGCATATTTGTCCACTCCCATGTTGATAAGACTATTAAATACTTGACAAATCTCCCTTTAAGGTACATTTTGCACAGATAAAAAAATGTGCAATTAATTTGCAATTAAATATTTGTATCGGTTGACAGCCCTAACTTCTATCTATCACTATCCAGTCTTGATTAACCAAACTGAAGTTAGTGTTAAATGTTCAATGTTACCATTTTCCAATGGTAATGAACCTTCCCAAACTCTCAACTGCCCAAGGTGTCGAAATTGAATTGATTTCAAATTATAAGTACTCATCTTTTATAATTTATCATTAAATTACATTTAAATCACAGATGAAAAAAAACTTGTTTCCAATATTAAATTAAAATGAAGTTTGCAATTATTGATAGACAATCCATGTTTTCTGTTGTTTAGGAAGCCACCGGCATTTCTCTCCACCTTTCCTCAACTCTTCATCACCCTCTAAATGTCCACAAATGTCTAAATGTCATTCCCTCTC
Source organism: Sebastes fasciatus (assembly GCF_043250625.1). NCBI lineage: Eukaryota > Metazoa > Chordata > Actinopteri > Perciformes > Sebastidae > Sebastes > Sebastes fasciatus. The sequence continues at coordinate 20,908,282 of NC_133815.1, forward strand.
GTTTATTCTCTCCGTGTGCCTGTAGAAACCTCAGTGGATTTTCAGTGACTTTGGTCTGTCTATCTGCGTAGAAATAGAAAGTAGAAGACAGGTGGTGCAGCAGGAGGAAAAAGAGACAAAAAGACACCTGATTTATTTCCCTTTTTAGTTCATCAGATTACATTTTATGCGCAGGACACATTATTGCTGTAGGCATAGATACGGAGTCAGATAAGAGCTTCTTCATATCCTGTTTGGGATTCGTTATTCCATCTTCCTATGTGTTTAATAAATGAACAAAAGATTTTGTCGTGTTGGGAAATCAGAAGTTCAATTTGCAGGAAAAGTGCAGCCAAATGCCAAAACGTTTCCTCTCTAATCAAATCTGACCGTTATCACGAACCTTCCTCTGCACTCTCCTGTCCTGATGGCGATGTCGAGGCAGACCTGATATAAGGCAGAGGTTGTTAAACAAGCCCATGTCGCTCGCGCTTTAAATCTGTTTGGACAGTGCTGGCAATTCATCTACTTTCCTTCATCTTCTATTTCCTCTCATCTATATTTATCTTGCCGACCTAGCAGGCAGTGGATGACAGGGTGACAGCGTGCCAACTGAGCCGATACCCGACTGGCACGCTGTCAACCAGCATATAAACGCCTTCAAACACCTTGATTTAGTTTAAAATAGCTCTGCTCGGCCTGCATAATTCACAAGTTTAATGCAGTTTCAATGTAGCGCTAAGGCTACGTTTCAGTTGATTTCGACAGTTCTTGTTGAGTGCAAAAGATTGGTTGGTTGAAAGCTCGCCGTTATCGAGAAGTATTTGACGATTCTTGCTTATAAGCATTCTGTTCAAGTGGAATTTTTTTTTTGTGGATTTGATATGGAGGCCTGAAGGAAGCTAATAATTGCAGTCTGTTAGCGTCTTGTTAATTTTCATCCCCCACATGCAGAGAATCTAATGAACATCCTGCATTAATTCCTTCCTTTTTACAATACATTAAGGAACAAAATAAGACTAAATTATGCCAGTTTTATTACGTCTGCATCTTTTTAAGAGTCGGCTTTTTCTCTATAAAAAGCTATTTTTTGTGTACTTTCAAATTAAACCATTCCTTTGATAAGACGAGCTCAATTTTAGTCAAATCCAGATAAGAGGTTGTTGAATAAGCTATTAAAATGTTAATTTGCCCATGATGTTTAAAAAAAAACTTTGATGTTGACATGCAAGCAGTTTCCCCTTTCCATAATCATAATTGATGTGGTTACATCATGAAGAGCTGGGCCTGATCCACGGCCAGCGGCGTCCACACTGACCAGGAAAGGCCTCATTAGCATAATTGTGAACCTCAGTGAAGAGGAACCTGATAAATGGTATGAAAATAAGTCAGAGCGGCTGGATGAATGAATGTAAAGACCATCTATGTGACTAATGAGAGATTTAACAATTCAGTTGTCTATAGTAGCTCTAGATTAAATTGCCATTCTTAATGAGAGGCTGTAAATTAATTCATTATGTCAGATTGATTACTTCTTTAAATGTTAAGAAGTGAAAACGCCATATGAAGAACACAGACATCAGTCGTCTGTCTCTCACAGCTCGGCTCTTGCAATTCACAAATCGCTTTCACATAAGAGTTGCTGCAAATGGACACTTGTGGTGGCAGTAAATTGAAAAGACATTGCTACAATCTACAACTCGCAGCCAACTCAGAGTTTGTGATAGAAGAGGCTGCTACAGATAAATTGCAATGCTGCTATTCATCCTCTCTGCGGAGGCAGAGATGCTGCCGGAGGGCTGTTACTGGCAGTTTGACAGTGATGGTCCCTGCTGATGAGCTCTGTGCTTTATTTTAGACCGTATATAAACAGATACTATACAGTTATACATGCTGTATGTACATTTTAAAGGACTAATATGTAATATATTTACTGTAATATATAATAGAATGACCACAATATGTCATCAGAGATTAAGGAAACATGCTAAATTTAAATACTGGCTTCTCCGACAACAATGCAACAGCCAGTATGTTCTCCTTTGAAATTTCCACGGCCAAATAGGCGTTATCAGTCGCAATAAACCCCATAGATGTAGGTCAATAGGGGCCTACTACACCCACTAGTAGGTTTTATCATTTATTCACATGGTAGATCACCGAAAGAAGGTATAAAAGAACAGCGACGTCTAGCGAACGTAGTGATTATGACAGGAGCAGAAGTGGAAGTCAGGTGCTGTAGTATAGACAGTGTGAAAGGGGGTGGAGGTCGGGGACGATGGATGGGACACAAAACACAGGGCTGTCACCCAGGAGACTGGAGTTTGCATCCTGTGAAACCAACAACGTGTAGTCGTCTTTGTGTTTGTAGATATTTTAATGTTTTTCCATAACCATAACTTCCTTAAACTCAGGTGTTTTTTTTGCCTAAACCTAAAGAAACCTTTTTGTTTGTGTTCAAAAGGTGACGTTTCATTCAGTTTTACAACATGTTAGAACATGTTGCTTTTAAGTTTCACTTTCACTGACAACGCCTTATTTAACGGCCTGATAACAGTCAAATCGGGTGCAGCATGAAACAAATTGGCACGCAAACGCAGCCTTCTGCAGCCATGGAGGCAAACTAACGAACTGGATCAACAGAGATAATGTTAATGTTAGACTCTCCAAAGATAATGAATTGGAAAGATGTTAGGCCATGGAAATATCATATTGGTATTTTTTTAATTTAGGTGGTGTTCCCTTTTAAAGCGATAGATTGCTATTTTGGGAAGTACACTTTGATTTTTATACTTAAATGGGAAGACTCACATCTGTTAGTTAAATATGAAGCTACAGGCGGGCGGCTGTGGCTCAGATGGTAGAGCAGGTTGTCCACCAATCGGTAGGTCGGGGGTTCGCTCCCCGGCTGCGCCAGGTCACATGTCGATGTGTCCTTGAGCAAGACACTTATCCCCAAATTGCTCCCGAAGGCATAGCCATAGTCGGTGTGTGAATGAGTATTTAGATTAGAACCTGATGGGCAAAGTTGGCACCTTAGCAGCCTCTGCCATCAGTGTGTAAATGGGTGAATGCTGACATGTAGTGTAAAGCGCTTTGAGTGGTCAGAAGACTAGAAAAGCGCTATATAAGTCCAAATCCATTTACCATTTACAGCCACCAGCAGGTTAGCTTAGCTTAGTGCAAAATCTGGAAACAGTTAGCCTGGATCCCTCCAAAACAGAAAACACCTATTAGCACCTCTAAATGTTCCCCTCCACGTTATATCTTGTTTGTTCAATATGAACAAAAACCAAAGTGTTAGAGCAACATGTTGTTGCGGATTCTATCACCTTCACACTTTATCACCCAGCAGTTTCCCCCTGTTTCCATTATTTATGCTAAATTAAGCTAACTGGATGCTGGCTGAAGTATCAATCTTTTCATCTCACTCTTGGCAAGAGACAAGATAATTGACCTATTTCCCAAACTATCAAATTATTCCTCCGTATCTGTTGGGTGTGTTAATGGACAATTGTTTGCTAACACATTCGCTTCAGTAACTTTGCAAGGTGATAATGTCATTATCATGTCATTACAGCTTTAGCGGTTAATACTGCTTTACCCCCCTCTGTATCTGCCATCTAAATCCAGAGTGCTTTTGATTTGTCACACGCCAGGATGAGAGATGCACCAAGCTGCTATAATTCATACTCTGGCATGAATCACTGCTTAACTCCACCAAACCTCTCACATGCACACTCACTTCTGATGCCAATTCTGCCTGCATTTACTCAGTTTATAAAGCTGATAGAGTAGCTTTAGTTTCAAACTTCCCCCGCTGCTGTGCATAGAAAAACTGCACTTGCATTGAAAAAACTTGGACTTCATTCTTCTTATATTCTATGCCGACATGTCAGTACGAAGTTGTGTGGTTGGACTTAAGATGAATAGAAAGCCTCTTCTGACACACTGTATATATGTGTACAAATAGCAGCACAGAATTATTTACTGGGAACAGGCAATATTAGCTGATTTTAACATTTACATAACAATTTGCATACAACATAAAGAAGATATAAGCCAAAATAGCATATTAGGTCACATACTCAAAAGACAAAATAGTCCATATAGCAAACACAGACACTCAAACCATGAAAATAAAAGCATTTGGTGGCACTATGGAAGCAGATATACAGCATTTTGTTTTGTTAATCTAGCAAGTGTTTGGTAATCTGGTCACGTACTACACTGCACTGGTTATCTTAATCTGCACAGTAGTGTCAAACGTGAGATTTTGATCACATTTTATCATCACTGTGATTATTATTATGGTGATTTGAATAGAGAAGCTTATTCCGAAGCTTTTCCACTCTATCAAGTATAAAAATCTGGAAGAAATATTGGAACTGCGATGACCTTTTGAGGGTTTTTGATGTGCAAATGTTCAAATTTGAATATTAAACATAATAAGATACTGGCAGCTTGCTCAGTTCTTAAATAAACCAGCGTTGCACCCATATGTAATAATAATATATCCTGTGAAACATCTAGACCTAATCTTTTTTTATAATGTTGTTGCAGAGCTTGTGGTATCATAAGTGGTTTGTTATCAAAGAGTGCATGTAGGATATTTGGTTTTGCTGATTCCTGCCGCACAGGAGCTTATGTACTCAAGACGTATTTATGTTGGATGTTATATACTGTATATATATGAGATGTTATTTTTGGACAGGCCTTCATGGGGCTTATTGTCTGAAGAAATTAAATGCAAGAGGAGACCTGTGGGAACCAGAGGGCTGAAAGCCAAGTTCTGAAGTTGGAAAACTTTGTAAAGAGTGCAATTTTTAGAGTGCTCTGTAATTTGAAATAATATTAGTTTTGATGTATTGATTAGTAGACACAAAGGACATAGTTTCTTGTGATCTCGAGAAATGATTTTCTGTCTGTGTGTGCCTTGAAGAGAAGACAGGAAGTGGATTTAATGTCTGGTGGGTAACAATAGACTACAGAGAAAGATGAGCGTATGGATTTGACTTTTGTGACCTCTGACTAGCTCGGGGACGGCAGCGCCCTCAGCTGTCTCTTGATCTGTCTAATAAAGTTCAGGGTGACTCGCATGTCACCTTCAGAGCCCCTTTTGTTCTAAAACAGCTCATCTCTGAAGTCCCTGTCATCTTTCAAAGTTTAAAACTTTTAAAGACTTACTGGCTTTTTCCTTTTTTAAAACCCAACACTGCCAGGAATCACGTGATTTTACATTCTTGCTCTCATTATACTTTTAGTAAATCGTTGCATACAGCAAGCTCAGTTCAGTTTTTCAAAGGTTTTCCAAGGCTTTTTGGAAGTAGCCAACTGGAGTAGAAGTAAATGAAGCGGGTTGAGGGAAAGTAGAGACATTAAAAAGTAAAATACAGCACTTGGGCTTTGCCATAAAACATTGTATTTGTTCTGTGTTCTTTGTCTTAAAAAACAAGTTCATACAGTTTTAGGAGCTTAATCACAAAAATATTTAATTAGGATTTCTAACCTTTTGTACAAAATCTGGTAGTTCTTACTTGGAGAAAACTAGCCAAAATGTTGTGCTAATATTAAAACAATAATTTGATATTTTGGGAAAATATGCTTATTTGCTTTATTGCAGAGAATTAGATGCACACATATAACTCTTAGCAAGAAAGCAAAATTCACAAAATGTCATACTATTCCTTTGAAGGATCTGTAAACCTAACCATTTCCTACATTATTAAAAAAAGAAAGTATTGTCATGGTGAAGTAACATAAAAACCAAATCAAAGTACAGCTGCAATAAAAGGCCAGAATCTACAAAAAAGGGCGGGTCCATCCTGGTTCTTTTCCGTTTTTCAAATGGAAACGCCCCCTCAGCTGTTACAAAAAGCAGTGACGTAGGTCACACTAAACTAATCAATAATGTTATGAATAATGTGAACGCTAGCACTAGCAAATTTGGAAATAAATGAAGGGGTCGGTTCGGATTTTTTGAAGTGGGGTTGTGTTTTACTCCCACGTTCTGCGTGGTAAAATTACTGTTTTTGTGAATGTAGTCTGGTGGCTTTGAAGAGAGTGATATAACAGCTTCAGTTCGGAAAGCTTTGCATAGGCGAATCACAAGGGAACTTTTATTGGGAAGCAACTGCAGCTGTTGCATTGAGCTCTCTCTGACGGTGGAACAGAAGTTGTTATATCGCTCTCTTCAAAGCCACCAGACTACGCTCAGAAAAACAGTCATTTTACCGCGCAGAACACGGGAGTTGCAGGTCTACCGCCGCATTGATCGGTTGGTTTGTGTTATTGTCCTTAGCAGTACATTGGGAGCGTGCCGACTGCCATCTAAGGTACTGTATATAACAATAATACACTGACTATAAGGCTGTATATATACTCTATATGTAGCAGTGTCGTCATACAGAAACCTACGTCAGGTCACGTGGGAAAAAAGTTTTTAGAAGGTCTAGGAGAAAAAAGCATTTTGACGCTAAAACATACTTCGACCAAAATTTGAATGTTTGGATTTGAATACATAAGGAACACCACTGGGAAGCTACAGAATGATATAAGAACCTCAAAAATGGAGCCGCCCTTTAAGACAAACACACAAGATAAAACAATCTCACCCCACAAACACTCCACCTCAAAACATCCTCACATGCTCAAACAGGGAAGTCTCTATATTTAGCACGCCAACTTGGTAGCAGTCTTTGTCCTGAGGGGCGTCTTTCAAACTTATTCTCCGCTTTGTAAGCGTGGCACTTCAAAGGGAGATACACCTTCCTGTGCAGCAGCAGCAGCAGCACGTTTAGCTTTGGTCATCCGTAACTCTGCTCTGCTGCGGTAAAAATGAGCTGCCGTGTGCAAGAGTTTGGATCAGAGAACGGGGAGGGGAGAGAAAGGGAACTCAAAGTTTGTATGATGGATGCAGTTTTTGTACTGAGGGGTATCACTGGGATACCTCGCTTCAACTGTAATCCTTCATTCTCGCTCTGTCTCTGTTTTTCTCTTTCTGCTGGGTGTCCACCGAAAGACTGAAAATGTGCACAAATATATCATGTCACAAATAATGGACTTTTATTGATTTTTTCATGTTCACACAAATGGATTATATACACGTAGAGATAATCTGCTCCAATCAATCAGAATACCATACAGTTGTGTTGTCTCGGCTGTGAGCTGTCTGTAGTCCATACACACCATCACTTTTCATGTGAAAGAACAAGCTAAAAGATGCTCTTTTTACATTTTACATTTGACTATGAACATGTAGTTTGGGGGAATCTGAGGCACAGCATAAAGAAAGAGCCCCTAATAACCTCCCAGAACCAGCCAAGAGGAAACTTGCCTCATACCCTGCATTGTTTACCACTGAGAATTTAACTGAGTTAAAAAAGCAATGCAACAGCTGCAGTTGCTTCACAACAAAAGTTCCATTGTGATTCTCCTTTGCAAAGCTTTTAATTTGAAACAAGAGCAATGGGAAGTTCGAATTAGCAGTAAACACTCCAGGAGAGGATTCTAATTCAATACATTTTGAACCTTACAAAGACTGACAGGTTGGTCGCGATCAGTCGATCATCTCATCGAACGGTAAACTGAGAGGGCCAAAGGTCACAGAGAGAAGCAGGAATTATATTTATGTATCAGAAAATGTATAGTAAGAAGTAACTGTTTTCTTATTGAATATATTTAACATGTGGGAACCATCAGTTCACTTTAAATGACTTCTTATTTTGTGTCTTTACAGTCAATGCCTGGATGGCGAGAGGGTTGTCAGGTAAGCATATCCGTCCATCCATTCCTCCATCCATCCATCCATCCATTACTCTCATAATCCATCCATCCATCCATGCATCCATCCATCCATCCATCCATTTATTACTCTCATAATCCATCCATCCATCCATGCATCCATCCATTCATCCATCCATCTATTACTCTCATAATCCATCCATCCATCCATTCATCTATTTCTTTCATAATCCATCCATCCAGTACTCTCATAATCCATCCATGCATCCATCCATCCATCTATTACTCTCATAATCCATCCATCCATCCATCCATCCATCCATTACTCTCATAATCCATCCATCCATCATCCATCCATTACTCTCATAATCCATCCATCCATCATCCATCCATTACTCTCATAATCCATCCATCCATCCATTACTCTCATAATCCATCCATCCATCCATGCATCCATCCATCCATTTATTACTCTCATAATCCATCCATCCATCCATGCATCCATCCATTCATCCATCCATCTATTACTCTCATAATCCATCCATCCATCCATTCATCTATTTCTCTCATAATCCATCCATCCAGTACTCTCATAATCCATCCATGCATCCATCCATCCATCTATTACTCTCATAATCCATCCATCCATCCATCCATCCATCCATCCATCCATCCATCCATCCATTACTCTCATAATCCATCCATCCATCATCCATCCATTACTCTCATAATCCATCCATCCATCATCCATCCATTACTCTCATAATCCATCCATCCATCCATTACTCTCATAATCCATCCATCCATCTATTACTCTCATAATCCATCCATCCATCCATCCATCCATCCATCCATCCATCCATCCATCCATCCATCCATCCATCCATCCATCCATCATCCATCCATCCCTCCATCCATCCATCCATCTCATAACATAAAATGAAACTGTGCCAGTCTCTGGGGAAATCTGAGTTGAATTGCTGCATAAAAATAGCAACAACAGGATACAGCAAACAAAAATTTGATTGTGGGAGTTATTGAAACTGACATTTCCGCTGTTCCAAGAATGTAGTGGTTGAAAATTAAACTCATGATGGACAGATTGAAAAATATAAATTGCAGCTTTTTGACAGAACGTAATGAGAAAAAGAAAAAAGTCAAAAAAGCAATATACAGCTCATAAATAATACAAGAAGACAGGTCAAACGACCACGAACATCCATCTTTGTCGTGTTTCATTTCAGTTGCTTTACTGACATGACTGTTTATCAGAGGTAACACACGCAAAGCAGGTTGTGACCTATAAATACTTCTTTCTGTCCTCTCAGCCACCGACAGCTTCAACGTAGAGCCCACGCCCCCCCGGCCGAGGAAACCCTGCAATGAGTCCCGTCTGCATTGGGAGGTGGAGGTCTGTGGAGAGGAATTCAAGCGGAACATGGGTCACATAGATGGACAGTACTGGTGTAACCTCACACACATCATCAGGTACGACAATATGTATATGTATATATAGTTTAGCTGCCAACAACATAGTATTTGAACCCTAAATTAATCAAAGCATTCATTTCTATTTCAACCCCACCTTAAAATAGAGAGAAGTGAGTCTAAATCGTGTAAATGTTAATGATCCAGGTGGAAATGAATAGGGCATAGTGGAAATAGAACAAGAAGTTTTAACAGTGAGAGAAATACAAGACTAGAGTTTGTGTATATAATTGGATTTGGTCTGACAAAAGATGGGCCATGATAGCTCGTTGGGCCATATTGGATATAGTAAAAAAAAGAGAGAAAGAGAGAAGGTCCAGATGAAAATAAAAGTGTCAATTTAAAAAGAAATTGGCAAAAATGCTGCGTTAAGGGCTATAAGTCATTTTCAATAGAAGCCGGTGATATGAAGCTACAAGCTGACAGCGTGATGGACTAGAAATCAAAGTTGAGCTGGTCCCAACTTGTTTCAGCGCTCCAATGCCTCGGTGAAACGCAACCAACGATAGGTTTTTGTTTCACCCAGTGGGAAACTCCTGGGTCTGAAAAGTGAAGCCAATGCCGAAGTGCTTTGAACCTGCATTCTTTCTAATATCCAGCAGGGGGCGACTCCTCTGGTTGCAAAAAGAAGTCAAATTGTATAGAAGTCTATGAGAAAATGAGCCTACTTCTCACTTGATTTATTACCTCAGTAAACATTGTAAACATGAGTTTATGGTCTCAATCGCTAGTTTCAAGTCTTCTTCAATACAGCATGATGTTCATTTAGTAAATCATGGTCCAATTTAGAGTCGAATAGACCATAAAGCAGGGGATGCTTTAAGGCGTGGTTACCTTGTGATTGACAGGTCGCTACCACGGCATTGTCCGGTCTGGGAGTTGTAGACTTGTAGACTAGACTTGATTATAAACCAAGATTTCTAATTTCTAAAAAACATTATGAACATTTATCCTCAGATAGCTTCCCTCCACTGTAAAGAGTTAGCAGCGTGTGTATAAGGTCTGTGTCTTATGACTGAGAGGAAATGGTGTGACGCTTGTGGCAAATTGTGCATCCAAATAATGTGTTGATATCCGTTTACATCCCACTGCATCTTTCACCCCTGGCTATGCATTTATCTGCATCACATGTAGCAGAGAGATTCATTTAGACACACACCCACACACACAATCAGCTCAGCTATAATTGCATTTTGAGGCATTTCTCACTGCCTAAAGCTGATTTTATTATATTCCTAAAATGGATTATCAGCAGCAACATACACCCCTACACCTTCTTTATGTTCTTTCATTTCAGTTCAAAAGCGTGGGAATGACTGTACTTGTTTGGTTAATTCTTAAAATAAACTCCCGTGTTCTTCGCCGTGAGATGGTTTCCTAATTATTCAGGTGTTCAACAGAGAAAAGCATCGCTTCCCTGTAAGAGAGAGAGCCCATACATTCTCCCAAAATGAAGAGCTGGTGTTATAGAGAATCTCCTCTACACACAGGATGTGACAAAGCTTTAGAATCAAATTAAACTGTCTCCTTACATTAGTCGCCCAGTCCGTCTTTTTACGAGTTGCTACAGATCAGATTTGTCATTTTGTATAACAACCAGTAGAAAGCTGTGAAAGATAAAAGACATCTGGACACTGAGAAGTCACCCTCTTATCTTTATCACTCTTCTTTTCTCAAGTACTGCTGTCTTCCTGTCTGAGTGCTCTATATTTGCAGTTTTAGTTCAGGGGTTGTCAGTCCAACACGGTGGCACTTTAAAAAAAAACCTTGATTGATAGAAAGACTGTAATCCGTCTCAGCCTCATGCAGCTGGTTGGATGTCTGTGGGTGGGAGAACAGCTGGAGGTCTGCTTCCCAAAACCAGAGCTGTTTTTTAAGAATCATCTGAGCCCTCTGACCACCCATCTGTATCTATCTTTACCCAGCTTTTCACCCCATTCCTTCCACTCCCCTTTGACCTCTCGCATTCAACTTTTTTTTTTTTACCCCCCTTTAACTGCAGAGCCAGAAGGGGAGGGAGAGAGCCATGAGATTTGAGGTTTCTTTCGTACACAGGGGAGCTTAAAATCAAAATAATCATCTGAGTCACAGAATTGCAAGAAAAATTCAAAAGATTCTGGGAAGAGCTTCATCCACCAGTCTCTCGTCGGCTCTCTCTGTATGTAAGCCGTGTTTCTTTCCAGAAACACCGTTTTTTATGTGATCACAGTTTCACACATTCACACACTGATTTATTTCAATGATTCTAAATAAAAAGGACAAGTGAAATGTGAGATTAAAGTAAGCTTTGAGAGCAAATTAACCACATCAAGAGTTACTGTGTCAACCGAACATGAAGCACATGAAGCCCGATGGTTGACTTTAGGCATTATGGTCAGGGTAAACATCTGGGAGGCCAGCTAGCAACTGACACTTATATTTAGACAATGATCGACTGCCTATTGGCCGACTTTTGGCTGTCCAGCCCAGTTGCACAGCAGTTCGTGAAATAGTCACGAAATTATATGTATTGATTTGTGTACATAGACACGATTTCACATTTTTCGTGTGATGGTCAGCACAAAATCATATAATTGTATATAATCCATGTAATTGTGAACCAGGAAGTATAGAGAGATGCGAATGCCGCATAAGGAGGATGTCAGGCTGAATGGGTGGGTCAAAAAACATAGGACTTTTGCCCAGGAGACTGGTGTTCGTACCCCGTGTGAAACCACAAGTCAAAGTTGATTTATTTGTCACATAACTTCCATACATAAATTAGGCCACTTCCGGTGTTATTTCATCCCAAATCGCGATCTTTTCCTAAACCTAACTAAGTAGTTTTGTTGCCTGAGCCTAACTGTCTATGTTTGCTCAAAAGATTTGTGCTTCGTCTCATAGTGGCTCTTCGCATTGCTGCTTTTAATAATCAACACCATCTCGTAACATATGGTACATACTGGTTTTGTGGGAAGAATGAACATATAAGAGCCTGTCCATTCTTGATGAAAAGCTCTGTTTTCGCTATTACTGACCTCTGTTATAAAGGGTATCAGTGCTGTTCTCATCCAAATTGAAGCCATTCCTCTCTTTTAATCTCAGCTCTCCTCTCTTTTAATACATTATAGAGACAGATAAAATAAATTGTTCATTCAAAAGTACATCAAAACAAATGCTACTGACCTTCAAGTAGATCTACACTTTAAACACCGATATGAAGCTGGTCCAGCCACAAATCTTCCACTGTGGGATTATAGGAGAGAATCAAGTGTGTTACATTAAAGAGCTCAAGTCCAAATGGTGTCTCAAGGGGTGTTAAAGTCAGAGTACAAGCAGGTTGACGTTTGTGAAGTGAATGCATGGATGACAGGATCCTAACAGGTGTCCAAGTCATGAGACTCAAGTTGACAGTTGAGCTGGCTGTGCTACGTGATACAACCCTGTAGGGATCTGTTGAATTTCACAATAAAAACCTGGCAAAATAAGGTTCAAGTTGAGGATGTCCTATAGGGGGATCCTTTACAGGAAGATACACTGATGATAAGTGAAACAGCCTGAGGCGGTTAAAGGCACTTTGATTTGATTTTGAAAAAGGGTGCTTTTGTTGCAGAAATACAGATAGTCGTGTCTTCTTTTTCTCTTCCCTGCTGGTTTCAAAAGAAACACCATAACACAGGACCGACCATCACACCTATAAACAGTTAAGTGTTTTTTTGGGATCCTTTCAAGTGCTGTTTTGGTCTATACTTGAAGTACAGGGTGGTTGGTGTAATGTCCGGGCTCTGTTCTTCACATTTTCTTCATCCTCAGCTGTAGAGTTAATGCTTAGGGAGATGGATTTCAAAGAGTCAGAAGCACCTTTCATCAAAATCGGATCTGCTGGGGATGTCTGACGTATCAAATGCGATTGACAGATGAAAGAACATATAAACAACGAGTGTTTCATGGCCAAAATGTAGCGGGAAACACAGAATTACTTGGCTTTCCAGGAACTCTGCCTGCGTGAGTCCACATTTTTTTATGAGAGGAATGATTCATTTGGGTGTATTTGTGCACGATACTTCATTTACATGACTGGGGGATATACGCCGACTTTCTCGGAAGCAGTTTACTTTAGAGCCTGGAAGGAAGTGATAAGAAGGCTAGAGAGAGAAAGAGGGAGATGAACCAGAGAGCGGTGAGAAGGATCGGGCTTGGGAGAGCGAGGGGCCTCGTGTTTAAACAAGAAGCGACCCCTGCAAAGCTTCCTCTCTTTGACAAATGAGCCGTGCCTCTCCGCAGTGACAGCTGCTGGCCAAACATGACTGTTATTGTTAGAAATGAGCCGGTACCACACAGTAAAGGGTATTAAACAGACCGCTAAGAGGCTGTGCGTGTGCGTGTGTACGTGCATTTACGCACCTCAATCATTTACCTCTAATAACATATTGATTTTCTGCCCAGAGCAGTTTAAAGCTCTGGGAGTAGCCAGCCTTAATGTTGAGCACACAAGGAAAGGGCAACAGTGGTGTCGGTCTATCTGGACCTTTTAATAATATACTGTATATTCACTATTGGGAAATACGGTCAGTTCCCGTGCGGACCAGATGGTGCTCTAAAGTCATCAGAGCTTTTTCCTACTGCCAGTAATGGTAACTATAATTGACCATTTAGATGAGCAAGCCTCATTTTAAGCGGGTTATGTAGTCCACACGACTGGCAGGAGACTGTTACCAACAACTGTATCAGCCAGCCAGCCGTGGAGGGAGAGGACGGTTAATGATTTGAATCACTTGAGAACTATGAAACTGTTGAAATATTATAGAATGATGTTTGCACAAAGATACAAGTAACAAAATGCCAGTCCAAGTCAAGTGTTTCAAGGTGTGTTCAGACTGTATATAAAGGGTTGCGTCTAGAAGGTAACCTGTCAATTGCAAACATTTTTGCGAGACTCGCTGCTCGACGACCTATCCTAACCTCTCACAAGAGTTTCCCAAATTGTGGGTTACCTGCTAGACACGACCTATTTAAAGATAGACAGCATGACGGCTCCCCAAAGGTGAAGCCAAAACATCTGGATCGCCCCCTGGTGGCTGACTGCAGTATAGGTCTCCTCCATGTTAGCTTGGACATGGGCCAAACGAAAAAGTTGAAGTATACGTCAAATAAGTGTTTCCCAAAGATGGTTTCTATCATTTTAGATAGTTCTTATCACACTGATGTAGGGCTGGGCGATATGGAGAAAATCAAATATCACAATGTTTTTGACCAAATACCTCGATATCAATATTGCGACGATATTGTAGGTTTGACCATTAGTGCTTTCACAAAATATTTACACAATGACATTTTGGATAAATAATCGTCATTAATGTTGATATAATGACTAAGTGTAAAAGAAAAATAATAGAACAGCTAGAACAGTCAGAAAATTACATCACTTTATTGTAATGTAGCCTTTAAAACCAGAAAAAGACAACACTTATCACGATAATACAATATCCAAAATCTAAGGCAATATCTAGTCTCATATTACGATATCGATATAATATTGATATATTGCCTAGCCCTAAACTGATGTATGTTCAAGTGTTAATTTTTCTGATAAGTTTGATGCTATAAAAAGGGGGTGGGACGCCATGATTGACAGCTGTGATTGACAGCTGCTCTGAGTGATGTAGTCGCGCAGCCCGAGGCTCGGGAATTGTACCAGAGAGATGTAACTTTAACTTTCCATAACCTTCACTAGTTTGTGTAATAGAACATGAGTCAATTTGATAATAAATGTAGTTATAGAGATGTTATAGTTAGTTGTTGTGTCTTTCCAGCCAAACAGCTACCGTGGCGCTAACGTAGCAGCTAGGTGGCTCATGCTAGCAAGCTGCGGCCGTGCTCGGTTCGTGATTGGCTCAGGCAAGTGTGTGGGCGGGACCTTGATACCGCAACTCCAACCCCCCATCTATATGGTTCAGGTTTATGGTTCAGCAAAGCAAATTATAACTTCGCCTCATTTCACTACCAGACAGTTTATGTGTATTAGTTTAATCTGATTTTCCAGTTAGCGGAGCCATCAGTCTCAGAGGATTAACAAACAATTAAAAAACACTAGAATTGCCAATAAATAAAAGCAGCATTGCATCTTTATACTATTGTGTGTTGTCTGAATATGCATGGATTAGATGGATGCATATATGAAGTGGATGTCAGCGGGACTCAAATATCAACCAGTCATGAGAGCCATCTTCATTAAAAATTTATATTTGGAAGTGCAGGAAATGACCGTTTATAGCACCATTAACAAATATGAATGTGAAGAGTTTATCAACCATTGAAGAGATGTGCTGGGTTATCTTGCCCCCGAGCAGTTTTATAGTGAGGGCTGCACTGAGAGCTTTAATGTCTGAGGGGGAGTTAGGGAATGACATTCTGAGGGAAGCATTACTTTTTGGCATTAAAATGCAACAGTGGCACGAAAGATAGGCTCTTAGTCGCTTTAGTATAAACTCTCAGTATCTGTAACTGCGTGTGTGTGTGTGTGTGTATGCAGAAGTATACAGTATCTTTTGTGGTCATGTTCACAGTTATATAATACATTGAACAGGAAGTTCTTCCTTCAGTAAATCAACTGTGAACGTGGTCAAGCTATTTTTTACCCGGATTATTGTGCGTGGATGACAGTTAGAAAACCTATTAGCTGCTGTGTATTACATCTGGGAAATAACTTCAAAAGTCTAGTTATTCCCTACAGTCCTGAACGCTGCATGGCTATCACTTCTGCCTGAAAGCTCTGATGCTTATATCATTTATTTCTCTCTCCGTCCTTTTATTTTCTCCATTCCTCAAACTCTCCCTGGGCTGCCAACTTTCTCAAGTCCTCCACAGTTGCATAAACCACACTTTCAGAAAAGATTTGATCCTGTCATGTACATTGAAAAATCCTTATAATTAACTTGTAATTAGTTTGATTGAGAACATATAATTAACTTCTGCAGCATAAAAATCTGCAGTTGATAGCCTATATTGAAATGGCTTTGTCCGTTTCCCTGCATTGTACAACATTAATCTAAATAGTGCTTATTTTTCAGTTTCCACATGAACATATGAGCTTCCGCTGGTTCAATAATATACTATTGCTGAGCTCAGATTTGACAGGAAGCTTTTCTCAGCAAAACACTTTTCTTATCTTATGGCATGTGGTGCCCCATATGCACTGCACTATATGTCCCCAGATGACAGGGTTTATTTGATTTGCAGCACTCAAGCACAGGTCTCTCAGGACAATGGCTACAGCTTGACGTCAGAGCCTAACATATATGTGCTGTAAGGAAGGCGGCGCCTCAAACTGTCAATACATGCAATATATTAGGTGTCTTAACGGCTATTAGTAGAGTGGTGGATAAATATAGAATTTAACATCATGTTCTAGATGTTATCTTGTCAAAGATTGATTCTAAACAGTAATGTTTATGTGTGTATGTTTTTTTCAGTTATAACACCAGGCCGTACTTTGTATGCTTTTTGACCTTTGTTTCGCCTCTCAGGCTACACACAGGCTCCCTTAACCATCCGATTGGTGGAGCTTGTTGTGCAAAGCCTGTCACTGCAGTTAGGTTTTTTGTTTTATAGGTCCTGCAAAGTTGTTTTTTTAATTTACAAATTTAATGGTAGAATAATTCTTATTAATAAAACAAATGTCAAAACTCAGATTCTGATCTTAACACAATTTTGGTTTGTATAATATCTTACGAATCCTATTTTCTTAGTTTTCCTACGAATGTCCAGCAACACGTGTCAATGCCCGCTCGTATCTACATACAGTCTTTTCAAAATAAACTTCCCTCTTCACAGGAAACAACTTGGTTAGGTTTAGGAAAAGACCGACTTGGTTGAATTTAGGCAACAAAACATCTTGGTTAGGTTTAAGCAACAAAACTACTTACTTCAGATCCTGGTTTGGCTTAAAATAACTCTGGAAGTGACATAACTTACATGACAAATAAATCAACATCGACTTCTGGTTTCACACGGGACACAAACGCCTGCATGAAAGTCTGGTATTTTTTGACCTGCCCATCCACTCCAACCTCTTCCGTATGTGGCGTTCGCAGCTCTTTATACTTCCTAATTCATGATTGTGTAAATGACACACAAATTGATTTTGTGGGATATACACAAATTATAGTGCACTACTTTTTGTAGAAAGATACGAACGGTGTATGAGACCAGCCTAAGAGTAATTACTACGTTTTTAGGCTTTATAGGGCAGAACAGTGATAAAATGCATTTTACCAGCGTTGCCATCTTTATAGTTTTAGTAAAGTCACAGTCTAGAGCTTTAGAGACCTAGTGTAGGCGTGCATGGAGACAATATAACTGTTGCTCAAATCACTGTTCTACTGGTGAGAATACCAATGGCTCCTGGATGTCTTGAGAACCAAATCTGGATCTGGAGTATTGAGAATTCAGGATGGAGAAAGAGGGATTATGGCTGGCTGAATGGATTCATCAAAGCAGAGCTCTAAGCCTGGAACGCTCCATGAAGGCTCTGAACGGCCCTGAACGCCTGTTGAAGTAGAGGAGAGCAGTGGGCCAAAAATAGAAAAGGCAGAATATCCCCAGTCACAAAGATGGATTACTTACCAAACCTCCAATGCTTTGATTAATACAATCTAAACCATAGTAGGGTTTTAAATGATTGTGTGCCCTTCAGAGAACCTATAGTATAATAAGTTAGATCATTATGAGTCTTAATAGAAGGGTAACTGTCCACCTCCTCTATGAGATCCATTTCAGTAATTTCATCCCTTGAACTGTGTCGATTTAGGTCCCCTAAAAGTAAAAAGCAAATATGATCAAAAGTCAGAAATCACACATCTGACCGCTACTAAAACAGAAGTCAGTGGAGATTTTCTTCTAATACCTCTCCTCTCTTCTACCCATTGTTTTTCTCCCCAGTGAGTACCACCTCTTCACCGAGTGCACGGAGACAAAGTCCACCCTCGTCAGCTGCTACTGGCCCAATCCGCTGGTGGAGGGCTACATCATCCGCATACACAAGCACTTTTTCTCCAACTGCACCAACAATGAGCCGGTATGGGTGGACCCGCCGGACGACACGCTAACCATCCTCATCCTCATCCCTGTTTTCCTCACGTTGGCAATGATCGCCCTGGTGGTCTGGTGCAGCAAGAGGAGTGACATCCTGGCTTAGGAGGAGAGGAAGATGGAAGAGGATGGAGTTCAAGGTCCCAACCTCTCCACTAAAACAATACTGTAAAAAGGAGTGCACAGAGGTTTTGGGAGGTTGCCTCAGTTGATCAAATTACCCCATAAGTGGCGCCATGAACCACCTAAATTTCCTATGGTAATGAGGAAAGCAGTGTCTGGTAGTACAAAGTAGTATTTTCTTTAATATGTAATATGTTAACTGTGATTTTTCCCAGTTCTGACTCTGACATACTATCGCTCAACATGTTCAACTGTTCCACACATGTGTTAATGCTTAACAGTGGAATATATGGTAAATACTTATTTGCTTTCTCGCGCTGTTAATATGTAGCTGGAGCCAGCAACTGGTTATCTTAGCTTAGCATAAAGACTGGAAACAGGGGGAACATAACCCCCTGTATTATCACAACGTGTTGCATTTACACTTTGGTTTTTGTACAGATTAAACAAACAAGATAGAACATGTTAATTACAGAGCTTTAGAGGTGCTGGTAGGTGGATTTTGTTACATTTGGATAGAGCCATATTTCCTCTTGTTTCCAGCCTTAAGCTAAGCTACGCTAACTGACTGTAGCTCTTTATTTAGCGTACACACATGAGAGTGGTTTCAATCTTCTCATTTAACTCTTGAAAAGAAAGCAAATTATTCTATTTCCCGCATTGTTGAACTATTCCTTCCAGAGGAGTTAGGTCGTTTGACATTGACATCACTTATTGGGTAAATTGACCAGTGGGACAATCGACCAAAACTTGGTGCATTCTTTAAAGCTCATGGATCCGGATCGTTGACCACGGGGATTATTGTCAGAGCACTGAACCGTTGCTGAAGGCCAAAGTATCCACCAAGGATCAGAGGCAGTGACTGGAGTCTTAACTGGTGGGAAATGAGACTCCCAGAGGACACCACCATGTGTTAAATATTTTAACAGGATACTGTGTGATGGCTTGGATTTAAAAAAAAAAAAAAAGAAGCCAAATCTGGACTTAATATCGATTCTGCAAGTTTGATGTTACTGTTGAGTTACTGAATGGACTGTCACCACTGGAAAGGATACACTGGTGTGCAATCCAAAGAAAAGGCAACACTATGATTCATATATTTTGGGACTTTAATGTGTTCTGAGCCTCAAGGGACTGTTTTATAATAGTGTAACTTATCAGATACTCTTGAATACTGTTAATACTCACAAAGAGGGGGTTCTCAATGGAAACAAAGAACAATGAACTGACATTGAGACCTCTACTGTACAGTCATGCTCTCTGTCCGTGCTGTCTACTGTATCTGCATTGCCTCTCCAGTGTTACTCAGACACACTGACGCTTTGAAGTGAATTCCTTTGGGGAAAGGCTTGATTTAATGTACGCACTTCATTGGTTCTTTGAACCGCGGTCCTCAGCAGCCACGAGGCAAACTAAACCAAGCACTGCTTTTTTATTTTCTTCCAAAGCATCAAACTCTGTTTGTCAGCCCTCACCTGCACACTTTTGTCATTGGAAACTGATTAAATCTCTCTTAAAAGAAGTGGTTGCTCTCCTTCATTACATGAACAAAGCAAGTAGAAAACCAACCTTCTAACTACATTTTTGTGATGCAATGTATCTTAGCTTATGTCTGTGAATTGATGATTATGAAAAAAACAGAGGCATCTGCTGTCTGTTGCCTTCTGTTTCTTTGATTCAGCTAAAAAGTTTTTACATCCATGTCTGTCCAAAATGTCATCACTTCATCCTTTTATCCTGTTACACATTTGTGTGAATTTGTCATAATAAGCATATGAATTCTTGAGGTCTGGCCAATAATGTGTTTTGTGAGGTCACAGTGACCTTTGACCACGAAACAATCTAATCAGTTCATCCATGAGCCAAAGTGGATGTTTGTGCCAAATTTGAAGAAATTAGCTCAAGGTGTTCCTGAGATATCACGAAAATGGGATGGGCGCAAGGTCCCAGTGACCTTGACCTTCGAACCACCAAAATCTAATCAGTTTATCCTTGAGTCCAAGTGGATGTTTGGCCAAATTTGAAGAAATTCAATCCAGGCGTTCCTGAGATATCACGTTAACAAGAATGGACCGGACGTACGGACGTACGGACAACCCTTAAACTTGCACTTATAAACCACTTAGATGCCAAAAAGCAGTAAAAATATATGTCAGATTGCTAGAAACCTCTCAAAAATATTTCTTTGGGTGCTCTCTGCATCATTTTAAAATTACACAACGTTTAAGAATTAAATAATTATGCCATTAAACTTAATATTATTTTATATTTATATAACTTGATATTTCTATAATCTATGTAAACAAACAATGGCACCTGGCTCTACTGGCCTCCTTACATTGTGTTTTACCAGGTTTGATTTGAGAAATATTTTTCATGGCACAAAGATTCAAACGGGGACACTGCACTAAAGAGGAAGTAGCATGTCTCTCATCTCATCTGCTGTCCATTAAAGAATCAGGTATTAACGATAAAGTTAACAATTTTTAAGATTTTCATAAAATCAAACCCCATTTTTCACACTATTTATGGTTGCAAGTATTTAACTCAAAACATTTACATTCTGTAACTACCATTATACAGTAGTTTTCATTGTTAGTGGCGGAGTCCGCCATTCCCATGC
The DNA here is from genome assembly GCF_043250625.1 of Sebastes fasciatus. NCBI lineage: Eukaryota > Metazoa > Chordata > Actinopteri > Perciformes > Sebastidae > Sebastes > Sebastes fasciatus. Next base: position 20,929,307 of record NC_133815.1, read on the forward strand.
TGGATTCAGACTGCCTTCCTTTAGTTTTCCACAAAACACTTTAGTAGCATTGTTTTCATGTAACCTACCATTGAAAGAGGTTCAGCCCAGCATAGGGGTCATGAGGTGCATAAAGCACGATTCAAAAGTTTTCTACAGTAAAACAAACACTCACATGCTCCACATTCAGTAAGTGTCATGATTCATCACAAGGTCTGCAGGTGTTTCCTTCATGAAACAAACCCGCCTAGAATTTGTCCGGTCTGAAGTCGTCCAGAAGCTGCCCCACCCCCCTGAGCGGTCCCTGCTTACAAATAAAACCTGCCTGGTTATCAGAGGTATTTAAATGTGTGTGTCTGTGTAGAACTAAACACCCATCACTGTCAAAAAGGGAAATGCGATCATTACCGGCTTGCATCGCCATGTTTGTTTTATCGTTTGAAGATATGCTCGCTGAAATATTTACTGTGGATAATATTTACGGTCACAATTAGACTCAAATCAAAGCTAGAGCTATGCTTGCTGTTCCAGTTTGCTTTTTGATCTGGAGAACAGACCAAAAAACAGAAAAACTGGCACAAATACCCCAAGCTGCTGACACATTCAATCTGTGATCTAATCCAATCTGCAATGTGCCGTAGGAGCGTGAAATTAAGCTTTTCTCAACTTTAATAAGCTTTGTTCAGCGACAATAACCTGAAGAAAAAGTTTACAGCCTCAAAATAGCTATGACAAACGCACATTTGAAATGACAGTAAGGTTACAGTATGACAAGGAAGTGTCATATTAACAAGTTTTAAAGTCCCTGGAGGAACCCGTGCACCCATTTTCAATGTTATCAGCCGATTGAATGGGCGTTGTCAGCAGTTATCACTACAATTCTAATGCTTCAGATGGGCCAAACTGCACCTACTGTACCAGGTTGTGAAAGTGAAAGTTAACACAGTGAACTGAAACAAAACAACTTTGGTTTAGGTAACAAAAACTACTTGGTAGGAAAAGATCGTGGTTTGGGTTAAAATAAATATGATTGTTAGGTAACCTACGTATCTTGGCATTAGTGAAGTACGTACATTATGTAACAAAAGTACGGCAAAATAAGTCAACGCCGAATTTCGGCTTCACACGGGACACCAACAGTGCTTTCCTAGGTGAAAGTCCTGTGTTTGTTCATCGCCCCCGACCACCACCCCAAGCAGACTTTGTCGCCCTTACTACGTCACTTGACTTCCTCCTTTGTTCCCGTCATAATAACTACAGCCACTAGAAGTTGGCGTGGTCTTGTTGTATTCGTATGGGTGATCAACCATGTGAATAGATGATAACAGTCTTATCCAACCTTTTAGTAGGTGTAGCAGGCCCCTTCTAACCCTGAATGGATTTTGCTTTGCCGCTTTCTGGTGTAATCAGCCCATGGTGATACAAAGCCAACGAGTTGCTGCATATTGGAGTTATCATATTTGCGAGTTTCCAACTTGTAAATAGCGTTCACGTCAACATCTAAGTTTTAAGTACGACAGGAGAGTCAGATATTTCTGAAAGCTCCCATATCCAACACGGCGCTTAATAATACGGAAAGTCCCTAATAGCGGGGCGGTTAAGCATAACAATTGTGTATTTTGCGATAAAAGCAACAAATTTGGCACAGATGTAGGTTTATATGTTATGAAAAGATATAGATATCGGGGCGCCGCCAATTTGGCCCCTGGGGGCCGTGGCAGCCATTTTTCAAAATGGCCACCAAATAGGCGCTAAATATTCCAAAATGTTGCAGAAAACTGATTTAATGACTCTTGATGGTTTCCAAGCTTGGTTCAAGCTGATCAGATCAGATGTCAGAAGATCACAGACATGTTTTCTTTTACCTCTTTATTTTTTAAGGGTACTTTTTAAAAGCTTTTAACCTGAGAAAAACACAAAAACTGAATAAAAGGAGCAAACAAAAAAACATTTACTTATGTCAGCTAAATCTGTCGTTTGAAGTTTTAACTCTCACACGGCCAACTCTTTGACATAACTTGAGTTGTCTTCTCACCCACAGAGTCCAGACAAGAGGCCTGATCAGGCACAAGAAAACACCTGTGTAGGTGTAGGCCTACCAAAGGTGTGTAAGGCCTTTATACAACAAATATGATGTGTGTAACCTTAGTAGAATTCATCACTTTAAACTTGATTAAAGTCTTGCTGCCTAATATTTCATTCAAAATGCTGTCTTTTACTTTTTTCCTGTTCTTAGATGAGGTGAAAAACAGAGAAAGTACAACTTCTTTCACACTCCAGAGAAAATGTGCTTTAGGAAACTGATTCGACTTTGTTCTGTCACAACAACTCAGAAGACTGAAGCCCTGAGAGAGTTTACTCTGTCAAGCATATGAGTGCGTGCTTTCAGACTCAGACATTATTCTTATTGTTAAGACAACATTATCTCGACTTATACAAACAGCCAGACAGCTGAATCCATGACTGATTTGCTATGTGTCTGTGTAAACCTTCGAAACAATACAAAGAAAACCCAGCCACGCAGTTTCAACTCTTATCATTGCATCATGTAAATAAACTCAGAGTCAAACAATGCAGTCATCACTGTCAGTGGGTGATGGTCAATGATGTTGACATTGCTGTCGAGTCTGGACCGCGAGGCACAAAGCCGGAAAAGACAAACTCATTGACCACAAAACAATCACAGTATCATTACGAACTCCACCTAAACAAACAAACGGCAAGATATCGGGCAATATTTATTCCATCTGAAGCTGTCCAGGAAGAGAAACAAGAGCTTTTTGTTTCTTCTGAGAGGCAAAACAACAGGGTTTAGAGACACAAACAGAGGAGACAATAGTTCACTCTGCGGTGAGGGGACACATCGCAGTGCGGTTGCCCTCGAGGATGGCTTTTCTCAACGCCTCCACAGCCAGCGTCTTGGAGGCAGGAAGGATACAAAGGCTTTTTCCCAGAGTTGACAGAAGAATACAGGGAAGTGGGTTGACCCAGCGGTTTTGACCAAAAGCGGTGCAGGAAGTGAGAGAGTGCCATGCTTCCACGCAGGGCTGCACTGTTGTGACGGGTGAGCTGCTAGCAAGGCACAAAGCACTGTGGCTCAACTGTGGCTTTTCAAGGTTGAAGTCTATATCTGGCATTTTATTACACTTATTTTCTGCTAACATTGCCAACCTCAGCAGGTGATTCCACTGATGAGTTCATCTCTTCCACCTGAAAAGAAATCAGTGAAACCAGCTGGTGGAGTGTTTGGTTGGAATAAAAAAACTGTTAAAAGGCTGTTGGCATTATATGGCACATGGTTACCTGTTCCTGTTATATGAAATCTGATTAAAATGCTGCATAAGAATGAAAGAACTGGCAAGGAGGAGCCTTCATCATGTCAGATATGGTTAATACTGAGAATCATTTATCTCACATATCTTATATAGCCTATACATATATACATATATATATTTCCCCAACATTTATTAAACATGAAATATGCAGCCCAGTTGCACAGTGAGTGATTTATTTGTCACATTGCTTCCGTACTTAGGTTACGCCACTTCTGGTGTTATTTTAACCCAAACTGCGATCTTCTCCTAAACCTAACTAAGTAGTTTTGTTGCCTAAGCCTAACCAAGTCGATCTTTTCCTAAGCCTTACTAACTAGTTTTATTTTGAAAAAACTGCATCGGAAATTGACACGTGCGTCACGTGTTGTTGGACATTCATAGAAAAAAGCATGAAAAATACATTTTTGAAAGTCATGCTAAGCGTCACGAAAAAAAGGGAAATTCGTGTTTATGTACAAAAATCAAATAGATTACATTTCGTGACTATTTCACAAACTGCCGTGAGACTGTGTTGTTATATCTGCTCAATGTATCACCAAATCATTATGTCAGTCTAACCCTAGACTGCACACAGACACACACCAGCACACAGATATGTCAGAATTTCAGGTTTTGCATGTCTCATTATAAAAACATCTAAAGACATGTCACAGAAAGAAAAACAGGTGTAAATAATAAAATTAAAAGTGGCTGAATTCCATTTAGCTGCTTCAGTTTCAGGGTCCTGATATTGCAACACAAACATTGTCACATATTTTCAGTCGCAGTAAACACATACTTTACGTTGTGAATGAAACGAAACCACTTAGTCATGTTATGACTTAGTCATGCATTACAGTAGCTCTTCTATTGGATCGGACAACACGGGCCAGCCTTCGCTCCCACGTGCTTCAATGAGCCTTGGGTCTGACCCTGTCGCCGGTTCACCGGTTTTCCTTTCACTGCAGACCGGGAACATCCCACAAGAGCTGCAGTTTTGGAGATTCTCTGATCCGGTCGTCTAGCCGTCACAATTTGGCCTTTGTCAAAGTCGCTCACATCCTTACGTCTGCCAATTTTTGCTGCTTCCAACACAAAGTTGTTCACTTGCTGCCTAATATATCCCCCCCACTGCCAGATGCCATTGTAACGAGATAATCCATGTTATTCACTTCACCTGTCAGTGGTCTTAATGTTATGGCTGATCGGTGTATGATTTGATTTTGTGCCGACCATCACGAAAAAAAATTGAAATTTGTGTTCATGTACACAAATCAATACATCAAATTTGATAAATACTGCTGTGCGACTGTGCTGAATTATATCATACCTGAACCCTGTCACTTATCATTTGTCATTACAGTGAAACATTATGTATGTACGGTAGACACAATGTCTGGAGAAAACACACATTCTTATATATGTTTTAATGGCTGTTGCCTCCATGAATGTCCTCCTCTGTCCTGTTGTCTTGATCCCAGCATACACACACACACACACGCACACACACACACACACACACACACACACACACACACACACACACACACATGTTTTCCAATGCTTCTATTTTAGATGTAATGTACACAGTGTGACTGATGACTACAGGGGTCAAGTGGTATGTTTTGGTTTTATAATTAATGGTGTCTTGTACTTGTGTGTGTTTGTCTGTGCAGAGGCCAAGGAGTGGGGGGGAGGAACTGTCTTTACATACACACATACATTCACAAATGGTGGTCTTCTACATTTGCGAGGACATTGTATTGACTTACATCAATTTGATGGGGATTAAACACTGCATGTCCAACTCCCCTTAAAGCCTATGACTATGACTAAATATCACCATGACGATCATCCAAAATGTCTTTGTGGGCCCTCAAAAAAGTCAGTTCTCACAAGTAGCTAGACCACACACACACACACATGCACACTTTCCCACAGTTAAAAGCTCTGAAGCACATGACCCAAACAGGACATCCTCCCAATCTTTCACCCTCTTTAGTTCCCACTCTGCCCCTCCACCCCCATAAACCACTCGTTCCCAGTTTTACATTTTTTTTTCATTACACTTAATGTTGAACATGCTTTCTTAACATCACCAGAGGCAGTAGTTGCTCAATTATCCTGCACAGATTAGGAAATAAAGAAATTTCCCCTTCCCCACTGACGTCCTTTTCCCCTGCCCTTTCTGTCCTTCAGAGCTACGGGGGCCTGCAAGGTCAGATTTTTGACGACATCACTTTATCACTCAGAAGTCGATTCATTTTGGCTTCTCTCAGAGGAATGAACGGGAGGCCGCCTCCAACACTGTGTCCACCTCTCTTTATACATCCATGACTAAAATGCTCGGTTATGACTGCATTAGCTGATTTTTGACAACGCTTTGAACACAGCTTACATTCACTAAAAGTTTCCTTTTTTATGTTGATGAAAAAGGTGATCCAGGCGACATTATGTTGCCTACAAGAAAAACTTGCCATCGCAAATCAGCCCATTTGTGCTCGCAACTGAATTTTTTAATTTCCTTTGGTGGAAATGTTCTCCGGGTTTGCCTAAGCACAATTTTTTTTCAAGATCAGTCAAACCATATGGCTGAAATTGAGTTATGTGGCCAAATACTAGATACAGTATGAAGATGGCTGTATCTCAGAAACTATAAGGAGCAGAATCAAGTATTTGTGAACAAGTCACAACTCCTAACAAGTTGAATATCAAAGATATGCACATATAGGCAGTGTAAAAAAATATAACTCATATGGAAAACATTTAATAAACACAATGTTAGCATTTTCCCTCTTCTTTTAAAAACAAAAAACCTGACTTTGACTATCAATAAAAGTGTGATTTTTCATGTGAAGTATACATTTCCAAAGCTGTACTCTTGGACACTACCCTAAAGTATGTCCGTACTAAATTTCAACAATTTTGACCAATTAGAACAAATGTTATGGCATTTTTCCTTATCATATTAAATATAGTCTTTGGGCACAAATGGGTTAGTTGTACAGTATAAGAACAACGTTTTGCTCCTGCCGCCTCCTTACTTGATCCTCCATCTTTATTTCACCATTTCCCCAGTGCTCGTTCCTCATCACCCGATGTTGACATTTCGTCTTTAGCTCTCTAATCCCCTTTCCTGCTTTCACCTTTCTCATATTTTTCTTCTCCTCCTCCTCTCTCCTTTTCCCCAGTGATCCCTTTGCCCTCCTCTGACAGACTCCCCCTGTTGCTGGCCAGATCACAACACAGCTGGACTCTGTCACACACACTCACACACACACACACACACACACACACACACACACACACACACACACACACACACCATCTCTCTCACACACGCTTGGCTGCAACAGAGCAGCTCAATCCAAGAGGGCATTACTGAATTAATTTGTGCCATGTTATAAGCACAGACATCTTTGGCTGGAGTCACTTTTGGAACTTATTCCAACTTTTGCAACATCTTGCATCAGTTTTCCGATAACCACAGTCTCTGGCTCTGTTTCAGATATTATTGATGTCTCCTTTGAGTATATGTTGCGTGAACATTTTCTACTGTGCAATAAGTCAAGTCAAGTCAATTTTATTTGTATAGCCCAAAATCACAAATCACAAATTTGCAAGAGCAACACGACCTCCTCTCCACCATGGAGCCTTGAGAGAGGACCAGATTTTTGTTTTTAAATAATAACTGATAATACTGACTAATAAAAAATAACTGTGTGTGTGAGACAGGTTTTAGTGTCAGATTTTCTCAGAAATTCTCACTGACAAGACACTAATGGAGAAATCTGTCATACTGACCGTCTCTGCTTTGCAATAACCCATAAAAATATTTATGCATGATTCGTTCTTTTTGATTGCAGAAGTTTTTTGTTTTTTTTTATATAATTCAGTACGACTGGAGGCTAAACCTGGATGCATGTAGTTGTAGAAGCGATTTTCCTCAATCTAAATCTGTAAAACTCCACGTGATGAAATGAGATGAAAGACGAGATGAAATTTTAATGATTTGAAAACTGGGTCATTGCTACAGTGAGAACGGGATGTGTATACTGTGTAGAGAGAACACGCCGACAATGAAGACACGGGCTTATGCTGACTTCCTGTCAGTTTGAGAGGAATCGTATTAAATTCTCTTCCTGACAGATTTACAGGCTGCCAGATGTTTTGCAGTTTCCACTTCTTGTTACTTCTTCGCCGAGTTGATGCGACTCAGTAATCACTCTGCTGGCAATGTGTCCTGTTAGTGGAAGCTTGTATCGATGCCGCTCTGCATGTCTTTAGTATAGGAAAAAGCCTCTGGTGCATGGCAATGGGAGGAAACTAGTGCAAATATGCTTCAGAGGCTCGTCACATGACTTTACACAGCAGATGCGCCAGTGTGCATCGTTACCATTCGCTATTAAATTTACTGCCAGAATTTCTGTGAAATCTTCATGCAAGGAGGCCCCCCTACTGAAATGTAAGATAAGGATTTTTACTCAGAATCACTTAGCAGTAAAGCTTAGTTTTCTCAGTAATAGTTTACTATATTACCTAGTATGTATGAGGAAACACGCTTTTAGGAAAATACATTTGTTTGCTGGATGAGAAGATTGTCTGTCATGTTTTCCAGATAGCTGGTGGCAGGGGGTTGTTAAGGCCAATTGGGAACACCTGGCTCCCAGTGTTACTTTAAAGCCTCTGTACACCCACACAGATGTTTTCAGTTAATCTGGCTGATTAAAGCTTCTCAGGACTGTGTGGGCGTGTAAAGACTAATTGAGTGACATCTTCCCGAGTCTCCTGTTAGCTTTGTTGAACCTGTTATACGCGGGAGAAATTACACTTTGATCATTCTTATTGGTAGATGAAGATTTGTGACCTGATGAATTCCCATCAATGCTCCACCTACCTTCACTTGAGCAGAGGTCTAATCAACTAGAATAACTGAAAACACCTGTGTTGGTGTTCAAAGGCTTTAAATGGATTCTTATGTCTTGTTTTGCAGCTTACAACACACACGCACACTACAACCCACATTTTAGTAATCCTTAGTTGGCAAGTTAATTTACTTAATTTGTTCAATTTGGTTTAATAAAATATCTTTTGTTTGAGCTGGGTCATAACAAGATCGATAACACTCTCATTTCTGTACGCTGAATATGTAAAGCTAGTAGCTGCTTAGAAGTAGGGGGAGAAAAGCTGGCCTGGCTCTGTCTGAACGTGAGAAAATCATCCTGCCAGCACCTCTAAAGCTCACTCATTAACATGTCTCGTTTGTTTAATCCGTACAAAAACTCAGTGATGACAACACTCCAGAGGTCCGTACTACAAAGCAAGTTCAACATACCCAGGGTATGTTCTTGTTATCTGGCTTAACTAACCCTAACAACCGAGATCCCACTAAGCGGACGGTGGTTATCAACTCGGTAAATCAACCCAGGGTTTCTCTATCTGGATGTAAGCGCGTTCACATGAACGGGGTGGTGTTTGCAACATCTGACCAATCACAGATATGGACAAGTCCACAGACTTGCAGACAGATGGATAGAGCGGCACATTTTACAAAGGAAGAGTAAACTATATTAGACAAATATGAAGAAGTTAAACACAAGCTGCCAAATGCAGGAAGGACAGCTGGCAAAAGAAAAAACTCCCCGATGTGTGAATGCGTAAATTAACAGACTTATTAAGTTAACGGAACACTAAAAAGTCAGATATAAATAGCTTTAAGATATGTAATGGACGGATGGATTACACCTCATTATGAACGTTAATAAAACTAAGGCGTGTGTGACTATTTCGACCTTCTTTCAGCTGCGTCCCCGTCTCCGGTGTTGTGAAACGGACTCAAGAGCAAGTCAAAAAATAAATATAAAAACATAATTCAAAGCGGTAAACACCCACAGCATAAATCCAGTTGTCCTTCCTGCATTTGTCAGTTTAAACTGTGTTGATTTCAGCTTGGATTATGACTGTAACTTCTTCATATATGTGTAATATTATCATATGACTGAGATTTTTGGTACAGATTAAACAAAAAGATATGTTCATTGATGAGCTTTAAATTTGCTTCTCATCAGTGCAATGCCAAAATGCAGGAATGCGGAAAATCCGCATTTGAATTTTCCTCATTGACAATTTACCTTCGGACGTAGTCAAGCCCTTTCCCTGTTTCCAGACTTTATGCTAAGCTAAGCTAAAGAGTGGAATCAATCTCCTCATCTATTTCAGCAAGACAGCGAATAAATGTATTTCCCGAAATGTTGACCTATTCCCTTAAATCTTTTTAGACCAGGCAATTAAATTTCCAGAGTATGCTCTTTATTCTCAGCTATAAAGCCAAAAATAGATTCACATGTGAATAAGATAATTTAATAATAAAAGTGTATCAGTAGGAAGTGTTTTATGTTTTTTTTATAGAGAGGCATAAGTGTATCTCGGAGGTATTTGCAACCTCAGAAGTAAGTTTCACTTTTCCGGTGACGTGTTTGTGCCTTGTTGTATTCTGGGTGTTGCATCCTGCTGCTGTGAGGACAAAAATGGATTCAAAGAAGCCTTTTTTCTAAAAGGAGAGTTCCCTCCAGATCTGCCTTCCTGTTTACACCCATTCTCACACTTATACACGCACACATACACATGTATGTATTATTCAGTTTGAAACCTATACGTGCTGACTTGCATTTATATAATATGCGAGTCCCTTGCATGCAAACACTCACAGCTGCATGCTAAATGCAAATACGCACACACACCTGGGAAGAGTTCTGTACTCATGTGAATATTTCACGTTATTATTATTATGGTGTTCCTCATGTTTTTGCCCACTGTGTGACCTCCCACAATGCACCAGTAAACTAGCTGAACTGTCTATAAACAGGATTTCCTGTGACATCATCAGTCCCCGAATCTCCTGTTGCATGAAACTTTTTTTATTTACATCCAGGCTAAGAATGAAACTTACTGTGGTATGCAGGAGCGGTTTGATTTATTGAGCCATTCATTCCCATCACACATTCACCTTTCTGTAGACACAGAGGCCCGTCTGGCCCCGGAGCGACTGGATCACAAGCAGGAGACAGAAATAGTGTCTGAGGGGAGGACAAGCATTCAGATGAGTCACCCTGGACCCAAGAAAACAATCCCATCACATAAGGATTTATAGCTCAAAGCGTTTTTCTTTTGTTTTTTGATGAGAAAACTCAGCTTCAAGATTTCTTCGTTCGGCGTTGTCACTCTATGTAATGTCATGGTGAAGGACGGGGTTGAAAAGGTAAAAAATAAAAGTAAAGACAAACTGAGAATAAAAACCCCCGGACAATTCTTCTTTAACATTTGGGTCAATGCTCTCTTTCTTTTTACAAGACAAAGGTGTGTTTCTTCAGATTGTATTGCCAGGAGAGGTAAGACAGAGAAGGACGGGCATTGCAAGACAAAAAGAAAATAATTCTTTTTAGGGGGAGAAATTCTGTTCTGTACTACTTTTACCTGATACCAACCTGTATATATGTAAACTATGAAACATAGTTATTTTAAATCGAAAATCAATGTTTTTCCCTAAACCCAACTACATTTTTTTTAGTACCTAAGCCCAGTGGGGTCTGAAAAGTGAAGCCAATGCTGAAGTGCCTTAAACTTGCATTCTTTCTAACAGCCAGCAGGGGGCGACTCCTCTGGTTGCTACAAGAAGTCAGATTGTATAGAAGTCTATGAGAAAATGAGCCTACATCTCACTTGATTTATTACCTCAGTAAACATTGTAAACATGACTTTATGGTCTCAATCACTAGTTTCAAGTCTTCTTCAATACAGCATGATGTTCATTTAGTAAATTATGGTCCCATTTGGAGAAAAATACACGAAAGCAGGGTATGCTTTTATGTTTTTTCGTCTAAGAACTTTGTCCCTTTCACAGTGTGTTTTCAGTTCATGAAAGGGAATTATAACTTTTGTGGTTGCCTAAAAATATTTGTTCGGTTGTACTTAGCTCCACCCATTTGTATAACTTCTGGTTGCAAATAACCAAGATGGTGATAGCCAAAACCAAGATGGCGAAGGACAAAATACTGAACTCGAGGCTACAAAATGGCAGTCCACAAACTATTGGGTGACGTCATGGTGACTATGTCCACTTCTTATATACAGTTCATATTTAACTTAACAGAAAACCGTGGTCTTGAACTTCAATGAAACAGACTATCACAATAACAAAAAGCTGTGGGATTTGACTCCACAAACCACTGGGTGATGTAACGGTGACTACGTCCACAGTCTATGCCTAAACCCCCAAAAACGTTGTAGTTTTGCCTAAACCTAAAGAAGCCTTTTCTTTTTTGTGTTCAAATAATAATAACGTTTCATTCCGTTTTACAACGTGTTAAAACGTGTTGCTTTTAAGTTTCGCTTTCACTTTTACAAATTAGTAGGCGTAGTAGGCCCCTAATGACCCACATCTATGGTGCTTATAGCGACCGATAACGCCTATTTAATAGCCTGATAACTGTTGAATCAAGTGGTCTACAGCCATGTTATGAATTTGTATTTAGGTCGAGTGATGCTTTGAGCTAAATGCAAACTTCAGCATGCTAACATGTTCACAATGACAATGTTAACATGCTAATGCTAAGCAGACATAATCTTTACCATGCTCACCATCTTTGTTTAGGGGAATTTCATTCGTTTTGCAGGTAGACTTGGTCAAAACCAAAGTATTGGACCAAATGAAATGTAGACGTGATGATGGTGCTAGAGGAAACAGGGGAACACCAAAGTCAGTAGGCCTAAATCCTCTGGGGAGCATGAATGTGAGTACGAAAATTCATGACCAATCCATCCAATATTTGTTGAGATATTTCCGTCTGGACTAAAATGGTGTATTGCTGGAGCCACTCTGTTATATGGCTTTTAAAGTAAAGAAAATGTCTTTCTTTCTTTGTCTGTGGCTTTTCTTTTTGCTTGAGTTTCACTTGCTATACTGTACTGTAGGTGTTGTCTGTTTAGTAATGGCGACACTGTCTATGCTTCTGAAATCATCCAGGTATTGTATTCATTCCAACATACTGCTTCTGCTGCTAGAAATGTAAAATAAATCACTTTTTCCCTGCAACATCTCAACCCGACATCGTGCTCTTTAGAGCATCAAATATAAGAGCTTTTATGAAGCGGCTACAAATTGAGTTCTTCTTTTATGAATTCATTAAACAAAAGCTATTACTTGAAGACTGGAATAGCAAGGAATAAATGGTCAGAGTTGTATGATTGAATGTTTTTGTACTTGCATTTAATAACTCCAAGTTCTGCTATTCTCTTTGGGATCCACATGAACCACAAAAGATCAGTCAGTGAATGAGGGTAAACATCATCATTGTATCTCAGCGGAGTTAAAGTGAAGATTTAGAGAAATTACATCACTAGGTGCTGCCTGTGTCATTACCCTCCAATAAAAGCCTCATTATAGGCCTGTTACCAAGCAACCAGAGCTGCGAGATGGTCACTATAAGATGTTTAGTGCCACTTAGTGTGTATGTGAATGTGCCCTTAAAGCTCTTTGAGCACACAGTAGCTGGGTTTGTTTCGAGAGCAATTGTACAGTAGAAGTGCCTGTAAAACTACTGCAGCTTCACTATCTATCATTTACTATGGACTCAACATTTTTTGCATCTATGAACATGATGTTTTGGAGAATTAATCTGCATAAATTGTAAAGTTAAATTCACCCCGTTTGGTGTGAAGGAAGGTTTCCATCGACAGTAACAGCATGCTTTGTTTTTATTCAAAATGACAAACTCCCTATGGGTTAGCTTGTTCACAGTGGGCTACCTCCAGGTCTGAAAAGTGAAGCAATGCGGAAGTGCCTTAAACTTTCATTCTTTCTACCAGCCAGCAGGGGGCGACTCCTCTGGTTGCAAAAAAGAAGTCTGATTGTATAGAAGTCTATGAGAAAATGAGCCTACTTCTCTCTTGATTTATTACCTCAGTAAACATTGTAAACATGAGTTAATGGTCTCAATCGTTAGTTTCAAGTTTTCATCAATACAGCATGATGTTCATTTAGTAAATTATGGTCCCATTTGGAGAAAAATAGACCATAAAGCAGGGGATGCTTTAGGGCGTGGCTACCTTGTGATTGACAGGCCGCTACCATTTGTTTGTTCGTTCGTTGTCTGGTCTGGGAGTTGTCTGTGTTTTCGTCTTACAACTTTAACCCTTTCACAGTATGTTTTCAGTTCATGAAAGTTAATTGTAACATTTTGGTCGCCTAAAAATGTCTTAATCAGCATCCAGTTGTACTTAGCTCCACCCTCTCTACCCGTCACTTCTGGTTCCAAAAAGATGGCGACGGCCAAAATGCCAAACTCAAGGCTTCAAAACCGTAGACCACAAACCAATGGGTGACACCATTGTGACTTCTTACAGTTCATATTTAAATCAACAGAAAACAGCGGTCTTGAACTTCAATGAAACAGACTAACTCTTACTAATATGAAGCTGTGGGTTTTAACTGCTTTCAAGCATAAAACAGTACATCTAATTTTAGTTTTTGATGGTATACTTAGGTCTCACATTACGCCTCGGCAACACAACAGTGCTCACATACCCATTTTAAAGGCCTCGTGCAAGTGTGTGTGTTTGTGTGTCCTCATGAGTTATGGTCAACATGTCAGCAGCAGCCTGTGGGTTTTTCATTTAGTACCATTATAAATGCTGTAAGGGCTGCTCTGACAGCCAGTACGCTATGCATACAGAATAGGTTGTACTGACCTACTAGATCACACTGGCACGCACACACATAAACACAAACACAAAGAGCGAATGCGATATAAGCAATGTGGTGTGAATCACACACACAAGCTATAGGACATCAGCTGGAGGTATGGGTCCTGTAGCCCCGCTCATCCCTCAGGGAATCTGCCCGTATAGCTGCCAAGTCTTTGTATCAAGCCGTCAACACAGAGGAAAGGAGAAACTGTCGAGTGTCACAGAGGGTGAAGCAGTTGAAGGTGAATCTGGCCCTCCAGGATATCTCGGATGCTGGAGCAAACATTGAAATTAAAGTCATTCCTGCAGCATGTTTTTGCATGTAAAAACACTGGGATGTTGGGCATTTGTTTATGTTTATATTGGTAATTTGTATATGTTTTTTGGTTGTTTTTTTTTTACAGTAGATGAAGGAGCATTAAATATGCCAGTTTTATATGTGCATGCACAAGCCTCTAAATCTATGAGAGGTCTAATTAGGTGTTTAAATATTTTAGTAAAACAGGATTTTTGCAAGATGATTAAGGGGGATCTGTTACACTCGGTATATAAGTAATGGAGTAATTGGGATTGCATTTATTTTTTTAATTTAATATATATATATATATACTGTACCACCAAACACGACCTGAAAGCTAAATGGCTTTAAAGTGTTCATGACAAAGGAATAACTACTTTCCCCTCTGACACGCGGTGAAAGCAGGCCAGCAGCTTGAATTATTGAGCAAACAGTGTTACAGCGTAGGACGACACGCAGGAAAAATAAAGGTTTAAAGGATGGGATCTCTAAATGTACTACCTGTGGTATTTATAACTACTACCACTGTTAATTTGTTAAACTTTCGAATTGTTACCACACCTACCCATCACCAGGATTTGTTTTAATCAGAAACAAGATTTTCACTGCATGCCAACATTTCTGTTCCTCCATTTGCCCCGAAAAGAACAGGCTGGTGATGGTTCATGCTGTAAACTGACTGTGCGTTCCAATACCCATACTACCATACTATTTAGTATGACAGAAAAATATTTAGTATGTCCCAATACATAGAATGGCAAATGCAGTATGCCAAAAATACCAGGATGTCCTACTACATCCGGTCATATTTTGCAGTATGCAAGCCAGCATGCTTTTCTGGCTATACTGACCCACAATCCTCTACACAGCGGATATATGAGCAAGAGGGTCAAAGTTCAGGGCGCAATGTTATGAAGAAGTAGTATGTCCCAAGTGTATGCATACTGCATGCAACAGTACGTATTTTGTAAGGGCAGCTGTATCATGGTCCTGGATTTTGGTTGTAGTTTGTTTCCTGTTTTATTTTGAAAGGCACTCTCCTCTTGTGTCATGTTTGGAATTACTTCCTGTCTTCGTGTGTATTCCCGTCTTTTTGATTGGCTGCCCCGCCATGATCAGTTTCACCTGTCCCTAATTAGCTCTGCCCTCACCTCACCAACCACCTGTTCTCCCCAGTTAGTCACTATTTATACCATCTCAGTTCTTCTTTTGTCATTTGTTTGTTTTGCCTGTTACCTGCCTGCTTTGTGGACTCTGATTGTCAGCCTTTTGTTTATTAAATCACTGAACAGCAAAAAAAACTGGAATATTGTTAAAATGATATATATGATATATATGTGAAAATAATACTGTAGACATAGGAACAATTTGAATAAAAGGTATCCTGGCAAACTACAGTAAATCCTTTTTTTCTTTTTCTTGTATGTCAAGGCTTCTGTAAATGTCTGCTACAGCAACAGCTGATGTAGTTAAATTGAATCAGTCTCAGCATGTAATGTGTGTCTTCTTGTGGCTATGAGAACTGTCATTTACGTTCGGACATGAATACATCCCAGAGTCCTGATTTAACGCAGTCCTTTTGCTCTAGAATGAGTCACATTTTAGCCGCAGCATCTGAGAGGTGGTTTTGATTTTGTGAACACGGTGTTGTCTCATCATTATTCCAGTGCTTCTAAACGGTCTCAGCTGTGATTTTTTTTGTCGGTCCTGAGCTTCCGGACATGTCACGTAAAGCACTTTGTGATGCCAAGAGAACAATTTATCATTTATCAAGCCGTCAGAAGCTCCTTTAATCTCATTTAGTTCCCCGCTGCGCAGGACATTTGAGCCTCTTTGAAAATTTAAATTTGAAGATGTACATAAACAACGAGCTGTGACACGTCTGTCTGTGGCAGCCTGAGGATCTTCACATGGATTCACCAGTCTGCACACTCAACCCCACACAATCAGCTCTCATTATAACAGTATAGTCAACTGCTCTTTACACAGATTATAGTTTATCTGAAAAAAGCCAGCTTTCACTGTGCTGAAATGTTTACTTCTGAGAAACTTCAGCACCATAATTTGTGCTCACGGCCCTGGCAGAACACGACGACGTCAGCCCTGAAGTGTTTTCAACAGTGACACAAGATGGGAAGATATTTCTTGCCCTCGCTTTGCCTTTCACATCATAAAAGACCTCAGTCACTGCAGACTGTTTTTATGGACACGGTTTAGCATGAAATCCTCTTTATCTTGTCTTTGGGAACAGGAAATAAGAGCGGAAAAATACAGCTGAGGGCCAACAATAAACAGGATAAACAAAGCTTCTGTTTACCAGCACGTTGATTGGCTTTTTCCATCCCAGTGAGTAATGATGTCTGAAGGCATGACCCAGATTCTCCGGTCTGAGGGTCAAAACCGCTGCTGACCTCGTGTTGGTGACACTGTCATATTTATCTTTTATCCTTGTTTTAATGTCCATTTATCATTTTAAAACTCAACAAGCTCGGAGAGAATGGTAAACACTCTGGGTTCACACTGCTGGAGTTGACTTTTCACTACTTCAGTACAGATTCATAGAAATGTGATTCAACGGAAATTTCGCTGTAGCACATGGGGAGAGGACACCAAATGATTGATTGACATTTGGTATGATGACTTTATAAAGAGTCAGTTGGAGAAAACTAAAATTATTTTCCTAGAGGATGAGACAGAAAGAGAGAGCCCGTTTACAAACCAATCAGTAGCCGTGTTTCCATTCACATATTTTTATGCACATTTTGAAGTACGTTTATTTGTTTTACACATATAAAAAAAGACAGTAAAATACAATTCACATGAAAGGAATGTAAAATATGTGTGAGCAAGGTCTGAAATTACCTTTTTTCACTGCCTGCCACTGTGGCAGATAAGCATTTGTTTTTGTCTGCCACTCAGAAATTGTATCTGCCACTTTTGAAATCTCTGCGCTAAATGAAGGATATACAATTTTAGATCTGGTGTCATTCAATGTGCAATATATTTTACATAAAAAACATTATATACATGGTAAATTACAGTGTTCAAATTACACCGTAGCTTCTGGGGGA
The DNA here is from genome assembly GCF_043250625.1 of Sebastes fasciatus. NCBI lineage: Eukaryota > Metazoa > Chordata > Actinopteri > Perciformes > Sebastidae > Sebastes > Sebastes fasciatus. Next base: position 20,946,712 of record NC_133815.1, read on the forward strand.
GCCCTGTTTTTTGAGCATGGGAGGGTACTGTACACATTACTGTACTGTACTTTGTGATTGTCATCTACAGTGGTTATTTGCATAAAAACACACAATTCAAATGATTGTGATTATTTAAATATTTGCTTTGATTAAAGAAAATCTTGGTAAGTTGTTATAAAGTTAAACAGGTCATAATCACCTCTTTAATATCTATTTTATATTGGTGTGAAAACATCTCCTTCAAACAACTGGATTTATTCAAGTTTCTCGCCAAAAACTTAATTTTACGAGATCACATTTGAACGCATCATGATAACGTTGTAATTTACCTTCACCCAATGGTCATTTTGTTGAGCAGACCGTGAACGCCTCATAATAATAACTGAATGGCACCTCCATTAACGTTAGTAGCTCCGCTATTTAACCACACATTCCACATTCCCATAACTGGCGAATTCTCGTCTTCGTCTCCGGACAGCATGAAACATGGACAATACTCGCTGACATGAAATAACAATTTGCCTAATTTCAACAAATTCCTGAAAACCCCTCTCCATTTTTCTCTCGTAGATGGTTATATGGCCTGTTTCCAGTTCACAACCTCTACTTCTTCTTCTACTCTAATTACTGGTGGATTACAGCCATGTGTAGCCTTCAGCGCCAACTTCTGACCAAACTACACTATAGCCAAATTTATTCGCTCCAAACCAGTTGATGAAAATGCGCTTAATTCAAATTTCTTTTTTTTTTTGCGACATTTCAAAAGCTTGCTTAAAATTCGCTTCACAATTGAACGGAAACACGGCTAGCGTCAAGTATAGGGAGACGCAGCTCCCGTAGGTGATGACAACAGAATGAAGGTATGTCATGTAGAGTTAAAGGGATCAAAATGTATACAATGTAATAAAAATGCAATCCTTAGTTCGGACTTTCAGGTGTGAAAAGGCCCTTAGATAACATGTACAGGACTTACACTGTCCTAAATTGGATCATTGAATAAATCCTTATTTAACTGCACATATCTATGACGCCCCAACCCCCTCCTCTCTTTACTGTATTGCAGTTCTGGGAAGGATGTTTGGCTTTATCTTGTGTTTAGGCTAAAGGTCCTGTGAGATTTGTTGTGTATACACACAGATAATGCAGTTTGGTTTGACCACTGGCCTGCTTCCTGCCTGTCGCTGACTGAACTAGAGGAAGACAATGGACCCCCATGGGTCGTCCTCAGGGGGCGCAAACTGTCTGTCTGGTCCTTCCCTAACATGGATTTCTCATGCTTCTGGGCTCATTTGAAATGGCCACAGTGTAATGCATTTGTTTCAAGAAAAATGTTCTGTAAATTGGTGTTGGTTATAAATCAAACGAAGTTTGCTAACACGCTAGATTAAGACGGCGAACATGGTATTATACCTGCTAAACATCATCATGTAAACATGCTGATGTTCAACGTGATCTCATGGGAAGGCCTACGAATAGGAAGACATTACAACGACATTCCGCTTGGCATGAGGACGCATTTTCTTTTTGTGTGTTATTTGTACGCCACTTTTCATGTGTCATTTGTACGCAACGCAACAAAACTACGGTAACGTCCGCAGTTAGGTTTAGGCAACAAAACCACTCAGTTAGGTTTAGAAAATCGTCATGGTTTTGGGTTAAAAAAAGGTACATGAACTAAGTAAAATATGTACGGAAACAACGTAACATAAATACGGAAAACACGTCACAAACATCACTACAAAACATGTGACAAATGTCACCAACGTAACTTACAAAGCACCTTTCCTGGTTGAAAGTCCTGTGTTTGTTGGACCAATCCCCTCATGCCCACCATAAGTGGTCTTTCTCACTTTTTATTCTACATCACTATCTCTGACAGTCGCATATTTACAAGGATGTTTTTTCATTGCAGTCAGTACAGACTACATTACGTACAAATGACACGCAAAAATAAATAAAGGCATTATTATTGCTTGCTATTCTTCTTATTGTGTCACCGAGCTGTGATGTTAGTATTTAGCTAGCATGGGTACAAGCAGGATAAGTCTAAACAAGTGTACAGTAGGATCCTTGTGGTGGGAAGAGCTTTCATTTGTCATTTCAGCCGACTTACAGCAAACTACAGCAAAGACAGTTATTATTTATTTCAACCAGGTCTTGCCTGTCTCCTAATTGTCTTCTCGAGGAGCTGAGTTCTGTGGCCTGACCACGAATTCCAAACTGAGTGAACGTGTTTTAGATGTGGCAACAAAACCCCAACATCACTTAGTGCAATGTGGTTTTCAGCCTTAGCTGTTCCATGTTTCTGTGTTTCATTTATTTAACATGCCTCATCTACCATGTCTTACCATGACATAGTGAGCTCTGCATAATAAACACACTGCTCAGTTGTATCATCATCAGCTTGTAGCGGTTTTCACACTTTTTCTTCTTTTTCTCCCTTCCATTTTTTCTCTCCAGTATTTTTTCCTGTGGTTTGCTGCATGCTTTCTATTTACTCTCCAGCATTTAAGAGTCAATGATCAATGAGACCTTTAACTCAGTTGGAATACGGTTCGAACGAAAGCTCAACGGTGTATGTTTGTGATTAATGGGACCTGTGTGTGCAGGCGAGTTCTGCACGTATATATACCTCAGAGGTGATTACTAGGTGGAGATTGGTTTAATGGAAACTTTACAGGGCAATAAGCCACAATGAAAGTTACTTCAATGTAAGAGACCATATCGAGAGCTACTACTGAATGTTGATTTGGGAATGAGTGGTTTAATAGCCTCCTTATTCTCCTGGCATGGGATTGTATTGCCTCGTGAGTAGAAGGTGAAGTCCCTACTTAAGTGTGATTTGAGTACTTGTGGTGGAATAAGACCGTGGTGATGATTTGTGCTCTATGGAGAAATAGTTTTTCAATCGATATCCGCAATCACTCGGAGTCAGAGTGTGTTATTGTGATGGTTTCATAGATCTTGGTATATAGGCTTTGCAGGGTGAAGAGGCACTTTTAAATCTGAAGTTCAGACAGACAGAGAAATGTTTTGAGGCTCTGAGAGATGTGGATCTTGGAGCTGCTGACTCTTCACACTTTAATTCCATTGACGTGGATTGAGATGTGTTTGCAGCGTGCAGTGCTCCCCAGAGCGACACATGTAAGCGTTTTCTGATGTGGTGCCACAATGAACACGACGACATCGCTGTTTCAAACAAATAAAGCTGTTTTATGATATGTCGATGCTATGGTTATGGTTTAGGCACAAAAACAACTCATGTACAGTATAGTAAAGATCAGGGCTTGGGTGAAAAAATCCCTACTTTCCCTTATGAAATTGTCACATATGAAATTTGCCTTTTCACATGTGACTTGATTATTTTCACGTGATTGGCTACTTTCACATGTTCAACTAAAATGTTAACATGTGAAAAGAAAAGAAAATCACATGTGAACTGGACCTTTTCACAGATTATTGGCTTTTTTCACTTATAAAAGAAAATTTCCACATGTGAAATTTTACATTTTCACATTTGAATTACATACATCAATATCTTTTTATCACACGTGGATTCGAATTTCCACATGTGGAAACAAAACATGGCACATGAAATCACGTGAAAGTTGCTTCTTCACATGTGAAATCCGCATGTTCACACATTTTCATAATGGCTGTTTATGTTAGGGGACATTTGTAGTCATAGTTACCATGATAACCGCGAGTGAAACATTTGGTTCAGTTTGGAAGGCACTAATAAACAACTTGTTTTGTGTTTAGTATGGAGGACTTATTGTTGGACTGTCCACTCTCAGTCAGTGAGCTGCTGGTTTTAACTCATTACCTTCACCAACCCCTCCTCCACCACTCACCATATTGCTCTTCACTGCATGCACGTGTGTCAAAACTAATATTCTTTAATGGACGCTCAAAATCTCTGTTACACAACCACAGTAATCTCACGATGCTGCAAATATACACATTTCAATTACATTATACTGTATAATGCAATATGAGGAGCAAGAGACTCAGTCTTAATAACTAATAACCTCCATCTAGAAAAAAAAGAGGGGAAATATCAAACGTTTTTCTGTTCTGATGTGGGCGAGAAATGTTACTGAATTATTTACAATCCCCATGGCTTCTCATTGTATTTAAATATATAACACAATAGGCACTATGTAAATAAAAAGACAAGAACATAAATAACATTCTCGTGTCTGTGGGTGATTTTTGGGATCATGTACTGTATACATTCTTGTCTATCCACCATTAAACTTTGTTTGTGCGTCTTCACGGTTCCCAAAGCTTTTGCAGAAGCTTTCTTGGAAATGTTGCCAGGGAGACGAAGCACTTGTGTGGCGGGAGATGGAGGACTGAAGACACCCGTGAGACTCGACAACAACCGAGGCTCATGAAATGTGCAGAGACGAGATCAAACGTATGCAATAAGATCTTCACTTCAGTCGGCGGTGGAGATAAACAAACAGAACACTTTTTTTTGGTTTGTCTGCAGGATTGAACTATAGCAGATGTTATTCTCCACAGTATGCTACCCAGTCAAATACACAAAGAGCAAAGCCCAAAATCCTGGATAGTCTCAGTTTTTTTATGTAAGGCCAAGCACCACTTAACCTGATTCCATTTTCAGTCCAGAAATGCTTCAGGCCGTCTTTCTTGTTTGATGGAGTAGTGTGTGAGTGTATGCTTCCATGTGTGTTTGTGTACTGTATATGACAGCGGGTGCTGCTGTGTTTATGTTCTCTTCATCTCACCATCCATTTTCTATATCCGCTTATCCCGCTCAGGGTCACGGGAAGTCGAGTCAATCCCGGCATGCAACTGGTGAGAGGGATTTACAGCCCGGACAGGTCACCGGTCGATCACACTATCACTCTTGACCCCTTGAGCTCTTTTCAGGCTATCAGTGCCTGCGGTCTCTCAGGTTGTCATTGTTCACAGTGTCGGGTCGGGAGTTTTCTCTTATATCGTTAAAAGTGAAACATACTGTTTGAAAATATGAGCAATAATTAATAAATCTGATCTATATTGCTTGTATTGAATTGAAATACTTATAGCTCTACATTGCGATACAAGAACAATGCTGTTTCTTTATTTTCATGTCTTCAACATGGATCATCAGCTATAGTGAGGATGCTAGACTTTTTGCTTGGAACATTAAGCTTTAGCCTAAATTTTTTAGCACAATATCATATACGTATGTAGCCATCAAGTGTCATATTCAGTAGTCATATTTACAGGGTTCTAGTTTTTATGAGTCAGCTGGAACAACACAGTCTCACAGCAGTTTGTGAAAAAGTCACGAAATTTAATTAATTTGATTCGTGTAAACGTATTTTTCGTGCTTTTTCCTACGAATGTCCAGCAACACGTGATGCACGTGTCAATTTCCGCTCCAGCCTTTTCAAAATAAAACTACTTAGTTAGATTTAGGAATAAATCGACTTGGTTAGGCTTAGGCAACAAACTACTTAGTTGGGCTTAGGAAAACATCGTGGTTTGGGTTTAAATAACTCCGGAAGTGAAGTAATTTAAGTACGGAAGTTATGTGAAAAATAAATTAATTTTGACTTGTGGTTTCGAACGGGACACGAACACCTGTCTCCTGGGTAAAAGTCCTGCTGTGTTTTTTTACTGATCTCCTCCTTACGGGGGTGTTTGCCGCTCTTTATACTTCCCGGTTCACAATGACGTGGATTACATAAGAATTGATTTCATGCTGACCATCATGAAAAGAATGTGACATTTGTGTTTACGTACACGAATCAATACATTGCATTTCAACCAACTTTGAAGCTAACAATAGCTTAATTGGTTAGCTACAGCTGATTTTTGTAAGCAGACATTTGCAATACAGGACCCATTGTTTAACTAATTACAATGAATTTAGAGTTGTAATCAGGTTATTGTTATCATTTTTAAACTGCATAGTGCTGTGCTAGAACAGGTATAGCAACAGTTACTAAGGGGGATCGGGCTTAATGGTCAACGGTCGATGTGAATTATGAGCCTCTGTGTTCTTAACGGCGTCTGTTCAGCTTATATGTGTTATGAGAGTCACTGAGAACGTGACAAACTAGGGGAAAGGTCCACGTTCGGGGTAGTGCAAGTGACTCCAGTCGTATTTGGTGCAGAGAGCAATTGTTCTTTGGTTCGACAAGATATCGCTGTCAAGTGTTCTTGACGTGTCAAGTATCAGTGATGGGAGGAGACCGCTCGATAACCCCCGAAACGCACTCAGCCGTGTGGCATTTAGATTAGATGGCTGGGGAGCCGTGCTTTCTGTCTAACGCTGCTCCAGATCTATGACAGCGTCTGTCGCCTGAGCGCCGCTCATGAATTTTGTTGACAGTATTGGGATTCTGTGAGAATGCTCATACTGGATTACAACAACTGTGTTTTAGTAGATACAGTAAAATTGTATAAATCTCTTTTTGTAGTAGGGTAAAGGCTCATTGTTTTTGTTTTTTACTGATTTTCACTGAAAAATACCTAGTTTTTTTTTAAGGACCAGTGCGGTTTAACTTGTGCTTTTGTTTTTCATGTCCTCATGCCTCCACGCCTTGTGTTCTGCCTAATCGCAGTTTGACTGTAGGCATGCAGTTTCACAGATTCTTAATTTTTCGTAGCATGGCTTGTTTGCATTACGCAGTATTTGGTCTCCGAGTACAGATTCTGATACCTAAACTCAGGGTATGTGCTGATACCGAGTACTGTACTTTAAATAAGGGCTATTCAAGTGTTCATAATGGGAAGTTAATATTACCTAAAAAAGAAAATTATCCACTGATTTACAGATGTCTCTTTCCCAATGTTTCCACTGTTTGGCCACAAGGAAAAATTGCTTCAAAGTCCCGCGCTCTTCCTGGGGGCTTAATCAATCAGAGTTTCCTTTTGTCCTATACAGCAGGGATTGTAATGGCAGCGTCCTTGGTTTGAGTCCAGTTGGGACTCGTTTTCTCATTTCTAGTCCTTTGAAATAAAGAGAAAAGCAGCCCACCACGACTGAATGTATAGCTTGTGGCTATAATTTTGCCTTCACTGGAGTGCAACCATGTTTTTTTGTTGACAGATGCCATTATTTTTTTCCTTGAGCTCGCTCTCTTTGACCTCCATTTGCTGACACATCAACGACGGGAGTCTTTGTGGGGTAATGGGGTTCACCGTGTGAAAACGCACACACTTAGAAGCCACAAGGTGAGCTACTGGAGTTACTCAAGCTTTAAAGCTGCTGCAGTGAGGGACTGTTTACTCACTGACCTGCCCATCACAGCTACTGGATGCTGTGTGGAGGAAATAATAACCAGACAGCACAGATTCCCACGTGTTTGGTCATTATTAATAAACAACCATATAGTGTATGTTAGTGTGTGTGAGTCAGCCCAGGTCGATTTAATTGGGCCAGATGACTGGAGAGCTAATTATACGAACCTCCTTCTACTAGCTTTCACAAAGTTCTCTTGTTTTCTCTTGTTGCCACATAAAAGAAAACAATAAGCAAACAAAACACCAGTTGTATTCTAATAGGAAACTTACTCAGTTGCTTTATTGTTCCCTCAGGTTATATTAATTCTTTGTTGTCTGATTAGCACATTGTGCTACAGTCTGGCCTGCAGAGCTTTAGGAAAACAAAAGAATTACTCTCACATTTCTCAGGATGTCGCAGTTGCACTTTGGTTGATTTCCACCTCGAGATATAATAATAATGCATCGACTTTTAATAGTAGCGTCTGGTTTCCTAATGTTGGGATGTGAGCCAGATGCATTGTTGAATGTGTTACACCACTCACACACACGGTTTGGTGTAGAAGAGAGAGTTCAACTTTTATTAATTCACCGGCAGAACTGGCAAAACCAAACTAGCTGTCGATGCAGCACCGGGCACACGCACTTCACCGAACAAGGGCTCCGTCTAACAACAGAAACTTCTTCTTCTTCGCTGGTAGTCATTTACGACAGAGAGTTTCACCCTGCCCCCTGCTGGCGGGTGTCATTATACATATTTAAACAAAAGACTGAATATCACAGCATATTACTGAATGACATATTAGATAAATGTAACTAGGAATAGATATAAAAAATGATATATCTCTCAGGTGCTACAATCCTCCCCTGCCAAATGAATGTTGTCCTCAACATTAGCATTCAATTTCAGTGCAACTCTGACTATAGGATGTAATACCAATACAACTACGTCATTAAGACAACACTTTACATTTAACATGTCATATAATGGCAATGGCTTTCACTGAAAGTTAGCAAGACGTAAATGTTCTTCAGTGCATTTGAACAGATTTTACCTTAAGTGTACATTACTATTGTATACCATGTGATCTCATCACACTCTGCTCTTATATAACACCACAATGTTTAAACTTAAGAATAGTCTTAACTCTGAGCAGTTGTAACAATATACAGTACTAAATTGATACTTTGAAACAAAAACATTTCTGTCACTTCGCTATACACTTCACATCATACACACGTACCAAAAACATTCCATATGCATTACATAAATATGCCATATCTTAATCCAAACTATATGGTTTATGACTAAACTTCTTTTCAGTTGCATATCCCATATGAGTAACGTTTTGAAAATATAAGCAATTTACTAAATGCATCTTTTTTTCTCTTTTTGTTTAAACCAGGTAAGTGTAAACAACAATTAAAATCACAGTAGATAACTTCACATTACTTTCAGACTCTTTTCTTCTGTATACTTTGTTTATCTCAGTCCTCATTGTCCCATGACATCCATACTGGACAGTAACTACTCAGTTCACAAACAGTCCATGTTACTGTATCTGTTCTTCCAGAATAATCTGCAACAGTCCATAATGAATTAACCCATTAAACCCATTAGCAGTCTTTCAGTAATATCCTGCGGGAACAAGAGCAGGATAAACCAGTTGTGTTCCAAACATCTGTGGAGGTAGCCAGGGCACACTGTATTGTCCATATACTGGTAACAGTGCATTTACATACAGCGGGTTAGTGTGAAGCCCCACCACACGACGAGTAGGCTGACCTAATGATTCATAGGTCAATGTCTCTTTCGGTCGTCTTTCCCTCTGTGACCTGCGTGGCTGTGTGTCAGAAGGCTCTGACTCCTGTTCGCTGGGCAGGTCTTCAGACTGAACAGTTTCTGCGACCTCTTGAGTGTCATGTCCAGCGGTGACATCTCCGGTAAAGTCATTGTCCACAAGCATTTGCGCTGGAGCATCCATTCTGAACTCCTCCGCTTCAGCGTCAAGTTCAGGCTGAGGTACTGTTTCAGGAGTAATGGGAGGTGCAACATTTTGCTCTGCAGGCTGGTGGTGATGGTGCCTCAGTCTATGAGCCCAGTAATATTCCTCCTCATCTGAACTCTCTGAGTCCTCTGATGTCTCATTTGGTGTATTCTCTTTGTGTCGCTTTCTTTGTTGAGTATGAGGATTTTGTCCTCTCACAGTGCTTTGAGCTGGTTCCTGAAGTGGCAAAGCATTACATGGCATTAGCATGTTGCGATGGAGGATTCTGCCTCTCCCTGTGCCACGTTCAGATTTTACCTCATAGACTGGGCTGCCTTTCCCCTTTTGAGAGACCACAATGTGTATTTGATCCTCCCAATATGAGCGCAGTTTTCCTGGTCCGCCACGCTCTGACATATTTCTCACAAGGACCCTGTCTCCTGGAGAAAGCACTGAACTTTGTCTCTTTTGGTCATAATACGTTTTTCCTCTTGCTGTAGTCTTTTGGATGGTTTTTGATGCAATGTCATATGCTTCTTTCATCTGCTGCTGCCATTTTTGAGCATATTCCTGGTGTGAATTACATCCTTCCTCATCATTTATTCCAAAGATCAAGTCAATAGGCAAACGGGGATTTCTGCCAAAAAGCAAGTAGAAAGGAGAATATCCAGTTGCTTCACTGGTTGTGCAGTTGTAAGCATGTACGACTTTACTCACATAGTCACTCCAATTCCCCTTTTTCTCCTCATCCAAGGTCCGCAGCATTGACAACAAGGTGCGATTAAATCTTTCAGCTGGGTTCCCTTGTGGATGATAGGGAGTTGTTTTTGAGTTGGTCATGCCAGAGTATTTTTGCAGGCGTCTGAATAGGTGGTTCTCAAATTCTTTGCCTTGATCGTGATGTATTTTAGCAGGGAAACCGAATTTGAGAGAAAAATCATTGAAGATCTTTTCTGCTGCTGTTTTGCCTGATTTGTTACGGGTTGGGTAGGCTTGTGCAAACTTAGTGAAGTTGTCAATAATCACTAAAATATACTCATACCCTCCCCTGCTTTTTTCAAGGTGAACATAGTCTATAGAAACCATTTCGAATGGTGCTGTTGCAGGTACATGACACATAGGGGCTCTGCTAGGCACGGCAGGTTTTTTCTGGATGTTGCACTTACAAACTTGGGTTATAAAAAACTCAATGTCTTTTTGCATCCCAGGCCAATAAAACCTCTGCCTAGCAAGGTGTAAGACACGTTCTACCCCCAAGTGTCCCATTTCACAGTGAAGGTACTTGTACACAAGCTCTTTGTATTTTTCTGGAAGCACAATTTGATTACAGGTCGCCGTTTTGCGCTTCAGCAGACCCTCTTGAGAAACATACAGTCTTTTCCATTCACGTAGCAGTTGCTTAGTTTTTGCTGCTTCCATATGCATGATCCTCTTGTCTGGTTTTTCCCCAGACCTTTTCGACTGGAGTACATGGGATATGACAGGATCTTGCAGCTGTGCCTGTAGTAACTCTTGCTGTGTTACTTTTATGTCTGGCTTATTATCTGCAGCTAACTCCTGAACATGTGGGCTGCATGTAATGGCTGACACCCAGTCCACTTCGTGTTGTTTTTGTGTTGCATTGAATATTACACTTAAAACTTCAGGGGAGCACTGCTCTGTGCACTCGCTCATATAAGAGTCCATACTCACAGGTGTGCGGGACAGGAAATCTGCATCTGTATTTGTTTTTCCTGGACGGTACTTCAGTGTTATGTTGAAGTCGGCAAGCTCACACACCCAGCGATGTCCGGTCGCATTCAGTTTAGCTGTGCTCAAAACATAAGTAACAGGGTTGTTATCACTGTATACTGTTACTGAGGGGGCATAAAACAAATAATCCCTAAACCTGTCTGTAACAGCCCACTTGAGCGCTAAAAACTCAAGCTTCCCTGAATGTAAGTGGTAGTTTTTTTCTGCTGGTGTCAATGTTCGTGAGCCGTACCCAATAACTCTGAGTTTGCCTTCCTGCCTCTGGTACAAGACTCCTCCCAGTCCTTGTTCTGAAGCATCAACATGGAGAATGAAGGGATCTTCAAACCTTGGATAAGCTATTACAGGTGGGTTAGTCAGGACATCAACTAGATAGTTCAAGGCTTTCTGGTGAGTGTCACTCCACACTATTTTCTGATGTGGGGGGAGCTGTCCTGCCCCTGCTGACCGAAAGGTGGGCTTTGACTTAGGACTTGGGGTTACATCTGTTGAGAGTAGTTCATACAGGCATTTTGCATGACGAGAGAAATCCTGCACATAGCTTCTATAGTACCCCAGGAAACCCAGAAGTTTGCGCAACTCTTTAATGTTTGTAGGGGGTTTTGTCTTAAGCGCTTGCACAGCTGCGATTTCTTTACTGTCCATCTTGTAGCCTTCAGCTGAAATCACTCTTCCAACATAGCGTACCTCATTTTTGAATAGGTCACATTTGTCTGGCCTCAGCTTAATTCCCCAAGCTTGCTGTTGTTTGAGGACAGACCTCACATCCTCAACATGCTGTGTGAATGTTTTACTGTAAACCAAGACATCATCCAAGTATGGAATACATATTTTGTCTCTGAGACCTTCCAGGCTCTCTTCCATACTGCGCTGGAAAGCTGAAGGTGCGTTTGTGAGGCCAAATGGAATCCTGTTCCATTCGTACAGCCCCCATGGGGTTGAGAAGGCTGTGAATTTCTTTGAGTCCTCACTGACACTCCCTTGATGATAAGCTTTGCCTTGGTCCAGCACGCTGAACCAAGCATTTCCACCAAGGCCATCAAGTATCTCCTGTATGCGTGGTATGGGGTGCCTGTCCGGGATTGTCTTTTTGTTAAGACCCCTGTAGTCAATACAAAGCCTTAGGCTCCCATCTTTTTTCCTCACGCAGACCACTGAAGCAGCATATGGGGAGGTGGATTTGCGGATGAAGCCTTTACTTAACAAGTCCTGGATGTGGTTCTTTACCTCCTCATACAATGGGCGAGGTATGGCATTATATGTTCTGGCTACTGGGATCTCATCAGTTAGCTTAATGTCCATTTTTAAGTTTTTAATGTAACCTACATCATCTTTGTGTCTGGCAAATGCTCCCGATTCCTCCCTGAGCATTTGTTTGACCACCGCTTGTTGTTCACTGGTCAAGTGGTCTACCTTGACAGGTGGATCCAGCAGTTTGTCCTGGGGATCATCTTGAGATGATTCTGTGGTGGAGCATGGTGGAGCCTGAGAATTTTCAACAACTACAGAATTAACCTGGTGTTCTTCTGAGTACACTGGGTAACAGTCTGTTATTCTCTGCATGCTTCCTATCACAGCTTTACTTGGCATTGTGATGTCATGTTGCGTGGTATTTCTCAAATAAATGTTCACTTTACGTGAGGAACAGGAAACATTTATCAGTTGACAGGTGATTTTGAGGCCTTCATCCACTGACAAGTTCTCCTCGGGTTCAAAGAGCATTTCAGTTTTCACTTTGAGATTGGTTTTGACAGGACAGGTAATACACTTTATTTCCCCCCTTGGAACTACAACAGATGTGCGTCCTGTGAGGACAGGGTAAGTAACATTCTCATTTGTAGCTCCCTGAATGAGGTTAAGCAATGTTTCTGCCTTTACTAACCCTAGTCTGAGTGAATTTCTGAGCAAAGCTACTCTTTCACTAGACTGAACCTGGTCCTCTCTGTTTATCAACATCTCCTCAATGGCATTAAATCCTATTATGGGCCTCTGCACTATGTCCCTGCTCACTAGTACTGGAACTAGTATCTCATCAGATCTTGCTGCTTTAGCTTTAGGATCACACAGACTGAAACTAACTGGGACCCATCCCTGAAAGGGGATTTCTGTGCCATTTGCAGCCCTTAAGTCCAGCAGTTCATCATCACTTAGCAGGTCACTGATGGGACGGATTCTTGCATCAGGTAAGTTTTGTGACTTCCATGTCTCACTCATGATGGATACTTGTGCTCCTGTGTCCCACAGGGCTTGAGTCTTGACACTGTTCATTCTGCACCAGACAAGACACTTTTTGCCTACCAGTTGTGCTACTTGCTTGCGTTTTATACAAGGGTTGTGTGAGTGAGAGGGTTGGTCTCCTTTAAGTTTCACATTTGACTTTAAAGGTGCTGATGGGTGATGAGAGGGCAGTTTTTTTCTTTTCCCCTTCACTGCGCACAGGGTTACAGGCTCTGTTTGAGGGTTCCGCTTTGGGTGATTTTGGGACTTTAATTCCGAGGTCATGGCACGTCCCTCCATCACAACCTCTGGTAGTTTCCCGACGGCTTCTGTCTTTCCCCTACTCTGCACCCTCTTGCCCAATGTGTGTCACTGCCGCACTTAAAACAATGATTGCAGTCCTTTTTGTCCTGCTGACATGCTACACATTGTCTCCTTGGCCTCTTAAAAGCATCAGCTGGAGCTTTGGTATGGCCGTCATCAACAGTATTTCTTCCCCGCTGGACAGTTTGCACAAGGGATGCTACTTGACCGGTCAGCTCCCTTATTGCCGTGTTGCTCTCCTCCATCTTTGTAAATAAGGAGTTGTCTTTAATCGGTTTGTTAGCTTTAGCTGAGACTGGGGTTGTCAAAGGGTCATTTTCATCCTCACTCCTCTCTACTGTGCTCAGACTTGCTTTATGAGTGGCTTTATTTGTAGCTTTAATCTTTTGGGCTCTCTCATTTTCATAAAACTGTGCTATCTGCATTTTTTGAAGGAGCAGCTCATCACTACTGTTCCCATCCTGCAGATAAATCCTCATTTCTGCTCTTATGTTATCATTTGACAAGCCTGTCATGATGGACTGAGAACATTGGCTATGAACTAGCTCTTTGTTATATTTCAGGCCAGACTGGGAACGTTCAGATGCAAACAGGATCTTTTGCTGCAGGTCAAGTACTCGGACCAGAAAATCAAGTGCAGTTTCACCAGGTCCCTGTACAGCTTTTGTCAGTTGTTGGTACAGTACTGTTGCATCCTTTTCTGCATAGTGTGTTCCTAATATTTGTCTGAGAGTGGCTAGGGTGAGATCCATTTTCCCCTCTAAATAGCTCCTCAGTTTCAAGCCAGGATTCACAGCACATATGACAACCTCCATAATTTCCTCTTCTGGAAAGCCCTTCCTTAGACCACTTTCAATCTGGTGTTCAAGGCTGCTAAAGCTCAAAGTGTCTCTTGATGTTGACTCACCAACATGTCCGTTTATCCTGAAGTCCTTTCTGAATCCATTGGAAGCCAGAAAGCTGTTGCTGATGGAGTCTCTGCCTCTGCTTTGCGTCCCCTCGTCCCGCGCTGTCTCCCGGGCGACCCGCTGCTTCGGCGCCGGTATGAGCGGTGCGCGGTCTCCCTGCCGGCGTCCCGACGCAGGCTGTGCGGAGCGAGCCGCCTCCTCCTCCTTCTCGTCGTCGGCTGCAGGTGAAGAGAAGAGTAGCGCCGCTCCCGCGACGTCGGTCTCCGCCGGGTCCTCTCGCAGAGCTTCCAGTACATCATTCAGTTCCAAAAGCACAGACATGCCTTCATCTTCACTCTCCAGAAAGTACTCACGTTCACAAAACTCCACAATGTGCTTCACCATTGCACGGCGGGTTTTGTTCTTAATGTCCTCAGAGTCTTTGCCAGTAATGTTGCAGTACTCACAAACTCTGTGCAGTTCTTTCACAGTCAGTCCAAGCAATTTAGTTTCTATTTCTGACAGAAACTCTTCTCGGTGCTCCGACATCTTGTTTAAAGTACTTTTAACTCGTCAACACTTGAAAAACAATAAAACGAGACGGCGTCGTGTTAGCTAGACTTCAACTGTTCTCTGTAGCTAACGTTAGCTCACTTAGTTGACCTGCTGCTCTCACACGTGTCCAACGTTACCGTGTTCTTCCAGAGTTAAAGTCCTTCGCCGTGAAATAATATCCATACTCATCTCGGTAGGACCTCCAAATTGTTACACCACTCACACACACGGTTTGGTGTAGAAGAGAGAGTTCAACTTTTATTAATTCACCGGCAGAACTGGCAAAACCAAACTAGCTGTCGATGCAGCACCGGGCACACGCACTTCACCGAACAAGGGCTCCGTCTAACAACAGAAACTTCTTCTTCTTCGCTGGTAGTCATTTACGACAGAGAGTTTCACCCTGCCCCCTGCTGGCGGGTGTCATTATACATATTTAAACAAAAGACTGAATATCACAGCATATTACTGAATGACATATTAGATAAATGTAACTAGGAATAGATATAAAAAATGATATATCTCTCAGGTGCTACAAATGGACCTGGTGTCCCACTGGGTTTGAGTCATTGTAGGGTTTTTCCTTGCACTCAGAAGGAAATCACTGGGAGGGATTGATAGCCGCTGAAATGAGATGATAAGGTTTAATTCCAGGCTGAATTAAGGAGAACAAAAGCAAACCTTTTTTATCTTTTAACTCATAAGCAAAGCAGGACCCAAATAGTCTCCCTTCTCTCCAGTTGCGTCTGAGAAATGGCGCTGTATAGACATACTTTGGTTGAAAAGTTGGCATTATAGTAAAGTATAATCAGTGATATATAGCACAAATTGCTCTACTTTCCTTGTCCTTAAAGGGTAAAAGGAAGATCTGGCCTTTAAAGGGCTCAGCATCTGCATCAATCTAAGAGAAAGAATTTGAACATGTTTAACATTTGAACCTTTAAAAAGAACACTTCCTCCTGATTATTGTCTAGATAGAGCAACAGATGTGTTCCTGCTCCAAATAACACAGCTGGGTCTCCGGCCCATGTGCAAAAACAGAAAACAAAACACATTACAGTGTGTGTGTGTGTGTGTGTGTGTGTGTGTGTGTGTGTGTGTGTGTTTGTGTGCATGTACTTGTGAATGTGAGTATGGGGGTTCCACTCTGACCTAAATACCTCTTTAGTCATTTCCAGAGCTGTTTATTGATTTAGATATCTCATGCACATAAACGTGAGTAATTGTTTGTAGATGGAGTCAACATGAAGCCCGCACACTAACAGTAAAGTGGATGCAGGTGGATGTCCAGTCAGCTTTTGATACAGTAAGCTTATAGCCTGTCCTTATCCTTTCCAGCTAACAGCTAACACCTAGCCAGCAGTGAACATGCTTCTTATTTTATTTTCTCTGTAAATCCCCCGTTTTGCTCTCAGGATTGTACACAATTGTTTTCAATAAAGAGTTATTAAAGAAGTGGGAGGATGCTATCCAAGCAAGCAAGCATACTAACTGTCAGTTAGCAAGCATCATGGGACAATAAGTTCACACAGTTTCTGCAAACTATAACTGTTGTTGTGGAGCAGTTTAAGGTGTCAGTACAGTTGGTGGAACATTTTAGGAAACCTCCACCCCCCACACCTTTCTCTAAGAACAGTCAGGCTCGTATATTTTCAGAAATGTTTAAATGCACAAAAACTGCGGAGACCAGATATCCTGGTTTGTATGGGCTTGACTCACAGTTTCAAGTTGTGTCCCGAGTCCCGACAAATACCTGTAAAACACTCAAATGTCTCAGTGTGCAACAGTGAATGTCAATTCAAACAATAATAATGTTATACTTGTTTTCAGCGCATTACATAGACGTTTATCATGTTCAGTTCGTTGTCAAGGCTGTTGCTATGACACTTGCTATGGCTCTTTCTGACAGATCCTGTCAGTACGCTAACGGTCAGTCTTTTCTAAAGAGCTCCAGGAGGCTTACTCCTTCCTTCGTAAAGTACCCGACAACGAAAATGCTGCGTTCTGCACACACTGCAAGAGAAACATTTTTGGTGAAAATACAGATATAAAAGATCACATATTAGACGGCCAAATAGCAAAATACAATAGCTGGCAGAGAATGTGTCACAGTCGGCCATTAAGCTGGCAGCTGCGTTTGTGCACACTGACAAATAGTCAATAGTGTTTAGTCTTAAAAGGCATCTGACAATCAATAATTATTTTACACCTTGTGTTTTGTGTTTACAAGTGTTATTATACAGTTTTCAAATAAAATATGTTTTGGTGGATTTTGGGAGATAAAACATAATTTTGCTGAGGTGATGTCCATGCTGCTGAAAGGTGCACTCGGTAGGTGTGCTAAACGCTGAAATAATTCTCCCCCATCCTGATGAAAACGGTCATGTGGCATGCATAAGTACATCTATGCACGCTTGCATGAATGTGCAGTATAGGGTCCCGGTTTGGGGGGTTTGAAAATATGGTCACCTTAGCAAAAAAAAAACTTAAAATACCTGATCATAACCAAGGTACCACTGTGCGTGAGAGAGCTGGAAAGCATCTCCCTCACTCAAGGTGGAAAGAACACACACATGCACAGTGAAAGTGTAAAGTTGGACAAAACAATCTAATACAGGAAGTGATTATGCTTATATTGTGCTTTTACTTTGGTAAACTAGTAACCATTCTCTCTATCTCTGAGGTCTCCAGCTGCCATCAATCACATAGTTAGACCCAACCAAGTGGCAGGGAAGAGAGAGGGGTGTGGGTAGTGGGGTTTCTTTGTTAAATTGGGATTGTTTGATGTTTCTTAAGTTTATAATGCTTCCTAGTTAACTTGTGTTCAACTGTATAGTCATGTGTATTTTGTATATATTAGTATGGTGATGAATTCATTCATTTGGTGTGTTCAGGTGCACTTTATTGTTGGGAGGGTCCATTTGCTAATTAGACCAGCTGGAAAAGGAGCTTGTGAGTTGAAAGCTAATTTGTGAGAGTAAGCAGGTTGAATGTCTTTTCAGTCACTGAAGTCTGTGTTACCTGAAAGAAACCTGCTTGATTGTCCAGCTACCTTTTTGCCATGGGTGAGATCGTGATAGTCTTTTCGTCACTTGCTAAAGATCACCAGTAAAAAGAGCTGAGCTCTGTGAAACACTGTTTGATGCATCGGCAAATCTTTCAACAAAGTCATCATTGCACCTCACCTGTACAATGATCTTTCAACAAAGTCATACACCTCCATCCCGCCTGGTTTTTCATCCTGGTTGTAAAGACTTACCACACTCAAAACCTTACACTGTGTCTGTAAACTTACTATTTTTTCTACTATAAAAAAATATATATCATCAAAAGTGGGCAACTGACTGGTTGATACTGTATCTGACCTGTAATGCAGTTTCTGCCAGTGTGATGCTGGTCCATTCTGCTCATCTAACTCTATTGTGTAAAGTACCAAACAGTGCTAGCAGGCATGTGGAACCACGCTTGGGGAGATCTCCACTGTAGCAACTTAGCGCATGAAGAGTACTACTACAATAAAGCTGCAAAGCTATTAACTCTACTGACCCCGCGGAGACAAAAGGAGCGAGGATCAGCACTCACGACCCTTCAAACCAACATGCGTAATTATAGCGTCCCACACAAAAAACGCCTTTGTTCCAGCTAGCGGGAGACTACACTGAAGCACTGTGGAATGCGAGCGGCATAGACCGATGGTTTCACCACACCAGTTTGTTGTTGTGTGCTGACCCTCGGTCGTGTGGCCATCAATGAGCGAGTATCTGAAAACATTTGCAGTCATTGTGGATGTAATTACCCAAAAGGGTCAAATACAGGCTACGTACTCTCAGGAAATATTACATGATGTTATCATACTCCAGGGTCCTCAAGGACCTATACACATTTATGAGTTGTTGTTTTTTTTATTCATTTCTCGCTACAGCTCTTCAGTGCGAGTCACTGAGAATGTAATCATAATTATGTTAATTGAAGTTTGACGTTTAAAAGATGCAATATTTGCACTGGGAATGGTTTAGCTAGTCGTGCTGGTGAAGTGAATTGGAGACTTAACACTTTACTGCAATTTAATATTACGCAGAGGGAGATAAGAGATATTGCATTAACTCATTAGTCCATCCATCAATTTTCTCTATATTCTGTTAAGGGACACATGGAGCTGGAGTCTATATGAACTCATTAGTATCCCATCTTAATGAGCTCACTATAATTACATGTGATAAAACAAGAGCGACAGGGATAGTTGAATTTGCTTGAGAAGATAGTAGCTGCCACATCTAACACGTGCACTTCAACCTCATCTCTCATTTGTTCATATGAAGTCTCTCTTTCTGAAATGCAGAAGTTTGTCGAATTCATCTTAAATGAATCTGTGGACGAACATTTAACAAGCTGGTTCAACGGCAAAGCTGATTTACGAGCAAATCCGGACCATTCATCAAGTTTCACTATTAGCTTGTGACATTTATAATCCACTTAGTGTCAGCTTGCTGCTTGTTGACTTATGGCTTGATTGGGAAGCAAAGATGCATAAAAGGTCGACAACAACATATTGACATGTAAACCGCGAATGAAAGATATTTTTGTCACTTGTAAAATTAGGTCTAAACTGAAGCATGGCTAAACCGACGGTTTATCCTGCATTGATATACATCAGAGGAATTCAATGTTATCGTAGCACCAATGTACTCCATTATTTTGTGGTGTCTAGCAGTGTTGCTGCGTCCATACGTAGATCTTCAATGCAATGAAGATGGTGAATAAAATCTTTCCAGCATAAATATGAACGATTGCCTAACAGACTGAGGCTAATAATCCATTCAGGTAACTGTATTGTTCTTGTGTTTCAGTGTTAGCTAGTCTTTGTAAGTATGATAAGGAACAATGTAAGATGATGCTGAAACACTATGCAAGCCTCTATGAGCATTTGTGATGCATTGACCCACTTCAACTCAGCACCATTTGTGCCGACTTTTTCACTGCACAAAATGGCCAATTTGGTACAAAACATTTGTTGATATAAAATGACTTGCACTTTGCAACACACCTATACAGCATCTCAAAGTGAGGCAGTGGAAGAGAGCGTCACATCTTTGACCCTCACTGGCAAAAGTAATTTCTTTTGTTGTGTAAGGTTACTGGAAGAAGTGAAGAATAAAACCTGTGAGGTTGCGATGTTTCCTCTATTTTATAAAAGCTGGTACCTTACGAAGTTTTTGGATACTGAGGTCTTCAAAAGTCAGACAATAAATGTTCTTCTCACTGCCCCATAAAGATTTTCCTTTGTTTTGTGACAGTTCGAAGATCAGTTTTATTTTATCCACTATTTTTTTGTTCATGTTATTCATTTATTAAAGAGGACCTATTAGGCTTTTGTGCTTTTTTCTTCCTTCAGTCAGTGTGTTACTGTAGTTTTTTTGTGCATGTAAAAGGTTCCCCTCCCCCACAGAAACACTGAACCTGAACTGCCTGAAACGCCTAGTTTGAAGTCCCGCCTTTTCTTCCGTAACATGATGATGTCACCAAGTAACACATTTGCTTATTACACGGCGTTGTTGAATACTCGATTCTGATTGGATTATCACGGCGTTCTACGGTCTGTTATTTCTTTATAGCAGACCGTTGCTACGTATAACAGACCGTTGCTTTGGGCGCTGTTCTGATGTCGGACTCTGGCGGACCGTTTTTTGTGTGAAAATATTGATTATTTAAGTAAGTAGCCGTGTAATAAGCGGGATAATGTACAGCTAGCGGGTCATTGTTGTGAAAGAAACCCCGACAGGGCGATGCTGATGTTCACCGTCGGGGTGCAGCATCGCCCTGTCGGGCATGAGGAGTGCTCGCTGTATATTATCCCTTACATAATACCTGCCTAGCAGCTAGTTTTGCATGCCCTCAAACAAAGCAAGTTAGAGCGGAGCTGAAGCGGGGTCCAAAGAGTTTGGTTCGATTGACCAATCACAACAGAGTGGGCCAGCTGACCAATCAGAGCAGACTGGGCTTTTCAGAAGGGCGGGTTCAAGAGCTCAAACAGAGCATTTCAGACAGAGAATGAAAGAGGTTGGAAAAATGTTTTGAGCATTAAAGCATGTATTGCATTCTAGTAGAAACCCAAAATACAAGTATGCACCTGAAAATGAGCATAATAGGTCGTCTTTAATTAGCGTGAGTCATGCTGTAGGGCAAGCATTGTTATTGCATGAATAAACTCTACAAACTTAGTTGTTATCTGGTGTAAGAAGTTCAATCAGTCATCCAAATTTAAAGTGGCAGCAGGTTTCAAGCTTTTGTTTCATATTTTGGGTAATGTTTTTATTTACATTTGGATTATGGACCGTACCTTTAATATATTGGATGGTTCAGTTTGAATTACAAAAAAAGTGAGGAGATGGCAAAAGTTAGAAATAACAAATTGCAAAGCCAATAGACTTCTGCACGTTTGATATTTAGGAGTTCAACTGCAAAATACAGATTTGCACACCACTGTTTGAATCTTGAGTGTGGTGGTTGGAGTTCGGCTGAGTCAAATCGATCATCTAATAGACTGAGAACAATGCACTTTCTCCCAGTGAGTCATGCTTATGTGTCACACATACAGAACTTTGACAAAGCTTGCTGTGGTGGGTTCTAGATAATAGCTGCTGCTGTTGCTACAGTGAGATGAACTGAAGGTCTGTGGTTGTTAATGTTTGGGCTTCATGCCACTAATGAAGTAACTTACTAGCAATTAGCTGGTGAGAGTAAAAAGACACACACATACAGACGCTGCACATTCTTGCATGTCATCACGCTGAAGGGAGTGAAACCTCAGAGGTCAAGGACTGTGTGAATTTACAATAGCCTGCCACACACACACAGTCAATCATTGAATTCCTCCAGATCACTGAACTCTATCAGACCTAATGTACTCAGTGCTGCTCCTCTAGATTAATAGACTCCTGTTCGAGGGACTCGTGCATGTTATGATTAAAATGAATGTCAAGAGTTTGGTATTAATCATTTCTCCTGCTCAGATCATTCAAGACCGTCTTATTTAGTGAGGCACCACTCAACGGAGAAAGTTTGGAGTGAAAGTAGGATGAAAGTAGTAGTTGTGGTAAAAGCAGATTTGAATTCACTGTGTCATCATTATAGTAGTTGGTATGCACCCATCGCCCGTGGAGCCACCAACACCCCAGAATTTAAATGCTGCAGACGTCATGAAAACTTGAGAGTTGCTGTTTGAGTTTTAACAGACTTCCTGTGGAATTATATAACATCCACACGGCTGATGGTAGATCGTTCGGCAGCCTGGCACCCAATTCATACAATCAGAAAAGTCTGATTTATATGGGACTCATATGAAGTTACTGGAGGACAATTATATGGTACCACTTTCTGATAAGGATTTTTTGGCAAAATTTGGTAACACTTAATTTTACAGGTCCGCAAATTTCATTGTAATTAGGTGATGATTAACAAGTAACCTATTTGAAATTTCTTTGGAATTACTGCCAAATTACCCCAATATTTACCTGAAAATGTATCGAAAATTACTTTATTCGTATATATCCCAAGAAATCAATTCGTATGTAATCCATGTAATTGTAAACCAGGAAGTATAAAGAGCGTCCAAAAAATACCAGACTTTTGCCGCTGTTCGTGTTCCGTGTGAAACAAAGAAGTCAACGCTGATTTATTTGTTGCGTACCTTTTGTACATTACGCCACTTCCGGAGTTATTTTACCCCAAACCACGATCTTTTCCTAAACCTAACTAAGTAATTTTGTTGGCTAAACCTAACCAAGTCGTTTACTATGAGGACAGAACTTTATTATGTAAAGACTGTATGCATGTCACGAGCAAAAATTGACCCGTGTGTCACGTGTTGCTGGACATTTGTAGGAAAACGCGCAAAAAATTAGGAATAACTTGTTGTATGATGATACGTTGAGCGGTATAGTGTACCGTGGGCTTTTGGAGCTGCATGACTTTTATTTGTAATAGTTGATTACAGTTTAGAAGTGGTGCTAATTTTATACCGAATTTCATCCAGTATCTGTTATTTACACTGTTAGACTTTATATACAAAACGTTTTCCTATTAATATGTCATCCATCCATTTCAGCTCTGTCAGTAATTTACACTTACACAGAAGTTTAAAGTACTTCATTACCCAGAAATTATATAACTTGACAGCCTCATAAGTTTCAGGTCTTCCTGTGTTTGGAGAACTTTTCGTGCCAGCGCCAACATTTCAATGGGCAAACTGGGTGGATTCAAAGTGTCCCATTAAACAGGGATGGGACACTCCTCTCTGCTGCAACCCCACATCCTGATTTAAGATGATAACATTTGTATTGTGTGTTTTTTAAAAATCGTCTACAGTGCAGCTTTAAATCACTGCCACTTTTATGTAAACTCACCAAGAGCCGGTTCCTCTGTTTATGTTAAATCATCCTGAGCTACATGAAGAGTGAGGAGAGTAAAGGGAGATATTTCACCTCAGTCTTTGTGATAGTAGATCCAGATATTAGACTCATTGCAGGCATTATATTCTTCAGGCAGATAGGACAAACTAACATCTTTGCTAGGCTTTAGGAGGCTTGTCCAGACCTAATTTGCAATATTAATTAACTCTCCCTTCATTCACTCCCTCCTTCCTCTAACTCTACTCTCTTCACCTCACTGCAGTCGTCCTCTCCGTCTTCCCCACTTGGCCTTAAAATGTTTCTTGCATAATCTTTCCCGTGGGTGGGTAAACTATACCCCTGACCCAACTTGCTCTCTGACAAAAGAGCATTGTATGATGAAATCACACACAAACATTTGCACAGCATACACTGGCAGTTTTATAGTTTGTTAGCCTGCTCCATCTCTTGGGAAACAGGAAGTTGACTGGAAGCTACTGGCTGAGGTTCCCATGGAGGATAGCTGTATGATATATAGGTCTGTGTCTTAGACGCAGAGAGTAAGATAAATCAAATAATACTCATGGGGTGTTGATTAAGTACTTAGGGTACCTGCACGCAATAAATATGAATAGAAGAAGAAGACAAGAGGTCATGGAATAAGGGTGTAACAACTTTTTGTTTAACTATATCATAATTTATATTAAAGTTGTTGCCTGTTGGTCCCCACTATGTACCCTATAACTACAATCGTTCTCATCCCAACTCGTCACATACTGACGCTTTGTCAGGACCCCGTGGCGTCACTTTCTAACGCACTGGGTAGCCCAGCGCGTCAAACTATGACGCTTAGGTTTAGGCAACAAAACCGCTTAGTTAGGTTTAGGAAAAACATCATGGTTTAGCTTAAAATTACTACGTTTGTAAAGTAAAAATGAAACTGAACAGCCGATTGTAACGTGAAAGTGAAACTTAATGCACGGGACTCGAACAGCTTTCTCCTGGATGAAAGCCCTGTGTTTGTTGGACCCATCCACCTCCGCTCCCGCCCGCCCTTAGTATGTCTTTTCACTCTTTAAACTATATCACCACAATCCCGGAGCACTTTCTCTGAGCATTTAATGTTGCCACGGATGGGTTTACATTGTAGTTAATGGAAAGAACGGTGCGTCTCATACAGGCACTAAAAGGTGTGTGACAAAAGGGGCGTGACAAAGCGTCAGTAATTGACACCCTGGGAATCAGAATGGTATCTAACATGTACCCGACAGTAAAGAAAGTACTTACAGAGTAATTTGTTTCTATGTCCCTCCCCTGATTCCCTTTACTTCTTACTTTCTACTCCCCAGTACGTACCCAGTATATATTTTATGGTACCATCTATATACAAAATAGTTATTTTCAGGCTATAATCTAAATAGTTACTGATCCCTTACATTTTCTATGTATTCAGGAAGTCAAGCGAAGAACTAATTTAAATTAAAACAGTAACTTCAAAACAATAAAAAACATCTGCATATTTCATGGCTCTGATGTTAAAACTTTTTTTGCTAATTTAATTTCCTCCCTCCGGACAAGCTCGCTGCTCTCGGCTCCCTGCGGGGATAAACAAAACAGATGACAGCAATTTACTGCTCGCTGCTTCCTCGATGAAGGACCAGACTCCGAGTCGGCCGGTGCGTCTGTTTGTGTGCTTTAAAAAAAGTTTTTTAGTGACGCTACGCTGCTCCCCGACAGCCTGAAATGTCCCCTGATTACATCAACACACTAATGGAGGAGCTAGATTACAGATGGTTGTTTTTGTGGATGTATAGATTTTTCTTATGAAAGACATCAATCTCAACGATGTAAACCTGTGGTTTGTTTATTGCAGGACACAGAGAGTAATGAACGCCCAGAGGAAACAGAAAAAGCCTTTGAGTTATGAATGCAAATTCTCACATTTAGACAGCGACTCATATTGCTGTATTCCATCATAACACAGTCAATCTGACAGGCTGAGTTTGCAGATAGTGTATATCTTCCTGGGCTTTTTAATGCCTGGTTGGATATGGTTGATACCAGCGTTTTAGGGCATTCAGAAAACACACAGAGAGAAAGAAATCTGAAGAATTTAGATAGCAGCGAGGTGTTGTGCTGATAACTGACTTTTAAAATCTCCCGTGAATGCGGCCTCTGCGTCTGACTCATCATCTTATCTCCCTTGCCGCTCCGTCTGAACACCTCGCCTCAAATGGCATCAGCTACGTCTGTGTGGGCCTCCGTTTGTCATTATGCAATTACACATCCAGTGACATTAGACAGGTCGTGCTCCAGGTTTTTTTTTATGAGCAGCTGAACACCTGTGTCCTCGTGTGTGTGTGTGTGTGTGTCAAATGCCATCAGAGCCCAGTTGGCACAGAGCAGGTCAGTGACACTCTGTCAAATGGCCTTTTCTTGTCCTTGTAGGAAGGGAACAAAGGCTTTTTAATGTCACATAATCTGACGTCACTCAGTGCTTCTGAAATATCTTTTATAAGGTTAAGAACAAGGGTTAAAAGACAAGCTGTGAAGTAGTTTTTTAACTCACTTTAGTCTGTGCAGTGTCTCTTCTCATCCTTCTTATTAACTCTTATTATTAGCGTTTCTTTCAGGCCTCATGTGGCCCTTACTCATTTCCTTTCCTCATTAGCTGCTAGGCTACCATCAGACTGTAATTGAATTTCCAATTAAAATGTGTTTTTTCTTTTATCACCTCAAAGTCTGTAAATGTTGTAGTTGCACACTATAAAATGTATTCTATAAATTACGAAACTTATGCTAAATGTTGGCGAGGGAAAAACTGTCATGGCCATTTTCAAAGGGGTCTCTTGACTTCTGACCTCAAGATATGTGAATGAAAATGGGTTCTATGGGTACCCACGAGTCTCCCCTTTACAGACATGCCCACTTTATGATAAGCACATGCATTTTGGGGCAAGTCATAGTCAAGTCAGCACACTGACACACTGACAGCTGTTGTTGCCTGTTGGGCTTCAGTTTGCCATGTTATGATTTGAGCATATGTTTTATGCTAAATGCAGTACCTGTGAGGGTTTCTGGACAATATTTGTCATTGTTTAGTGTTAATTAATTTCCAATAATAAATATATACATACATAGAAAATAAGAGAAAATAAGTTTCCCTTAAAACATAATTGAGAATGCAGTCTAGTTGTATGTGAATGTAATTTTATAGGAGACAGGGTTTCTGTTTCAAGGCTGGATTTTTACTTATTAGCGAGTTTGAAATGTCAGTGTGATTTTGAATGAGGTTTTCTCATTTCTGGAGCAGATGTTTTCCTGTTTCTGGTCTATAAACAGTAGGCTGATATGTTGGGTGACAAGGGCAGTGTGAATTCGCCCAAGTGCATAGAAAATTGCCATGGCAACCTATTGGACCAGATCAACCGAAGTATGGGTGAAACCACTCTTTTGTAATGTACACTGCTCCGTTGCCCTTGTTTTGTTACTCTCCATTGTCCTGATACGGCTCAAACCTATTTCCCGGGAAAGCGTCACATTAGCACAAACACAGAGAAGGCCAAAGTCCCGACCTGCTTTAATAGCTTCTTTACCGCGGCGTCTTGTCCTGTCACGGTTCCCATGTGCTGGTACACATGGATGAGGTCAGAATCCGCTGACCTGTGTAAAACTATAAATGGTTTCTTCGCAATGGTCGCCCTTTCTTATTCATCTCCGGTCACATGTGTGCTGATTGGAAGGTACAGTAATGAGTCTTAGTTTATGCTGGCAGTGACCGCAACCCTCACCTCCCGCTGTTAAGGCATTGTGTGTATGTGTGTGCGTGTGGAAGGAGGTAAAATAATGAGTCAAAGTTTACCTTTCCTTATGCACCTGCTGGGTTCAGATGACCCTGCAATGTGCATGACTGAACACGCACACATGTCAGGAAGTGATAAGCATGGCTGAATGTGATGGTGACTGTGAGCACAAGGAGCAAGGAGACGAATGTGAGAGCTCAAATTAATTTAAAGAGGACCTATTGTGCTCATTTCCAGGTGTTTACTTGTATTTTGTGTTTTGTACTAGAACATGTTTACATGCTCTACTGTTCAAAAAACACTTTGCTTTTCTCATACCGGCTGTGCTGCAGCACCTCTTTTCACCCTCCGTCTGAAACGCTCTGTTTGAGCCCCCCCTCCCTCCTGAAAAGCCCAGTCTGCTCTGATTGGTCAACTGGCCCACTGTGTTGTGATTGGTCAACCAAACCAAACTCTTCAGACTCTGCTCCTACTACTCTGTAACTAGCTTTGTTTGAGGTGCCAAACTAGCCGCCAGGCAGGTATTATGCAAATGTGTCACTTGGTGACATCACCACGTTGCAGAAGAAAAGGCGGGACTTCAATCAAGGCGTTTCAGGCAGTTCAGGAGCAGTGTTTCTGTGGGGGAGAGTAACGCCCTTTGGTGTGGACTTTGGGCTTTGTAACTTTGCAGACCTTTCACATGCACAAAAAACTATAGAACACACTAAAGGAAACGGAAAAAAGCACAAAAGCATAACAGGTCCTCTTTAAGTCATTCATCACATTTGTGTATTCACACAATCCTACAGTTACATCACTTCATTTAACAGCCCCACTTGCATTTTTACCTCATTACTCTTCAATTAATTTAACCTTGAAATGAAATGTTTTGCTTTTTTCAGTTGAAGCCGAAATATATTTTGACTTGTTGACTGCATAGTGACTCTTGAAATTCTAATTAACGCTATATTTGGCCCAGCCTCCAATATAGTTATACTTTCACGAAAAAAAAAAAGTCTAATATTATGATGTAGAGTCATAATTTTATGAGGAGGAATCATTATATTATGAGAAAGAAGTTATAATATAATGAGAAACATTTTGTTATTATGAGAACAAAGTTTTGAGTAAAAAACATATTATTTTGAGAATAAAGTCAAAAAGTTATGAGAATATGTCATAATAATATAATATTTAATAATAATAACAAAATATCTAATTGGAAATGTAATTTTTTTGACAATAAATCATAAGATTATTAAAACGAAGTAGTAATGTGTATTAAAAAAAACATTTTAAGAGAATAAAATCATAATACTGAAATCTGTCAAATCAAAATACTATTTAGCATTAAATCATAATAATTTGTCAAAAAAAGGAGCCTAATTTCTTTGTAGTAAAACTTAAGACCAACCATGTCAGAATGAGGGATG
Organism: Sebastes fasciatus; assembly: GCF_043250625.1. NCBI lineage: Eukaryota > Metazoa > Chordata > Actinopteri > Perciformes > Sebastidae > Sebastes > Sebastes fasciatus. Next base: position 20,975,270 of record NC_133815.1, read on the forward strand.
TGGGATTATTTGTAGGACAATGACAACATTTAGGTTAATTACCATCAATGTTTTCACTCTACATTCATGAAGTTTTACCCGCTTTAGGATGTCTACTGGATGATGGATAGAAATGCATCTATTTTGCATTTGTTTCCCATTCGGAAGCTGTCTGATCATCCATCACATTTCGGCAGAACGTAATGTAATTTCCCATAGCTGTTTGCCATTTTCAGAGCTGTATTCCACAGAGGAATGGCAAGCTTCTGCTGCGAACGTCCCAGTTTGTGTCTCTGATATAGTGCTCGATTTGGTAAGAAAAGATGGATGGGAGAGAATTGAACATGCACTGAAACCCCTTCCTCGCTGACTCAGTGTACTGTAAAAAATAGGGTGTATATACCATAGAAGACAGACAAGCAATATGAAACGTACAATGAATGGATGAAAGTTCTGTATTTCAGCATTGTGGGAGGAAAAAATGAAAGCTAGAAAGAAGGAAGCAACGGTGTGATTACATAAACGCTTCCATCCAACCAGCCAGTCTCCACCAGTTTTTCTGATATTCACTCTCCTGGACACATCCTAACATTTCTCTAAACAGAGCCGGCATAATTCAGTCATTATCCCCCAGCAGACTTATGAATACCGTTGTGACAAATGATCCGAGATGTACCCAAAGGTGTTCAGCCAGGTGGATTATTATGGGATCCTATAATGGCTTCAGTTGGAAAAACAAAAGGACAAAATAACCCAATTTCAGATTGAAAGATGGCAAACGATGGCGTGTTGCTGGTGAGGTGTTCTGCCAAACTAAACTACTTTTTAAATAATGCTGTTGAATTGATTGAAATAGCATATCAATGTAAGCTTTCCCTCACAGGCTTTTTATCTCGGTGTAAGTTTGCTCTCTTTAATTGGATTGTCTTCAGCATTTTATCCTTTGACAAGGTGTAAAAAGAAGTCATATTACAAATCTCTACTAGTGAAGATGAATTTAATCCCGTAATGGGGTAAGTGCAGTAGATTGTCTCGTCTGTTATCCACAGAGTGCTGTGATGTGTGGGGTTATGACAAGCCAACAATGCTGCTAGCTGTGCAGGGCCCCTCTGTCATCCTTGATTCCTCTTCTCTTTGACTCTTTGCCCTTTTCTTAACGTCATAGATCTCCTAAACCCTCTCTCTGTGTGAAGCTGAGGTCCCATCCAAGTGTGTCTCACAAATTATTATTAGGAATGGAAACTCACAATGAAAAACTGCAGGTTTTTATAGCTCATCCTCAAAATCTCAAAAAAAAAAGTCTTGTCATATTTTCCAATACCAATATAAATGTTGTGATGTCTTGAGGTCATGGAGATTTACATGTCGTATTGAGAAACCTTGACCATCTGCTAAACCCCGACCCCTTTTACAGCTACTGCTACTACTGCTGTACCAGAGCATTATCCAGCCAATCCTACTGTACTGTTCCACCTGCTTTTTGAACATGTTATCTGTCACTCACCAGGCAAAACTCACACACATAACCAACACTGCTGCCAGGATAATTTGTCTCCCCACACCCAGCCTCACAGAACTAAACAACAAAGCCATTTCACGCATTGCAATCTCAATAGCACATGACATCACACATCCACTCAATCACCACCTTACCATAATGCCCCGCTCCGGGCACCGGTACAGAACACTGAGGTGCAATAGGGCTCGCTTTGGGAAAAGCTTGATGCCTTCAGTCATAGCCGCCTTAAACAACAGGCGTCGCTGAATAGGCCTGAGTGTGTACTGCTGTCCGTCATTTTCTGTTGTTGTCGCTGTTGTATTGCTGTAACTGTGTTACTGTGTGCTGTTGTATGTATTGGTGTCTGACAAGTACAGTGCTGTGGAAAATAATTTCCCCTTGTGGGACAATAAAGACAAAAAAAAAAAAAAGTTAATTTTTCCAGCTGACTAGTTTAGAAACAATTATGCTGTAAAGAGTTTTGAATATGATATATTATATTGTAGCCTACGTGATCTCACAGAAATATGTGAAATGACCACGACCTCTTAACATTAAGTGGTGGCGGCACGTAATGTGATAAAATGACTAATTATTTTGCAGACCCCCTGACAGAGTACCACGGACCCCACTTTGAGAATCACTGCAATAGGACATTTTTTAAACTATTGGGGTTTTGGAAAAATGGGCTACCAGTTGCATGGCACCACTCAGATAACCTGAGGTTTCAGGAAATTTCCCAAATCCAATAGAGCCGGACAGAGCCGCTAATTTTAGCCAAAACTCGGTAGCATCCAGGACCAGTTTTCATACAATAGGGAAATACAGTAGGCTACACAGTGAGCTTGTGAACATAACCTGTAACCCCACAAAATAAACAAGTGTGAAATGCCCCTGGTCTTGTAAGTACATTATGCTTGGTTACAACTGTAGGTAGTAAATGTAAGTCAACTTTTACATGCACACGGCACACACTGAGAATCAGCCTCTGTATTTAACCCATCCTATAGGAGCTAATTAGCCGAACATGCAAACGATAGCAGTTTGTGTTAGCACAGACACTGTTTAATCCATTACTTACTCTTTTGCTCTTGTGTTTTTGCTTTTGAAGTCTAAAAAAGGACACCACCGACCCTTTGAGGTATCGAATATTGCTCTTATTAGAGCCTCCTGCATATAACCTTTCAGCATGTGGATAAATCCAAAGTTAAGCAGTTCCTGCCGCGCCTACTCGCCGTTGCTAAGATATGATGGACACTCGCTTCAATTGAGGTTTTCCTACATTCAGGACACAGACTAGTCTGGATTAAGTACTGATTAAATAAGTATATTTAAGGCTTTTCCTAGTATTAGAAAATGCAAATTCTGCACAAAGTTATCCCCTCCAACAGCACGGAGATTACAGGTCTTTGTTCTGCTCTAACACTCATCTCTATTTCTATTTCAGTCCCATTATCGGGATGCAGAGGAAATGGTGGAAAGCTACGTTGTCATAGTGCCAAAATGATATGTTATCCTCAGTCGAAATACCGTTCAAATTTAATTGGAGGCAGGAAATATTTAGCTTAATAAAATCACTGTAATGTCATTTTTTTACACGGCCATGAGTCAGAATGGTGTGACGGCCGCTTCCTAGTGTCTCTTGGGTCTCCTTCTCCCTTGTGTTCCTCACTCCTCTTGTCTTCTATGTCCTAGTTTGTGTGTGTCCGTGTGTGTGTGTGTTCCTGTCCTGTCATCAACCTGGGCGGCTCACCTGCCGTCAATCAGCTCGTCACCTCTCCAGGCTCCCTGCTCTTGACACACCTGTCAGCGATCCACTCATCAGCTCCTCAGTATTTCAACCCTGGCTTTCCTCCCAGTCCTCGACAGATCATTATGTCAACTAATAGGGTAGCAGCGCTCAGGCCAACTTTTGTTAGTGAATTGTTTACCTTGTGTTCTTGTACCTGGACTAATTCTTGTCTGTTTCCCACGAGACAAGTCTGCTTTTGCAACCTCAGCCTGCCCACATGACTCACCCTCACCCAGCCCAGTTTCACAATAATAATAACAATGGCTCATGGACTAATCAGTATAACCTCATCTCATCAGAATTCTAACACTGTGAGATGCTATAAAGGATCTGTCTTGTGTAAAACTCCCACAAGAGTACAACTCCCCACTGAGACAGACTGTGCGTTCCAACACCCACACTACCATGCTATTTAGTATGCAAGAAACATATTTAGTATGTCCCAAGACATAGTATGTGAAATGCAGTATTCCAAAAATACCAGGAAGGATCACTACATCCGGTCATATTTTGCAGTATGCGAGCCAGCATGCTTTTCTGGCTATTCTGACCCACAATCCTTTGCACAGCTGATATATGAGCGTCAAAGTTAAAGATGCAATGTTATAAGGAAGTACTATGTCTCATTTGTATGCATACTGCATGCAACAGTATTGTGAGAGCAGCTGCAGTATGTACTAAAAGTAAAAAAGAAAAAGTATGCAATTTGGAACATAGCTAGAAATTCCCCCCCAATTAACACTAGCTATACTTTGCTCTTCATGTTATCTTTTTGGCGTTAGCATCCTTATCTTTGCCCATAGATTGAAGCATATATCCACCTGCCAACCACCATAAATGGTGTTCCTTCAAACATGTTGTATGTCCCGTTTAGTTTTTTTACACAAATTAAGTTCTGAGAAAGACAGCATAATAATCTATTTGCCTTCGTTCGTCAGATAACTTAAACTTCAACTTTTAGCCAAGCTTTAAAATGTCTGACAGTTAACGACAATCATCAAAATTCTCATCCCTTTTGCCAAAGCATTTGTCCTCATTGGTCATTACAAATTTCATCTTTGTTTCCTTCTTTAGTCATCAAAATCATTGACACGTTTAAAATGATTACTTGGTTGTCATCCATAGCTCTTCCCTGTCACTGAGCTTCCCGCCCACTTCGAAATCCCGATCCCTTCTGAGCCTTTTTTTATCGTCACAGAGTCGCTTCGATTGCCACGAGAATGTGACATCACTCATAAGACGGACCGTTTCTAAACCGACGCAGGCAGGGAGAACATGCAGACTCTATCTAATAATAAATCCAAGAAGTGGCCGTGCAGGGTGTGAGGGGGGGGGGGGGGGGGGGGGTGTAAAGAAAGATGAGGAGATTGGGATGATGAAACGGAGCAGGTGAGGGATGGTGCGTTTTCTACCATCAGAGTAACTTTTGCCAATTTCACGACTTTCTCGCTCGATGAAGCAACTTTTCAGACCCTCTTAGCAACTTCAGTGAGCATGACTGTGCTGGCAGACAAGGGGATTCAGTCTCTCCCGCACAGATACAGCTGTCTCACTTTCAAATGGTTTCATTCAGATGTAGAGAGACGGTGGGTTTTTAGGAAATAATGATAATAGAGGTCCGGACCTCAGTGACCTCATAGCTGATACGGCCATGGCAGTGGCTGTGTCGGTTAGCTACTCTGCATTATTTAAGGTGCCCACCCTGTCAACAGTTATGGATAAAATGAAGCATTTAGCATTGCAGCTAATGGGGTTGTATTAAAATCTGTTAATGTGGTCTGAGCAGAGAAGTCAGTTGTTAACCCTGACTGCAAACTGCAATGCACCGACACTCTTTCTCCTCACACTCTGCCTTTATTACACCTGATCTCTTTCGGTGTGTTGATTGAGTTAACGCAAACTTCACTGTCAAATGTCTATTAAAAATCAGGAAAATAAACTCCCTGATGTTAACACGATGCTGCACTTTGACAGTCAGTGATTACTTCCGTGAAAAATCCCCCAGGAGAGAGATATTGAGAATGAAATGTTAATGTGAAGCAGACACCACCACAGCTGGTCCAGGCTTTGCCCGAGGGACTGTTAAAGGCCAGTTATTACAGCTTCAACAAAGCTTAATCTGCAAACTAGAATAAAACAAATATACTGCTGTGCCCTCAATTTACTGCTTTGGGAGCGTTTCATAGCATCTTTCAGCACTCCTAGGCTTTGCCAGGATAAAACATTCAAACAAACTGCAACATGGCCTTCATGGAAATTGCCTGAATAAGCCTGTAAAGCTCTGACGACACAAGGGAGCAGCTGAGGCTGTGCAACAGGAAGAAACACACTTTTACAGTTTATATGTCTTATAAAAACCATCGATTCAGAACATAACACATTATAAAGCTTTCAAATTTGCATTGTTGTATAATGCGTATGGATTGACTACAATTGTCAAGGTTTATCTAACAACCTGGTAATTCAGTGTGAACTGACTCAGAAAATGCATTCCTGTGTGGTGTGGGAGGATTTTAATCAACAGTCTGTAAAACCTGTGATTGTCTCACCCTGCCTTAAGGAGCTGTCCACCTACGTTAATTAATATCATTAGCACGACTATCAAAGGAGAATTTAAACCTCCCATGGGGACCCGTGTCTGCTGTTTCAGAGGCATTTCCACCTCATAATGATAACACTCCAGGCGTAAGAGGAGTAAAACCTGTAATAAAATAAAATAAAAATAAATAAAGAGTAGGCGGTGGATTGAGGGGTCGAGGTTATTGGCAGCTTTCATCCAAGACTATGGAAGCCCATCTGTGCCAGGAAAAAAATATTTAAATGGAAAAGTAAGTTCTGAAAATAAAAATGTCTAAATCAAAACCGTGAGATAAAGTCAACATCATGAGATAAAAAGTCAAACTTTTGACCGAGGTGGGGGTTCAAGCGATTCATTTGCACGATAATATATTTTTTTGAACTGTTGTATTTCTCATGAATACTTTCACAAAGAACAACGTAATTTTTTTCCGGAACAATGTCAATAATAAAGGCATCAACCAATCATGTTGTGCGGAACGGGCTGTGTTTTGCCTATATTTATGAAACAACAACACATAGAATCCGTAGACCGAACCAAGTTGGCAAACTTTATCACTCCTTTCAACCTTGAAAAAGGCGGCGCAGACCAGATCCACTCCTTCCGTTCTTACCTTCCACAATAAAAGCCCTAGACATATAATATTCGCAGGTGAGTATTTAGCATTTTCGGGTCGTTCATTCATCACAGCCCCGGTGTGTAAAGGCCTTAAGTCAAAATTAAGAAATAGTGCATCAAAATTATGAGACAGTAACTCAAATTAGTTTTATTTAGACTAGGGCTGTCAAAGTTGATGCGATAATAACGCGATAATAACGCGTTAACACAAATTAGTTTTAAAGCCACTAATTTCTTTAATGCATTAACGCAACTGTAAGATTACAGGTGGCTCAGCTAGAGTGAAGATACTGGTATCATATGAAACTAGAAAACCTAAAAAAAAATAGTCAAGTCAGCACACTGACACACTGACAGCTGTTGTTGCCTGTTGGGCTGCAGTTTGCCATGTTATGATTTGAGCATATTTTTTTATGCTAAATGCAGTACCTGTGAGGGTTTCTGGACAATATTTGTTATATTTTGTGTTGTTAATTTATATCCAATAATAAATATATATATATATATTTGCATAAAGCAAGCATATTTACCCATTCCCATGTTGATAACAGTATTAAATACTAGAAAAATCTCCCTTTTAAGGTTCATTTTGAACAGATAAAAAATATGCAATTAGTTTAATCATGACGGACCATCATGCAATTAATCACGATTAAATATTTTAATCGACACCCCTCTTTTAGACTGACTTTTTATTTGTTTGACTTATTTTGCTGGTGAAAATGGGCTTCCATACAAATCCCGGGTCCTCCAAAGATTGCCTTTTTCTTTGATGTAAATTTCATCTCCCAATGTTCATCTATTTGCAGGTGTGCCTGCAATGTATGCAAGTGTGTGGAACCTTTGTGGCGATGTTAATTAAGAAGCATGAAAAAGGTCACACGTTTATCAGCAGCACATGTTCCAAAACATGTCTCACTGTGAGGGTGCGGCCCTCACACCGTCATCTCTATTATAATATTGATCATAACACATGTTAATGATGTTCGCAGCAGCAAACACAGCAGGATACAGCAATGAAAAACACATGAAACATGTAATGTATTGAAACCATGATGCTGTATGTTATTCAAAATTCAAAATGATGAAAAATATAAGAGGCTAAATGGGCTGCACCTGATTCGACTGTTATCAGGCCATTTAATAGGCATTACCAGTCGCTATAAACACCATAGATGTGGGTCATTAGGGGCCTACTATGCCTACTACGCTGTAAAAGTGAAAGTGAAACTTAAAAGCAAAACGTTCTAAGACGTTGTAAAACTGAATGAAATGTCACGTTTTGAACACAAACAAAAATGCTTCTTTAGGTTTAGACAACAAAACTACAACTTCTTTAATTTAAGGCAACAAAACTACAACTTCTTTGGCTTTAGGCAAAAAATTTATTTTGGGTTAACATATTTTACAAATAAAAAGACAACTACATATTGTTGGGGATGCAACGTCCAGTCTCCTGTATTTAACCCTGTGTTTTGTGTCCCATCCATCATCCCCAACCTCCACTCCTTATGGAGTTTCACGCTGTCTATACTACAGCGCCCGACTTCCTCTTTTGCTCCTGTCATAAATACTACGTTCGCTAGATGTCGCTGTCGTGTTCTTTTATACCTTCTTGCGCTGATCTACCAAGTGAATAGGTGATAAAACCTACTAGTGGGTGTAGTAGGGCCCTATTGACCCACATCTATGGGGCTTATAGCGACTGATAACGCCCTGACAACAGTCTAATCGGCTGCTGAATTGTAGTACATTCTTCATGTTAAAATACTGAGGGTGGTTTTCTATGTGAACAGTCACCGGATTCTGATCCTGTAGCACACTGAGGTGCCTGTTGACATAGAAAGCTACCTCTTAACTGCTGATGGTAATGATTAAGGTGTATGCTATCTGAATTATTACAAGTATTGTGTTTTGATTTTGCCTGCCTCACAGCTCATAAACCCCACAAGTCATGGTTTATGATATTCACTTTCGTTGTGTGATTGAAACACACACATTTCAGCCTCTACAGAACGATCACCGTGGGAGTCCAACATCCGCCGGAGCTCGACATAATTATGACAGATGCCTGGCAATCAAAACATTCGACGAAATCATTCCTCAGCTTTACAAACGGTGCGGCGGCCAGCGTCATGCTGCCTCCACTCAGAAAACACAAAGCAAACATCATGTGATTAATGCACACAGGCTGCCCAGAGGCATTTATGGTAATGCATATCATGATGAGGAAAATTTGTTTTTATTTCACCTCCCGTGCTTTGTGTAACTACAGCACCATTTGTTTTCAGGGTAACTACTGTATACTTTTCTCACATACAAGCCACCGATGTAACAGTTGCTTTCAGGTTATCTCAAATGGCGTTCACTGCTGCTCAACTTCATTTAGGTTATTATACACTGATAGATTTTAGTGTTGGCCTTGTGAGGACATTATGAACAGAAGTAATTGGATTAAAAGGATCCTTGATGGATCTATTGAGACCGCTGCAAAAGCAAGAAGCATCGGAGGAGAGGATGAGGAGAGAGATGTTGCATACAGAAGGGAAGGAGCAGACAGAAGGACAGGAGAGAATGTGAGGTAATGTGGAAGAGGCAGCAGGGGAGATCAGAGGACTGATGTGCCATGAAAGACAGAAAGAAAAGGGAAAGACTGAGAGAGAAAGGTAATTATAGGACAGGAGGCGAACATAGGGGAGGGATAGAAATGAGAGAGAGGGTACAGACAGCTGGTGGGAGGCGGAGGAGGAGGATGTACTCCTCTCGACTGCTGTACATCATTCAAAGTGAACTCTAAGAGATGCAATGAGGCACAAGTACAAAGACGTGTAGAGGTTAGTGTAGTCGGTTTGTCATCCACTTTACTTTTTTGGCATTTAATTGGAGGGTCTCCAGTATGAAAATGTCATCGACTGATTTAAGAACTGTATCTGGAAAGGCAGTGGAACTGAATTTGCCAATATTGACCTCAAACCAAACACAGGTCCAGATGAAAATGCTCAGCTTGTTTAACCTGTGTGTCAGTCAAAATGTTTTTAAAGGGGCAAGGTCGTAGGATTGATTTCAAAACTGGGTAGGGACACAAGTGAAGCTGAAGTGGGCGAGATTGGAGCAAATATGATTAAAAAAAGTTAGTTTTATAAAACAGTCACTATATCGGGACAGTAGTACATGAAACAGGTAACCTGAAAAATATCATGTGCCTCTGTGTCCTCCGGTGCTCCTAACAGCATCTGCAAGATTTCACAGACCGGAGGAAAAAAAGCAGTAAGAGCTGATCTGAGGTCTGCTGTCCAGCTTCCGTTTATGAGAGCCGGTTGTCAATCACTCGCGAACTCCGACCAAATGTTCAGACTAGGCAGCTCTGATCAAATATGAATCAATATTATGTTACGTTAATGTCTATTTCTCGCCTTAAATGTTTTCAGAATCATCTTGTCGTGCACGGTTTAGCTGTAAAATGAGAACGTTAGTGACGCGGCCATTATTGTGAAATCTGTTGAAGGAACGCCAAGTTTCGGTCACATGACCGGAGCACATAGATTTTTTAAAGTCTGAAAACAGAGCAATGAGGAGGTTCAGAAGTCTAGTTATCTCTCAGAACACTTGAATTACAATATGCTGAAAGGTTATTATGGAATTTTTGCCCAATGATGCTAAAAATATACTGCCTACTGCCACTTTAAATACATACAAGTAAATACATTTAATAAAGCTTTAAAGCCGTTTTACATCAAGCACAGATTTTCGTCCGAAAAATTCAATTTTATGGGTTCTTATGAATGCTTGCACACACCTACAAAAAAAAATCATGGCGAAAAATGACGGACCTCGATTTCAACGGATTTCTGCCTGCGGAAATAGATATTTAACCAATGAACTGTCGGACAAATGGGCTTTTTTTCGGTCCAATGGGACATTTTTTGGACTATTGGTGTTTCGGAATAACAATGGGTTGTCCCCTTCTCAACACCCAATAATGTTTGACAACCACTGCAACGACTACCTCAACAACCAAATAAAAGACAATACTGTATATATATGGCTTGAGGTCGCCCAGCAGCTGGGATACGATGAAGATGATAGTGTAGCTGATATGCACTTGCTAATGATATATGTTGGTCATGGAACAGGGCTAGCCACAACAGCTAGCGTTAGCATTAGCATCAAATTTGGGGTCCGATTAGTTTATGTATTGTGTAGTTAACGTTAGCCCCTGAAACACTCTCTGTCTGGACAGGTTTTTGTTGTGTGGAATGGACACGGCACTATTTAGGAGGAAACTCTTTGGTCGTCATTGATGAAAATGGAACACGGCAACGCGGATAATTCGCAGCGAAACCGGTGTGCATAGTAGTATTCCCACACCGCATTTACTCATCCCACTTGTGAGAAAAGGCTTTTATACATAATATAGATATAGAGAGGGATAAAGAGATTTAATATAAATTAATAAATAGATATCCATATAACTAAGTATGATAAAACTGGTTATTGTGCTTCCTATAATAATGGCAGCATATAAAAAAAATAACGTGCTATGCAAACCTCTGTGTTGTTTCTGCACTAAACATAAATCATTGTAGTTCCCGGTGCTTTACATGGCTTATCTTTGACTGATGTTCAATTCTAGGGTATTTTTAGGAGAATATAAAAATGCAAATTTGCAGCTTCACTGGCTGCTGCTCGTTACGCTAATTGCTTTGAGCTCATGGTAATAACTGACGGTGACTCAGATGAGCGTATCAGCATCTTCATTAACTCAGATCTTCTCTCATTTGGACTTTGGTGGCAGGACAATGTTCACACAGACTTTAGTAAGAAAATCAACCTGAAACAATAAAAGTGAGGGGGACCAAATGGGATTTTGTAAAACGAGCCACTGGTATGGGTCAAACTCGTATACTGTATACAAGAAGTGGATGTAGTCACCATTACGTCACCCATTTTTTTGTGGACTGCCGTTTTGAAGTCTACAGTTCAGCATTTTGGCCGTCGCCATCTTGTTTTTTTGCAACCAGAAGTGACTCCAGAGGGTGGAGCTAAGTGCAACCGAACACTGAATAAGGCAACCTGTCAATCACAAGGTAGCCCTACCCTAAGGCATACCCTGCTTTATTTGACACTAAATGGGACCATAATTTACTAAATGAACATCAGAGACCATAAACTCATGTTTACAATGTGTACTGAGGTAATAAATCAAGTGAGAAGTAGGCTCATGTTCTCATAGACTTCTATACAATCAGACTTCTTTTTTGCAACCAGAGGAGTCGCCCCCTGCTGGCTATTAGAAAGAATGCAAGTTTAAAGCACTTCTGCATCAGCTTCACTTTTTAGACCCGGAGGTTGTCCACAGGTCAAACTCCAAATCCTCCGGATCTTCCCATAATGCAACTTGATGGCATCTTTTGTTAGCCTTTCCTTCATGCACACATCTTTCAATCTCCACACCCCAGTTTATAACACAGGCTTTCTGTTATGAAATTGAAAACTCCTATCTAAACTAAACTGAGATCACTGAAGTGATAATCACTTGAGTTTTCTCAGATTTGAGAAAGCTCCTCCAGAGCCACGGAGGACATTATACAACTGATTACATACAGGCTGAGTGGTGCCCCTCGGACATGTAGGCCTACTGTGTCTAACTTTATGCTGAACATCATATTACACAACACACTGTGCATGAATAGCATTTTGTCTCCAGCTTCACCAGAGGGCTTTAACTTATTCCATGGTCTAGAATATATTAAGATACTCTCATTTTATAGTTACAAAGTATAAATTATTGTTGCACATTTTTAACACAGTAGCTCCCAGCGTGCATCATCCAAAAGTTGCCTCTTATAAAAGAGCTGGATCAGCAGTTTTGGGGAAAGTAGGTAAATTGAAAAGCTCAGCTGCCTGCGTAGCTCCCGTTAATCATCCTCCAATAGAAAAATTCCAAATCCATGAATGTTAATGCTGACATGTAGATATAGCCTAACGTATTATGAAACTGAGTCAGAACGACAATGCATGAAATCATATTATACTGTCCAAAAGCAGCCATGCATTATTAATAAAACTTCCTCACGATGTAATAATCCTACATATATCCTCCATTGTTACACTAGGGACCGTTTTGTCGAAAAACTGAAAAGCATAATAAAATGTAATCTCATTTCTTTACAAACTGACTACATCAGCAGTTTGTATATGATTCCTGGTTGTATAGCGCCCGGGATGAGTGTATAACATGGGTGAGTGCACACTGAGTGTCAACCAGTAGAAGCCACCTTGTGACACGTAATAAACAGCAGCTGCCAGGCTCAACGTTGCGCAGTTGACAGAACAATTACAACTCCTCACTCTTAGAGATGCTGTCTGGAGCCAACTACAAGACATGATGATGGCAGAGAAGCCTCTAGAGAGGAAAGCTGAAGGAGATTATTCTATACTTACATATTGTACATACAGAAGTTTTGTATAACATTAGCTGTTTGTACTGTAGGGAACAGGGAAGTCCTGTCCATACTTGTTTTTCATCCCATCTTTCCAGCTGTAAGTTATTCTCTATTGACTCAGTATGTCAATAGCTTCCTCTCCTAATGGTTATGAGTGATGACAGCCATTTCCCTGCTGTCTGGACTGCAGTTATACGAGACTGCTCCCTTGTCATTTCCAATTTTCGAAGACTGAGATTTTAGAAATACAAAACAAAGCCTGTTGGATATTATAGCACCGATCCAAATCCAGTGAGATCCACTGGATGTCGGATATCCACCAATACACCTCTGCCTTTAACAAGCCTTTATGACTCCACAGGTATTTTTGAAGTTAACTTATTGCCAAGGGCAACAAGCTCCATAAACTTACAAACATTTTTGTACCCAAAATGTTTCAATGTTGCTCGTCCAGGAAGGTGTCCACTTTGGATTTAATTGCAGTGGTGATTATCGATCAGCTCTGCTGATAAGTCGATCTCTTCATCCTCTGTGACAAATAGTCCGTAATTTCGATGTTTACTGAGCCGACACGCTGCAGAGATTGTGCACAGTTTGCCAGTTTGCCAAATTTAGTTTTGGGCAAAGACAGATAATTCATTGCCCAAATGTATACAGACACACGGACAATGATCTGTCCCCTTCCCTTGTCAGAAAGGGAGGCAGGTATTAACAACAGCCACATGTCTCCTGAAACAGTTACAATAATTTGATTTCAAGCTAAATGTGTTGAATATTAAAGGACCAGCATGTTGGATTTAGGGGGACTTTTTTGGCAGAATGGAATATAATATTCATAACTATGTTTTCAAGTGTGTAATCACCTGAAATTAAAAACCGATCCTTTTATATGATTATAACATCAAGTTATTCTGATTGCATACATTTTGTTTTTCAGAAACATTAAACAGCCCTGGTGGTAATTGATGCAATCTTTGTGTTTTCAGCTCATTCATCTCGGTGTCCCTGAGTTGGATAAATTGGTTGTTTTGGTGGTTTTATATGGACCTCACAAACAAGAACCAATAGAACTAATTAGAAAAACATACCGTCAAATGAGATTGATGCTCCTATTATATCTCAATCTTGCTTATTCTAATTCTTTAGCGATAATTCTCGGCTCACAAATGCTCACACGGAACCCCGGGATAAATAAAATATCCATCTACTATACTCTTTTTTTCCTATCTCTTTCTTGGATGCTTTCCATGATATTATGTATTTTGGAGATGAGGATGAAGAAGAAGGGAGGTGGTTTAGCTGTGAGTTCATTGCAGGTTAATTTTCTGGTGTGGCCTCAACAGCAGAGCTCACAAACAGAACACGTTAGAAGTTGGTTTACTTGGTCAATTGCTGAAACAGGGTGACTGACTGGGTGTTTAATGGCATTTTGTTCACAGTTTTTAATCAATAATGAGTCATTGAGAAGGGAAAAAAAGTTATTCGAGCTAGCTAGCATGATAACTATTAGTTAACAAACTTCTGTCTAATAACTTTCTGCATACAAGTACTATTTTATGATTTTATGGAGCAGTTTACCCCAGTGGCAGGTTTGCCTGAATAAAAGATGCAACGCAGGTATATATGCTGCGATAGCTTCCTCTATATGGTACTCTCTAGCTCTCTGTTCCCTCAGCACTGTTAAGATGGTTTGCTGTTGGTCAAGGGGGAGAATTTGCATGTCAAAGTCCACTAACCTTCTTCAAAACATTTGTGTGGATATACCTCAGTGATGTCTACATTTGCACTGGTAATTTGTGGCGAGTTTTTAGCCACTGTCATTTTTAAATTTCATACTGTCCCCCACACAGGTCATGTCAGGCAGTCATTAATAACCCAGACAGTGTCTGGAAAATCTGACATTTACTTGGCTCCGTATCGTACAGATGGTAGACTGTGCTATGACTCTTTTGGCATAAAGATAGGGGAGACCTCAGGGAAATGATCACCAGAGTGCGGGGATTCCTAGGGGATCTGTTGAGGTCATATAATCTTTTATAATCTAAAAGACTGCTCTGGTCAAGTGTGACAGGATCTGGCTCATTCTCCCTCCTGTGTCTCAGTGGCAGAAACCATTGGCAGGTATGTTTATTTCACACCTGCTGTATGTGGAGTCTCTAAAACACAAGAGATTAATTTCTTTTGTGCAGCGAAGGAAGAATAAAGGCTTCAGAAAGCAGCTGGTGAAGGAGCTTGAGGGCGCACCTGGGCAGCCGCATCCAACTCTGTACATCAGTGAACGTGTTCCAACTCCCATCAAAGCAGCAGACAATGTAACTTTGAAGTCAACACCAGGGAGGGAGACAGGCGAGCTGCGTTTGATTTCTAGGAAGTCTGTGAGAGCCGCCATCGATTCTCTCTGCCTTATCTGCCTCCGTCAAGATAGCGAGCAAATAAATTTCCCCAAATGTGAAAAAATATATTGACTTGAGGGCAGCAATACATTGAGGAGACTTGTAGAATTGTAGAATTGATATATATCTGTCAAGTTGATTTGTTTGAAACAACATCCTGTAACATCCATAGCGTATAATGACCTAACAGCCCTGTAATTAGATTTGTGATGGTAACTGATTGCAACTGAATACTACTGAGACCACATACATTATGTAACATAATACCACATAGTAGTAAATATAACTCGGCACTGGTTGTCCTAAGGGGTATCTGCAACAATTCTGGGAGGCAGATTTTTAATGTTTCAGGAACTAAAGCTTATCAAAAAGGTCCTTCATCCCTGTGATATAAATGATTCAAGACGCTGTATAAGAAAAGAAACCATGCTGCCAATTATTTTGATCAATTTCCACCTGGTTTAACATGTCATTTGTACCTGCATACTGTAATTGCATCCGATCTTTGGTCCTTTGCATTTCCACCTGGTATTGTAAGAGTCCTCATTGTCTTGATTCTGCCTGCATAAACGTTCTCATTTTACAGCTAAACAGTGCGCTACAAGATGATTCTGAAAACATTTGAGGCGAGAAATAGGCATTAACGTAACATAATATTGATTCATATTTGATAAGTGCTGCCTAGTTTGACCGTTTGGTCGGAGTTCGCAAGTGATTGACAGCCGGCTCTCATGGACGGCAGCTGGACAGCAGACCTCAGATCAGCTCTGACTGCTTGTTTTCCTCCGGTCTGTGAAATCTTGCAGATGCCGTTAGGAGCACCGGAGGACACCGGAGGACACAGAGGCACATGATGTTTTTCAGGTTACCTGTTTCATGTACTACTGTTACGATATTGTGACCATTTATATAAAAATACCTTTTTTTTTAAAATCATATTTGCTCCAATCTCGCCTACTTCAGCTTTAAGTAACAAACAGCATCTTATTATTTACAGGTTCCATAACTCAAATGTGATGTAATGACATTGATTAGATGCGACTGTGCTTATGATTGTAAGTAAATCACAAATGAATAAAGAGCAAAATAGAATACTTTTTTTTTTTTAAATGATCCATGCATGAGCAGAATAAATTCAACAAGTGCAGCACTCTCAGTAAATTGAATAAAACTGCGGAGAACAAAGGCATTTAATGGATTCTCTCTGTAAAACACAATTACTTTTTGAGAACACTATCAGTGCATTAAGCACCCCAAATCCCAGCCTGATTGAAGTTAAATCTACAATTCAAGCACTCGATTTATGGACTGAAACATTACAACTTTAGCTGAGTGAAGAATAACCTTTTGACTCTCTGTTGATAAACATCTTAAATTAACTATATTTGTGTATTCTGAGATCTGTGAGGATGAAAAAGACACGGTTCACTTGCAGGTAGCTTTCGGGCTCTCTGAAGCTCTGAGAGAACTCATTTCATTTTGAAAACAAAAGATCAATTAATGCAGCTTGAAAATGAAAGTGAACCATAACAGGAATAAATTATTTCTGTTGCCTTGATGCAAAGTATAAACAGTGCTAATGATAAAAAAAAGAATTAAGGGTGAACATGTTGGCATACATATATTTTTTGTTCGTTAAAGCTCTTTAATCTTATGTATTTCTCTTTAACATTAAATATTCAAAGCATTTTTCCTTTCCATTTATTTGCATTCATTATCAAGCTGCTGAAGTTGTTTAGAATTCCTACTGGTCCTATAGAGGTGATGAATTACTTACAACCTCTTTAAAACGTTTCCTCTTCCTTCATATAGAGGATATGGCTCAGTCTGTGAACTTTGTTAAAGTAAAGTTAGACTGCAGACTGTATAACAATTAAGATGCCAGCAGCACCTGGAGCTGTACACAGATGTGTTCCTGTTTCCTTTAATATTCAGACCTGTCTTCCTGCCTTCATCTACAGTATACTGCGAACCTCTCTGTGCTGGCTGCTGGAGCTCTTTGGGAAGTTCTGGACGGACTGGAAAGCCATTAACAGGGTTGTCTTGCACGTGCCGGCACTGAGTCACCCGTCCTGTGGAAACTCCTCCTGTATCTGTGTGAAGAGTGATGGCTGAAAGACAAGAGCTCAGTGTAGATGTTGTCTCTCGCTGTAGCAATTTTTACTGAAGTCCAGCTCCAGAATATTACTTTATAGACTTTATAAAGTAATAATTTTGCATATTTTTATATTTGAACATTCTAATACAACAAAATAACAATTCTCACGGGATTCATTAATCCAATACTACAACCCAGTCTCATGGGAAGGCGTATAAGTAGCACAACATTACAAATACATACTGCGTGTCATGAAGACACATTTTAAGCTTTTCACTTGTTATTTGTATGCCGCTTTTTGTGTCATTTGTATGCCGTGCAACAAAACTACGGTAACGTCAGCAGTTAGGTTTAGGCAACAAAACCACTTAGTTAGGTTTAGGAAAAATGTCATGGTTTGGCTTAAAATAAGTACGTAAACTAAGTAAAATACGTACAAAACAATGTTACATAAGTACGGAAAACATGTCACAAACATCACTAAAAAACATAACATAACTTACAAAACAAAACACAGGTCTCCTGGTTGAAAGTCCTGTGTTTGTTGGACCCATCCACGTGCCCACCTGCACGCCAGAAGCAGTCTTTCTCACTTTTTATTCTACATCAGTAGTTCTGAGCGTAGCATATTTAAGCGGATGTATTTACATTGCAGACAGTACAGACTACATGGCGTACACATTATACGCCCAATGCAATAATTGCGCATTATCGTGTCATTCATATGCCTTTTTGTAGGAACGGGGTAAAAACTAATACAGAGGATATAACCAAGGTGTTACACAGGATCCTATTTACTCTTTACTCATGCTATTTGACTGGAATTAAGGGTTACTAAGTGTCTTTTGTTTTGTTGATTGCATTTGTCAAAAAATCATTTCTGTTTGTCCTGAACACCCTGGGATTCTGCTAATGCTGCTATTTGCAATGATTCGACAATTAGCACAGTGGGAAAATGCGATACAATCAGTGTCTCTATTCAAACCTTTACAGTGGTCGCAGAGGGGAAGAAAATATAGTTTTTTTCTCCCTGTTAAGGCCATGTTAAAATAGCACAAAATATGCGACCCAGGAATAACAACACCGACTGAGGCTATTTGTGCTTTTTCAGGCTTTATCAAACCTCTCACGAACAGCTTTGAACATGTGTGTTAATCTGGAACAATGGGGGAAGCCGTGACTCAAGCAGCTAAAAATAATAAGAAAAAACATATCTGGACACAATGTGGATGTGTGTGTATGCGTGTGTGCTATTGATATCAGTACATGTGAAGTCATTTTCTTAAGGGGGAAAGGTCAGTGGAGAAAAGCTGCAAAAAGAGGAAGCACCTGTTCTCTCTCTCAACACACACACAAACACACACACACACACACACACACGATGTGCACCATGTTCTAGAAATGCTAGTGTCAGCATGCTAATATGCTCACAATGACAATGCTAACATGCTGATGCCAAGCAGGTGTCATGCATGTTCACCATCTTAATGTCCTACTACACCCTAAAAGGAAATCATAGGAACATTCTGCAGGCTGAAACACCAGCCCAGTCCCACAGCAGTTTGTGAAATAGTCACAATATTTAATGTATTGATTTGTGTACATAGACACGATTTAAAAAAACATTTTTGTGATGGTCAGCACGAAATCAATTTGTATGTAATCCACATAATTCTGAATCGGAAGGTATAAAAAGTGGCGAACCCCGCGCACGGAGGAGGATGGGGCAGATGGGTGGGTCAAAAATCACAGGACTTTCGCCCAGGAGACCGGTGTTTGTGTTCGTGTTCCAAGTGAAACCCCAACTCAGAGAAATTGACACATGCGTCACGTGTTGCTGGACATTCAAAACACACTAAAAATACGTTGTTAAAAGTCGTGCTGAGCATCACTAAAAAAAATTTGTGTCTATGTACACGAATCACATAGATTTCGTGACTATTTCATGAACTACTGTGAGACTGTGTTGTAAATACTCCAACTACAAAACAGTGATAACTTGCTTGGAAAAGGTTAAATAATTAATTGACCTTTTTCAGCTTTTTCAGCTTGTTAATTGGTCACTGTTTTGCCTGTAGGCGTTGTTTTCTGACTTTTTAATCTTACCATTCACAGAACATCTTGTGTTTTATGTAGCGCCCACAGACTTTATTGTGTTCTTCAGTATAGATTAATTTGCACGCGTTGGAACATACTCACCACAGCATGGTGCCAGGAGTAAAAAGCAAACACTCACCGGGGGTGCAGTCATATTGAGCTTTAGCTGGAATTCACTCTGTTTTCCTCCACTTCCTGCAAATGGATACAAAAACAAATTTACAAGCAAACCACAAAATGCTGCTTATGATTAATTTGCAAACATGTCACACTTTGTGAAAAATGAGCCAAGCTTTTCTGTTCCATTTGCTGCCGCCACAAGCACAGTGTCTGTTTAGGAGGCTTTCACTTTTGTGGGAGAAATGTGTTAATTAGTGATACACTCCTGCTGTTTCACACCAAGGAAGCTGAGAGGCTGTTTTGACAGAAGCTTTTTAGTGGCATTAGGGTGACCCGGGGATAAAAAAGGCACTGTCTGTCCTCCACATGATCCAGGTTTACATGCAGAGCTTCAGTGCTCTCTTCCAGCCTTGGAAGTGTTGTTCTGCAGCTGATGATGTTATATTGAAAGAGGAAAAGGAAAGAAGAATTTCCTTTCAAGGAGCATTAAAGAAGCACACTGTTATTATTCATCCTCAAGCTCAAATTGGCTTCTTTTGTGCTGGCCTTGAAGGAAACAATTTCCACCTTGAAGAATCGGCAGAACTTTTCCTCACGGTAAAAGAGACACCCACACTCAATACATAAATAATCAGCCTGCCACTTCTATTGAAAATGTCTTCCCTCAGCCTCAACCTGCTATTCTTAGCCAATTTGAGTTTGTTTATTGCTTGTTTAGGTGCCAGTGTGATGGAAAGGATGGAGGCTGCCTATTGGTTTGGTGCAAACCATTCTGAACACTGTACACACCAAACACACCAAGCTAATAATGTACACACCAAGCTATTAAACAGATACAGGCTATAACATTCATCTGATAATTGTGAAAAATGGCCACAAGTTTCAGCTTGCACACAGTGTTGAAGCCAATGAATAAAGGGATAATTAACATTTCAACTAACCCAAATAAATGCATACACCCTCAACACACGTCTGCTATTTTGACAGAATATTAAATTCATACAAGAATATAAATATTCAAGACGTCACACCTCACTGGCCACATTTATTTAACAACCAAAAACCCATACCACCAGTGAGTCATTCTAAAATACATTATGAATTGTCAGTAACTATTAAAGGAAGTGGTAGCGAAGACCCTCGGAGGCCGCTTTGTTTACCGCCGGATATTTGTTTACATTCAATTACATTCTGGTGGAAAACAGGAAGGCTTTGCCTAATGAAGCCTCGATTCCTGTTGGGCTTCGGCTTAAACAAATTAGAAAACTGAGACAAGAAGGCAGCGGTCTCAGACAGGCTTCTTGTGGTCTGTGATGATGTGTGTGTACAAGTGTGGTTGTGCAATCAACCCTCTTGTCGGTACTGATATGGACAAAAAAAAAGCTCTTGATTGCATACACCTCCACCACACACATACACACATCCCTGTATCCCCTATCTTTGTGAGGACGTGCGTCGACTTAATGCATTCCTTAGCCCCTTAACCCTAACCTTAACCATCACAACTAAATGCCTAAACCCAACCCGTACCCTAACACTACCCCTAACGTAAACCTAATTCCAACCTGAACCTTAAAACCAAGTCTTAACCCTCAAACAGGCCTTTGAAGAAGTGAGGACCGGCCAAATGTCCTCACTGTGTTGGTTAAAAACTTGTTTTTGGTCCTCACTATGTAGCAAGTACAAGAACACACATACACACACAAGCACCTTCCAGCATGATTACGAGCTTCTTGAATTAGTTTTGCAAGCTGTGATTACATCCATACACAGCATACATTCAATATACATTTAAAGGAGACAGCAATTAAAGTCAGATAAGCTTCTGTTCCTATAGCTTCTGGCTCTCAGTGGAAAATATTATGCAGCAGATAGCATCTTTAATTAGTCCTCCCAAAAAGCTGAGACATGACACTTCTCTGTCCACATTCTGTGCTTAATTGTGCTGGGCTGTGTCGTTTTAGCTTTTTAACACGGTACCAAGATAAAAACAATTATGTTTCTATGCATTCAACAACTGCAGCTCACATGAATATTAGCCTCATGGCATAATGGCCTCCCCCCCACCCACCCACCCGGTTTGGAAGTGTTGTGAACGTTGTGCGGATGGATGAAAGCAGATTTAATTGGAATTAATTTAAATGGATTATATTTGCATAATGTATTTATATTTTCTTTTGCTAAAATGAGATATTTACCCAGCTAACAGCCATATTTAGCATTACGAAAATTAGTTAGCTGACGTTCGCAAGTGTGTCGCTGATTTGTCCATCTGAAAAATGCCCTTTTAGTGTCAGAATGTTTGGAAGATATGTGGCTTGTGAAAAATGGGTCCAATATTTACTTTGGTGACTATGGGGCAAACATTCAGTCATAATCTGTGTTCATGTTCACGTCTCCCATTGGAGTTAATAGACTCAGGACATGCCGCTAGTCTCCTAAAGGGACAGGCAGTGGCACTGGTAGTCATAGTAAGACCTGTTACAGGAAAAGAAAAATGTTATCAATTAAATTAAGAAAGTGTTATGTCTGAAATTAGTTAAGACTAAGAAAAAAAGGCACTCAAACTGACAATATTTGATGTTTTGTTGAGAATTTTTTGGTTGCTTTAACAACCTTCCTGCTTGCTTTCAGCATTTTTACATTGTACAAGCATCAGTGGCTGGTAGGCACCATTCTCAAGAAGCTTATCTCTTTGTAGAGCAGCACATTCTTCCTTTCAGCAAATGGACTGCTGGGATGATAACCAGAGTGAGGGGGTCACTAGGCGGTTCAGAGAGAGACAGAGAGAGGGGAAATAGGCAGACAGAAAGAAAGAAGGCAGATAACAGTGAGGCAGAGAGCAAACAGACAGATGGAGGAAGTGTAGATACAGTAGGTAAAGATTGACAGGCTCTTAGAGGAGCTGTTGGCTTCATGTTCTTTTAAAACAAAGAAGGGAAAAGAGAGGGTAAATAATGAAAAAAGGCAAATTAGTGTTTCATCAGTTAGTCTGTTTAATCTGAGATGAAGTGACACGCAGAAATAAAAAGAGCAGAGTGAAGAAGGATGAAAAACAGTGGCATTAAAGGAAGCTGCATGTTGCCTCAAACCACACAGTGTTGTCACTGTCAAATGACGAGGGAAGTTAGAAGGACAAAGATGAAATGAGCAGACGCTGCTGGAGAATCAGAGCTATTAGAGAGGCTGCAGAAAAGATGAAGATGAAAGAACACACAGGATGAAAAGAGCAAACAGTGGAGGTGAGGAAATGGTGAGGAACAAAAGAGAATGAAAGGACAAACTATGAGCTCCGCCTCCGCCCTCCTGAATCTATTATTAGTTTTATTGGAAGAAGCTCACTATGTTGTCCCACATATTGATTTAAGTGTGTAAGCGCTGAAGTGCTCTGATGAAGTAGACACACATGGCTTTGTTCTCTGTATCTCTGCTACATCTTAAAGGTCAGTACAGTAGCATTTCATCTATTTCTTGACATTTTGATGTACAGTCTGCTGCTGGAGGACATCCCAGCAAAATCAAATCATTCATTTTTAAAAAATAAAATCAAGACAAATGTCTAACCAAGTTTGAAATGAGCCGAGCTGATGGATTGCTGTTTGGAAGTGATGAAGTGTGTTCAACACGCAGTGTAAAAGCAATTTTTCTACCACCCAGAACTTTTGTTGTAGCCAAGTCTCGATAGGTCACGATCTCCTCCTTTCTGCCTCTGTGAGCACATTATGCACATATACTTCTTTGCAGGTTGATGTACGAGCTCAAACATAATGAATAAATGTTTGAAAATCATTCCATAACTTGTGAAAGTATGAAGAATAATGGCCTTAGGCTGAAAACAAACACTATTCAGACTGAAACATCCCAATTTCTGAATACCGAATGAGATCATTTATACTGTCTGTAGGCACACTGCATACCACATTGTTGCCTCTAAAACTGCTATTTCCTTTGATATAAAAGATGTGGTAGAACTCAAGATCAAAACAAGAAAGCAAAGCTAGTTTTGATCTTGGAAAAAACGTGATGTGTTATTTGATGCACATAGAAAATAATAACTGTGTTCGTCTCTCTGAAGCCTTTTTTTGCAACTGTGCCTGGCAGATTTGATACTGGGACCGGAATGTAAATGCCATTCTTTAAAGTTGCTATAATCAATATTTTTATATTAACAATGAATCACATGACCACCTGTATGTGAAAGGGGTCGCTAGTAGTGACAAACCTATAGAGAATTGTCACCTCAATCTGCAGCTCTACAGCTATATACTGTAGCACCTTTCCAGACCGTCCTCTACGAAAAAACGGACGTGCAACTTGTCTGTGCAAGCAACTTATTAGGACCCATATTCATGTTTATTGTTAGGCGGCGACCATTAGTGGCTGAAAGGAGGAAGTCAGGTGATGTAGTATAAAGAGTGACAAAGTCCGCGTAGAAAGGAGGTCAGGGTGGTGGATGTGTCAACGAAAACAGAACTTACACAGACTGCTGTTCGTGTCCCATGTGAAACCAAAAATCAATGTTAATTTATTTTAACTTACGTACGTAAGTAAACGTACATAACATCCTTAACTTACGTCACGTAATCTAAGTTACGTAAGAAACATACTTATTTTAACACAAGCCATGATCTTTTCCTAAACCTAACCACGTACTTTTGTTTCAGTTTCAACTAACAATGTTAACCACGTGTTTAAAACTTTGAACGTTTCGCAACGTGGACCTGTTGTTGGTACTCTCCAATGGTGATATACATCATTTTGGGAGTCACTGGCAAACGACCTATTCTGTCATTAAGGTATGAGGACGTGTTGCGTCTTTCAGTTTATTGCTTTTTGTTTTCGGGAACTTTTCGGTAACACTGTTTTGGTTCACTCTGACAACTCTCATCAGCGTCGTCATCAGCAAAAGTGAACACAGTGGAGCATTTAGCAGCTAAAGAGACAAATATATCCCTCAGGAGTTGAGGGGGGAGCAAAACAGGGCTAAAAGGACAGTGAATATTGGACTTAGATTTGTCAAGTGGACACAAACATAACTCCAAATGAATGCTAATGTTGAACGAACTATTCCTTTAAGGGTGTTGGCATTTTAAGGTGGATTTTTTCCTTTTCCTTCCTTGATTGGGGGTTTCAGGAATTAATGTCACTGAAGTTTTGTAATACACACATTTGTACGTATGTGTGGATGTGTGAGAGGTAAAAAGGCTGAGAACAAAGGATCCAGTAGACAGAATAAATTAAAAAGAGTAAAAGGTCATTTAGTATTTTAAACCACCCTGTTGAATGTGAAAACAGCTGCTGGTTGATGAAGTGATGATGGATGTTGTCATGGTGATACTGGCTGTGAGTAGAGCTTTGGGCTGGAGTCGGGCCAGTTTAATAATCACGTAAAAACAGGGCAAGGTGATTGGAAAACAAGTTGGCTGTGTCATACTGCATGTACATGAGCACATACTGTATTCAAACGTAACGAAGAATAAAAATGATGTTTGCTCGTACAAGTGTTCCAACTCGGAAGTGCCTTAAACTTGCATTCTTTCTAACAGCCAGCAGGGGGCGACTCCTCTGGTTTCAAAATGAAGTCTGATTGTATAGAAGTCTATGAGAAAATGAGTCTACTTCTCACTTGATTTATTACCTCAGTAAACATTGTAAACATGAGTTTATGGTCTCGATCACTAGTTTGAAATCTTCTTCAATACAGCATGATGTTCATTTAGTAAATGAAGGTCCCATTTAGAGTCAAATAGACCATAAAGCAGGGGATGCTTTAAGGGGTGGCTACCTTGTGATCGACAGGTTGCTGCCACGGCGTTGTCTGGTCTGGGAGTTGTCCGTATTTTTGTCTAACAACTTTAATCCTTGCAGTGCTTATTCAGCGTTCGGTTGTACTTAGCGCCACCCTCTCGTTTCACCTCTGGTTGCAAAAAACCAAGATGGCGATGGCTAAAAACCAAGATGGTGACAGCCAAAATGCAAAACTCAAGGCTTCAAAACAGCAGACCACAAACCAATGGGTGACGTCACAGTGACTACAACCACTTCTTATATACGGTGTATGATTCAGACTAAGGTCAAAAGAGTGTTCCCTGTGGAGAAAAGCAGACAGCACATGACTCATACGACAGGTCTGGACTACTCGTGTATTTTGTTCATATCTAGAATAAAACTATGTACAAGAAAACTGGCCACAAAGCCACAAATTCTCTTAAATCACTCTTACGTGCTTCATAAAGAACAAATCTGTTCATACAAGCGGTTCTTGCATGAGACCCAATCAGTGAATGTGAGAAGCTACGACTGAAAAAGGATTTTTAAATCTGCATTCATCTGTAGCTTTGAGCAGGAGTGTAACTGCTCCTACTGGCTGGGTGACTCCAGGCAATGCTCAGGACACTTTAATAATAAATAAACCTGCCAGCCTCCATGATTTTCTTTGGACTTGTAATTGGACGTAATGAGCTGAAGATATCTTATGTATATGTGAGTGTTTTTGTACATGTGGCCACATGTGTGTCGAACTGGCATGATTCAATACCAACATAGCTGTTGAGTTTCTCTCACACTTTGGGGCTGATGAAGCATCACTAGAACTACTCACTATCTGCGTTATAGCTCCATCACCACGCTGCATGGAGCACTGAGTCATGGTCCTCCACTGCGTTTACGCGGTGCTTGTATCCACGAGGAGTTACAGTGAGTGTGCAGAAAAAGCTTCAGTGTGTCGCTCATGACTATGATTTTGGATGGCACTTGTAAAACTTGAGACACTCAGTTTAACCTCGAGGCCACCTGGCTACTCTGTCTAAGCATCCTTATGCATATTTTCTATCGAGGTATTGTCTGCATCAGTGCATTAAGGGAAAGGATCATTAGTCCAGCAGCCAATCAAGATATGTCTTTATAAAATTGTATTATTCATTCTATGTCATACTCAATTTAGTCTATTAAAGGATGATATTTCAGTGTATTTATTGATTTGCTCTGTTAGTCTGGTCCAGTGGTTCCCAACCTTTTATGTCTGATGTAACCCCACAGTTCTATCAGATGAGCTCAAGCACCACCCATCATGCTCCAGATGTGTTCATTTGAATGGATTTTAAGCTGAATGTTATTGGATGTACACTATTCATTTTAAGTAGGTTTGCTCAAAGTTGAATTCATTCAATTCATGTTTCGACTATTATTTATTACTTTGAGGGAGTTTTGACTTCTCTGCTCAGTTGCTAAGTTATTTTCATTTGGTGTTGCAGCTGACTCGGGTTGGTGGGAGCTAATCGCAGCTGCACTGCACAGCACTCATGCAGCTGTTACCGCGGATAACGCCGTCCCCTGACCCACGGTTGCGGGACTGCAAGCGAAACAGTCATCATTTTCTTGATCTTGGCACATAAAGGATCAATTGCAGGTATCGTTTGATTGGAAAAGTTTGGATACTACTTGATACTTTAAAAGTTATCGAGTACTGACACCCAGCCCAAGCAGTCAGCCTATTGTGACTGGTTGTTTAATGTCAAGTCAATTTTATTTACATACCCCAAAATCACAAATAATAAATTCTCCTCAAGCTTAGCTACTAGCTTCACAAGTTGTACAGCATACATCCTTTATCCCTAAACCCTCAATTTAGGTAGTTATTTTGATGCTAGATGTGCTAAAAATCTGCACAATTTGTGTGGTTATTTTCCTCCTAAATATAAATGTCGAATTTGAAAGCATAGAGATTATGATTTGGTAAATATATAGCCAAATCATAATTTCTATGGTTTAAAATTAGCAGAGCTACTCTACTATCTTGACATCCTCATTCATTAACACCATCCTGTTCACTCCAGCAAAACAAATGCGGTGATGCTGTTGTATTCATCACGTCTGAATAGAAGGTCTGATTTAAAAGCATTAATGCGATCTCCTAATACAGCACCACTGCCTTTCTGCCTTTGCTTTTTGGTTTTTATCATCACCATAGATCATCAATAATATAGAGACGTAATGTGTCAATCTACTTCTAAACCAACTACAAAAACCTAAATACACTAATTCATACAGATTTTTTGGAAAGATTGTATGCCAGATGTGTCTGTCACGGTGAGCTAAATATGCATAATCATATCCAAAAACAATCTGGTTTATGACGCATGTAAATGCCACGACCGGGACCTGGATAGGTGATAGATGAATTGTTGGATGGATGGATGGATCGATGGATGGATGGATGGATGGATGGATGGATGGATAGATACTGCCAGAGTGAATGGGTGCATTATTATTATTTGTAGCCTAAATGTAATCTATATAATTCAAAACTTCTTGTAACACTGTTGTTTTCCCAGATGTCTTTACACCTTTGTAACATGTGCATTAGTCTCATACTGCCCCCTACTGTTTAAGGCATGAACAGTTTCCCTCCCTTTTTGTGAATGGAACAAGTTGCCCTGCAGTCGGAACAAACTGCCCTGAGGAACGCTCTGGTTGGGACGTACAGTAAATGCTAATGTCCGTGAAAGAATGCAGTTTTCCCTCGGCTGTGTGAGCTCCATAAAGTGATCGATGGTGTGTAATTGTGTTGGTCTTGATGACAAAGTGTCTCCATTTGAGAGACTCCATCAACATGGCTGTTGTCTCTCCTGGGGCCCTGAGGTAAAAAGCCATTCACACCGGTACAGGAATGCTCCTAACAATCAGCAATCAGAGGAGGAAATAAAAACACAGCTACAGTATGAGGCTGATGAGGAGAGAAATCATTCAGTGACATGCTGGCTGTCTAAATTTGGCACATCTAGTTAACATGCAGAGTTGATGTGAAAATGACAACGCCCGTGGTAATGGAATGAATATGAATTGTGTCTTTGTGTCTCAAGGACACGGCACATTGGCTTCCTGTTCTCATCAGCGGGTGTGCCAGTGACAGGTCAAGGGCAGCTTAATGATACATATCTGTAAATCAATCAGAAACTATATTTTGTATTCCACACATGCAAAGCTCATTTTCATTCTGCTACAAAACACTCAAGGGAGAACAGCGAGGCACTGAAGTGACTAAAGTACCATCACAAAAATCACCTCTCCCTCCATCTGAGACACAATCTGAGGTGAAGTTAACAGCAATTTTCTTTTCTCGGGTCCTATGACTCTTTCAGCAGGTGTTTGAGATGTGGCTTGCTGTTGTGGCTCTTGGCAGCCAAACTCCAATTAAAATACCAAGCCATCAACAAATTAGTAGAGCTGTGTTTTCTGGTAATCACACAGGACAGAAATGTCAGCTGTATCAACAGCGAAGCTAATACGCAAAGCCAATTTAATTTCACACTCATTTCCCTTTTATAACACCGATTCGTATCACGCACTCGGATATGTATTGGATTGTGGGTAATTCAGTGTGATAAAAGCTATTTTCTCCTCTTCTGCCTTCACGACACACATTGTCAAGTCAAGCCAAAGGTCTAGAAAATATTTAGAAATTTAGTGAAGTTATATTTCCTGGAGTATGAACAAATAAGACATTCTCCTTTAGTCTGGGAACCAGGCTGATACAATTGTCTGTCCTTGTTAGGAGTCAGGATGACAGAGCATTCCCCCTGGAGAGAAAATAAACAGACTGAAAGAAGAAGAAAACTGCTTTGAAGGAACATGGATTGAGTTTTGTTGCAAGCCCGCAGCAGGCTTTGGGCGAGGAAATTCATTCTGCGGACATTTGCATAATGGACATGTCTAGTTAGCAATTCTTATCAGCAGCTGTTTTGGCTCTGAATTATGAGCACAATTTGTCTGGAGAGCAAACAAGACTATTGCCAGAGTTATCTGTGTGAGCCACAAAACTGTGCATTTGAATATCCAACAGCTCATAAATACAGAGAGAGAGTTTCTCATTGTGGATTCACCTTCCCGGTGATTTAAATGTTTGGTCTGAAGCTGTCACAGCTGAATGGGCAGAAATTAAATTTTTCTTTTTTTTTGTATGTGACTGGAATCGGCTGTAACTGGGTTGATTCAGTTGGGTTTGGCCCACATGCTTGGTTGGTGACAAGTTAGTGACTGGCCTTAATAACGTTTAATCCACTGAAAACGTGAAGCGCCAGACATTACGTTGCCAGGAAACACTGCAAATCTGGCACAGGTTGGCCTGTTTGAGGGGCTGGTGCTGTGAGAAATGATCTCTTTTATTTCCCTCACTATAGGACCTTTTGTTGCAACCAGCCCTCTCTAAATGATTGTAAATTCAATTTCACTGCCATTAAAACTAATAGTCATTGTGAAAATTAAAATACGGAAAGCAAAACCATGTGTTTGTGTGTGCATGCATGTCAACGTGTATGCTTTTGAGTGTTTCTTTACTTTCTATAAGACTCTCTCAGGCTTCATATGTTTAACTATAGATGCATAAAGTCACTTGAAGGTCTGATTTGCTTATAAGCAGAGAGAGATCACACACACACACAGCCTGGGGATGACACTGCTCAACACTGTGACCGACTAACTGAGAGAGTGGATTGGGGGCAGAGGGCCTGGATATGCATTAAACATGTTCAAAGATCCTTTGGTGTGTGTGTGTGCGCTGCAGCTTTCACAAGCTCAATGTGTAATGTGGAAGTGGTAGAAAGTCAAAGAAAAGCTGCAGGTACTTATTAAAGAGCTCCATCTAATGGCCAACAGGTAAAAATTTCTTTTTATTCACCTTGACCTGCACTCAATATAAATCAAGTCTGTGTTTAAATCAATTGTTTTTTTATTAAATAATCATGAAATAATTAATAATACAATCAACTGTGTTGTTTGGCACTAGTTTTTTCCAACAGAGTTCAGTGTGTGATGTCTAAATCTACTACCTGATTGTCAGATGACTGTGGCTTCAAAATAAAAGCATGCATGTTGAGAGGGAGGTTGCCTTGAAAAACGAGCACGTATATAAATACCACAAAGGGAGTAATTTACGTTTTTTTGTACTCGGGAATCTACAGGTACTGTATTTGATTAACTTGACTGCCCCATTGTCTACAGTTATTTTTATTCTGAAAGTATATTCCGGAAACCGTGCTTTATTGCAGATCTATGGCAATCACTTTGACATACAGGTTGCTATAGCACTGGTTGCTAGGTAACCTAATGAAATAATTTGTCAACTAGCAGCAGGCAGACATTCAATTAGAGAGCAAGTCATGAGGTAATATCACTGCTTTCTTGTTGTATGACTATTTTAATGTGTATGCAACATATCTATGTTGTTAAAGCTCATATAGGTTATTGAATAGGTTATTAAATAGGTGTGTGTAGCCTGTCTTTTATTTGGTTTTCAGTTGTTCAGTTGTTTCAGCTGCTTGGCAGTAATGTTAGCTGACCAGACGAAGGTCTCTCCGTGAATCAGTGCTGATCCTAGTGTTGGCTTTTCCTGCTTCAGCCTCCCGACCACGGTCGGAGGGCGAGCTGAGCGAGCGAGAACGAGCACGGTGTGTGAGTGAAGGCAGGCAGGCAGAGGAGCAGAGTACAGCAGAGACTCCGGCCCTGGAGACCAAAGCTACGGTCTCCTCCGCGTCCTCCGATCGCGGCCAACACTGTTTTGCAAGGCGGGCTTCACTAGATATAACTTTGCGGTTTTGGTGCGGTTTTGGTGTAGTTTGTGTTGGAGTCTGAGTCTGAACAGCGCAGTCACACGTGAGCGCGCATGGGACACCGACACGGATTGATTTATACTGTAAGAAGTTACAAAAAGTCCCTTTAAGAATCAGTCTTATCAGACACCTCTTGTGTGACCCGACCTGCATATCATTGACCCCATGTTGGGTCCAATCCCAGATCTGGTCTAGCATATTCAGATGCTATAGATGCTATACTTAAAGGGACTGTTTGTAAGAATCAGAAATGCTTGTTAACAGCGACACCTGTGGCCGTTAAGTCAACGAAAGTCAGCGTCGGGTTCGCTCAAAACAGTGAGACGACACACGTCAGCTATTGTTATTGATGCAATAATTGGTAAGCAGCATTTTAATGTTGTAGCAGGTGAGGTGGCCTTACTTTCTATACTCCTATTGTTGGGTAGATTCATCTGTAATGATTGATTGTATTTTCTAAAATGATCAAATGTTTTTTGTGTAAAATCTTAATTTGTGAAATAACTATCAATCATAATTGGTTAAAAAATATAATATTTCTCTCTGAAATGTAGTGGAGCTGAAGTACGAAGGAGCAGAAAATGAAAATACTTAAGTAAAGTACAAGTGCATACCTCCCATATTGTACTTGAATACAGTATTTGAGTAAATGTACATTCATAAAAACGGTACTCCTTACAAGAAATATTATTCAAAGTTTTAGTATGACAAGTTACGTCTTGCTGTCTGCCTTCTCTTCTGCCTTCAGCTTACAGGAAGAGGGTCCCCAGGAGCCCCAACAGGAGACACTGCAGCAGGTAGCAGCCAGAATAGTTCAGAAGGCCTGGAAAAGATATGTGGTGGGTGCTGATGCTGTTGTGGGCACTGTTGTACATGGACAAATTAAAGTCAACATGCATAAACTAAAACTCTTTTTCCTACACAAACTGTAGTACAGACAGATCTTCAAGTATTTCAAAGAACTTATCAGCCATTGCAACCTGCTGGATCCCCAAACCGTCTTCAAAAGTGTGAATCCTCGAGAGGTAACAGAAACAATGCTCTCTATAAAATGAAAAAAAATAAAATAAATGGTAAGATTTGATATTCCTGTGGCAGGCAGAGTTGCTGGATGCTGCTGCTGGCGTGTTCATCAGGTTTCGACTCGGAGGGGTAGGAGCTGAAGAGAGAAATACACTCAACATCACTCAACAGCTATGTGAATATGATAATACAGACATACCTGCTTACATCTTGCTTATACCTTTGCCCTCAGATTACCTTTCCCCCCAACATCTATTACAAGATCTTCACCCATCGACCCATCGCAGACATGTGTGCCAGCAGCCCGAGGGACTACACCCAGCTTGGCCTAAAGAAGCCTGTGGCCCAGCAGACCAACAATTGCTGGCCTCTTATACAAGAGGACCGATCAAGATGGTACCAGCGCAAGGAGAACAACGGCTGGAGGCTCTTCTGTAGCAAGGTGAAGAAAATGTTCTGTTCTGCCTGTTATTTGTACAAATACTATAGTGAAAAAAGAAAATAAGCACCACCAATGCAAGGGGTTAATTTTGTCCTTTGTAGTAAGAATCTGACACACTTGAATAGATAGAACAGCTACAGCAGGCATTTCATGGCAGCGTTTTGCCTTGATCGTACCAAACTGTATTTAGCTTCGGACATTGTGTAAGCTGAATCATAATGCTCTCACACATTGTCTATTTAACGCAAAAACAAGGTCACATAGTTCAACTGTTAACCACTAAAAGTCATAGTCTGTGTTTATGTGCTTCTTCTACTCTCTGATAGGTGGATCCCATGGGTGAGCCCAGAGAGATCGATGCTAACAAGAAAATGGAGTTTCACTATTCCAGGTTGCGCCGGCAGCAGGATGTAGACAAGTGGAGGAAGAAGAGGAAAACTGAATGGCTGAAGCAGATGTGAGTTTTATATATTTGTCTGTCCCTCAAAGCAAGTCTTTTGCTGTGCAACGGCCGCTGTGGCCTCAAATGATTACAGGGTAACGGTAAATGCTAGCCTCAGTTAGTGTCTATTGTGTATTATAAAAGAGGACCTATTATGCTTTTGTGCTTTTTCCCTTTCCTTTAGTCAGAGTGTTATATCGTTTTTGTGTATATAAAAGGTCTGCAAAGTTACAAAGTCCAAAGTTCACACCAAAGAGAGTTCCTCTCCCCCGCAGAAACACTGCTCCTGAACTGCCTGAAACGCCTTGCTTGAAGACCCACCTTTTCTTCCGTAACGTGGTGATGTCACGAAGTAACACATTATATGACATAATACCTACCTAGTGGATAGTTTGGCATGCATCAAACAAAGCTAGACAGAGGGTGATAAGAGGTGCTGCAGCACAGCCGGTATGAGAAAAATAAAGCGTTTTTTGAACATTAAAGCATGTAAACATGTTCTAGTAGAAACCCAAAATACAAGCATGCACCTGAAAATGAGCACAATAGGTCCTCTTTAAATTCCAGTCACAGAGCTAAGCATGAGTCAATTCCTATTGACCTTTGAAAACCCTAGGTCAATTAACAAAACACTGCTATTTTAATGGTATATTGAAAGTTGTGACTCTTTAATCCATGTAGACACACAAAAACTAAAAATGACTGAAAATATCAAATAATTGGCAATGATTAATATGGACAAATAAAACCGTACAAATTATTGCGCATATTAACCAAGGGCATGGGCAATTTCTGGGTTCTATCTTTATCTAGATTAGAAAATGGACTCACAAAATATTTTTTTATTATGCAGCTAACTGAATATTTTATTTTTTCTGAATGGACAGTTAAACCTTGAAAACAGTTAAGTGTTGCAAAATGACCTTATGGGTTTTTAGCCATAGTGGTGTGACCACTTTGGTCCAGGAAAATTACCATGAAATTTTGGTCCCCAGAGAATGAATCCTTCTAACTTTGGCGGTCTGACTTTTCCTCTAGCGTCACCATGACAGTGCAAATTGTGGTTTTGAGTGAGTGAATCCAAGGATTAGACTATTTTTAATACGTTAATAAGTCTGCCAATCGTCAAATAAATATTCAAAACCAGTAACCATTTATCCATGTACTCTAATCTCCTTTTATGCTCTTTTACAAAATGTGGACGATACACATCTGAGGCAGGGTTATGTGTAGCCCTGTGTATAAGTGTGTGTATGTCCTCTCTCCCTTACATACAGGTATAACCAGGGGCGTCTGCAGGCTCATCCAGCGCATCAACACATGGCGACGCTGGGGGTGAATTCCGCCCAGGAAGTCATGGACGCCATTGAAGAGAAGGGAGATGATGAAGTACTGGAATGGGAGCTGGATGAGCTGCTGGATTGGACCAACACTCTCAACTTTGAGGAGTAAGAGTCCTCTGCTCACTGTTGGCTAGTAGACAGTCTGATGCTTTCTGTTGAATAGACTGGTTGTAATTCAAAACTGGGTCAGAAGTGATTAAATCTCTATCATTTTGTAACATATTTTTGCTCCTTTGCCTGTGCAGGTATATACAAGAGTGGAGAGGTTTGGCCTGCAGTCGCTCCTCTGAGCCAAGCAAAGGTGAACATTTGTAATGATAGCTGCATATCTTTGCTGCTTGTTATTGCTACCTATTCAATGTTTTATGCTGTAACGCCATCTGCTGTTTAAGTTTAGGATTAACAAAGCTGTATTCCATCAGTGTAAATCTCACCGATTGCAATACAAGACTTATTGATGACCATGTTTTTGTTCACATACCGATTGGCCCCTCTTCTCAGGTAAAACATGATCTTTGGTCATTTTGAAACTGTCATATGAGTGACAGTGACATATACAGTAGGTGAGCATTTATCATGTTTAAACATAAGAAATATCACTATCACTTTTTGCTGACATATTTCT
Source organism: Sebastes fasciatus (assembly GCF_043250625.1). Lineage (NCBI taxonomy): Eukaryota > Metazoa > Chordata > Actinopteri > Perciformes > Sebastidae > Sebastes > Sebastes fasciatus. Next base: position 21,010,370 of record NC_133815.1, read on the forward strand.
TGTTGAATAGAAGGTATAAATAAAATATTTTTTTTTGTTGACAGGTTTAAGTGTTGAAAATGCATGCTTCTACCTGGGTCTGTGTGCAGAGAGGACTGCTGTGTCTGAAGGATACAGGAAATGTACGGATATAGCTCTTTCCAAGTACAGTATATACTGTATATGTTTTGTTATAGCTTTTAAGTGGACATATTGACACTGGGAGCAATCATTTTATCTTAAATAAATATCTCTTTGTATCTTTAAAAAGCTTGTCTGTGTAGATTTTTTCTTGTTCCAGAGATTCTAGCGACATATCTGACTTGAATTACTAATTCACCTCTGTAATAAAAGTGAATAAACAGTTTGTTATTTTTTATTAAGAAAGTTATACCTCCCCTTTGTGTGAAATATGTTGAATGCCTGCTGTAAAATATGTGAAGGAATCATAGACTCAGTGTAGTAAATTGATAATGAATTCCCTGTGATAATGCAGATAATACAGGGAGATCATTTAAACCAGGAGTCAACTATATATTTTTGTGATTATCAATATAAGGCTACTTGTTTCTCAATTTACACACAGTTATTTACATTATTATGTTTCTCACAATCCCCCCCCCCCCAAAAAAAACAACCCAAAAACTAAATAATGTTTCTGTCTAACATACATCCTGTATGGGCCAGTCTAAGATTCAAGATTCAAGATGTTTATTGTCACGCCGGTTATACAAGTACAATCGTGTGAAATGCTTTTTGCTGGGAAGCTCCATTAAAAATAATAAGTTATATTACAATTATAAAAGGTAATACTTTGTACAAGGCATATTAAGAACATATAGAGTATATACAGTATAAGAGATATGATTGAGGTATTGCACTTGTTTATTGCACTTTTTGTGTGAGAAGGTGTCGTATGAATATCTATTTAAAAGTCTGATGGCCTGGGGGAAAAAACTGTTCCTCAGTCTGCTGGTGAGGTCTAAAGATGTTGTGTTGAGTATTTACAGTTTTGTAAAGTGGCGATGAGTCATCAGAATTACACAATTTAGTGTTCAGCCATCCTCAGTAACAAAACAGTATGCAATTCCTACCTCTGAAAAAGAGGGGGCACCCGGATTTGAACCGGGGACCTCTTGATCTGCAGTCAAATGCTCTACCACTGAGCTATACCCCCATACAACAACACTGTCACATGAACAATTTATAAAGATAGCTATGACTGGCGTTTACATCGTTGCTGTGTTAAAGTGTGGTGAAATTGTTAACGTTATAAATCATACAGTACTTAAAAACAAACCAGATACCAATATAGTGTACAGAAACATAATACAACGGTTTTTTTTTAATGGTACATCGTACACGACACCGGTTTGTACCGGATGTGTTGTCATGAAAACGCGACCCAACCGGATGTTAGTAATAGAAAGTGGAAGAAACGGCATCACCATGGTACTGTTGCAGTCTTATACTCATTTACTATGATTTATACTATCCTAACCATATTAGAAACATTACGCTGTATTATATAGTTATACTAATAGTTATGTAACCTGCTCACGGCTTTGTCTTTTGTCTTTGTGTCCTCTGACGTCCATCAGCTGTGAATGTGATTAGTCACTGGAGCTAATGCTAGTTAGCAGCTATCAGGCTGCTTAACGTGGCTGAAGATGATTTCAGCTTTCTGTGTGTGTCAGGGACTAGATATTAGTAGTTGTAAACTGTGAATGTGTGTTTGTGTTTGTTACAGAATACCCGAGGACTTCGCTCACAGCTGAAGGACAGCGTACCTGTGGCCGGCTTTAATCCACAGGGAGCGTATGGAGTGCAGGACTCTCTGAGGAGCGGGTGAGACGCTGCAGCATGTATAAACCTTCTCCTTCCAAGTTAGCACAAATAAACCAGTATATCTCTGGTTAAAAATGACGGGTTTAATTGTATTTTTATGATATTTCGGCTAGACGAGATCGACTGAAATAATTTTATAAGATAAGATAAGATATTCCTTTATTAGTCATTTGCAGTGTAAAGGGGGTAGTGCAGAAACAAGAAGCATCAGTAAAAACAAAAATCAAGATACAACACAGTGCAAGAAGCAAAACAAAAGTAGACAGGCATATAAAATATGAACAATTTAAATAGAAGGAAATATAAAAATAGGAACAATAACAAGGGGAATATTAAAAAAATGGAACAATATATATATAGTATTGACAATAAACAGACTATTAACACAATTGCACAAGTTTGATGAGTTAAAATGACTAAAACTATACTAATATAGCTACGTTTTCTTTGACTAAGATATGACCAGACTTTAAGTCAAATAAAACTTGACTGAAAAAAATAAACAGGATGAGGTTGACTAAATATGATAAAAACTAGCAAGGACATTTGACACCCGACTAACACCTCTTCCTAACTGGACGCGATGCAAACGTGCAAACATCAGATTGTTTCGAAGTTTTGCACACCTCCAACTTATTTTCACTGGTCAAAATCAAAACTGACAGTTAATCAATATCCCTCTCTCTACGTCCTAGATATTGACATCGCTTGTATTCTGGACAATTTCTGGTATAACATACACACTGGATACTTGTCAAAAAATTATTTAACATAATGTATGAGTATTTACTTTTCAATGTAAGTTTAAGTATTTATTTACTCACTGGCTTTTAACAAATATATTACAATTGTCTCACTTTTGGGCAGTGTGTACCTGATTATCCATAACATCTAGTTATCCAGTCTGTCGTAGAGCTGGACCGATGAGTCCACCAGGCCGATATTAGCTTAATACAGATATATCAGTATTAAGTAAGAAGAAATGACTGGACAAAAGACCCATAGATATGTTTGAGATCTTTTAAAAATAGCTTTAAAATTACACAGTTTGTCAAAACAGAGAGGACTGAGTTTATTTTTCAACTGTAAAATATCCTGCTCATCACATATCCTGAAATTAAAATCTGTGTCAATATCGTTATCAGCTTAAAAATATTGTTGGTCAGGCTGTGCTACATATACGCTGTTGTGCTGCTTTACAAGTTCGTAGTACCCTTAAACTTTTTTACATGTAATAACACAATGATGTAGTTTGTGTGACAGCTTTCTCTGTCAAGAGAAGCTGCAGTGTGTTAGTTTTTATTAGTTCCACCCTTAAACCAAATTACATGTGCATAATACAGATTTTCACCTCCTGCTTGTTCTATTTCTTCTTTTGCTACACAGCTTTACCAGCGTAAAGAATGAGCTCCTTCCAAGCCACCCACTGGAGCTGTCTGAGAAAAATGTGAGTAATCTGAATTACAAGAGCTCCTCCACAATTCATTTAGACTAGACCTCTTCTTAAGACCGTGTAGGTGTTATGGAATCTTTTTAACAGCAGATATTTTGACTTGTGGTAGGTGTATGCACAGGTGGAACTCATAACACTAACAAATGGCTCGGTTACAGTTAGATGTCCCAGTAATCCTTGCCAGTGTGCCAGCCAGGCCAACCTGTCCTATTTATGTAGCAGTGCATTTTGTTAACAAAACTATCTAATATATTTATCCACGACTTTTTTTTCCATTACTAAGAAGAAATGGAAGTAAATATAAAAATAGGAACAATAACAAGGGGAATCTAAAAATTTGAACCATATATACAGTATTTACAATAAACAGACTATTAACACAATTGCACAAGTTTGATGAGTCAAAAGGACTAAAATGAATGAAGTTTTCATTGACTAAAATTATATTAATATAGCCTAAGATATGACTAACATGAGCAGACTTTTAGTCAAAACTTGACTTAAAAAAATAAACAGGATGAGGTTGACTAAATATGATGAAAACTAACGAGGACATTTGACACAGGACTAACACCTCTTCCTAACTGGACGCGATGCAAACGAGCAAACATAAGATTGTTTCGAAGTTTCGCACACCTCCAACCTGTTTTCACTGGTCCAAATCAAAGCTGACAGTTAATCAATATCATTCTCTCTACGTCCTAGAGAGTGACTTTGCTCGTATTCTGGACAATTTTTCGCGCTCACTTCGCCAGAGTTTGCTCACTCGCTGTGTGTTAGGAAGAGGTGTTAGACTACATAACACTATTATGTTGTCAAAATTAATGTTATTAATCACACCTGTGCCCATCCTACTCTGACATGTCAAGATGTCTTTGTAACATTATAATATATGTGAACTGCCATTATTATTATGGATTCAATATTCATATTAATTTCAACAAAAAACAATTATATCAGGGGAAATAAAACAAAAAAAGCATTTTTTGAGGCAACAATAAAAACAGAATGACCTGTACATTCATGAAAACAGATAGCCCTGTTTTATTTGTTACAAGCAGATCAGTAGCAGTGAGAACAAGTGAAAGTTTGATGGTGGAAGTTAAAGTTGTTGTCTCGGGGGTACTAAACATTTTATGTGTTTCTGTGATGTGCAGTTCCTGCCAAACCAGGACAAGATGAATTTCTCTACACTCAGAAATATCCAGGGTCTTCATGCTCCGCTCAAACTGCAGATGGAGTACAGGGCAGCTAGACAGGTAACACACACAATGCTGCGTGTCTCAGTGATCCACCTCCCCAGTTCTGATAGCCCTCTTTCTTGGGCTCTTCTCCCTGTTTGTTTTTAAGTCATTGTTCTCGCTCCATAACTCTTGATGCCTCCCCCCCCTCCTCCTTCCAGATCCAGCGTCTGCCGTTCTTACCGAGTTCAAACCTGGCTCTGGATACACTGCGAGGCAGCGACGAGTCCATCGGCTTCGAGGACATCCTCTGCGGTGAGAGTCTCATCCCTTCACCTTTTGTACAACCATTCGCAAAACTTTCTGAATATAATATCTAACACTGTGTTTATGTCCTGTCTCCCTGCAGATCCAGGCCAGAGTGAAATGATGGGCGAGCCACACATGATGATGGAATACAAACTGGGACTGTTTTAAAAGAAGATGGGACACGCATAATACACAGTTACTCACATAGATTTAGGTTTATTATTTGTCTGCATACATTTGTTTTTTTCCTCAAAAATCACCAACTGAGGTTTTCTCTCTCTGTAATCTTTTGGGAAAGAAAGGGGCTTGATGGTTGTGTGTGGGGGGAGGGGAGGGGTTATCCTGTTAATGACATAGATCTGGAGTGTTAAACAGACAAGCAATCAGTGCTGCTTTTGTATGATTCCAATCCGGTTGGTATTTCTAATAAACTTCATAACCTTCCTCATGATGTGGGTTCATTTGACAAATTATTTAAAGGTAGAATATTTAACAGTTGTCAGTTGCTGTTTGTAAACGCAATGCGATGTTCGAGCGAGCTATAGAGTGACTGAAGAGAGAGAGCGGCGTTGGTGAGAACAAAGCAGAGAATCGGAGAAATAAAACGCTATTTTCTGATTGTTTCACGGCGGTTATGTTATAAAACACAAAACTAACTCCACATAACTGCGGGAAGATGCAGAGTTGCCGGATTTTGAATGAATGCAGGCTTCCTGTCTGCTGGCTGTGCCTCAGCGCTGCTCTCGTTAACCTACAGACACACACCGATCATAGCTGCACTCAGCATAGAGAGGAGCAGGGGATCACTGGAACACATGCTAGGGCTGCACATTTAATCAAATATTAATCGTGATCACAATTAGATGAACATGATCGTCTGCGATATTGACGTTAAATTGCGTGCTTCGCTCATAGAATACTCTGCTGCTTAAATCAAGCTCTTAAACTAACCGCAAGAGATGCAGCGTCAGTCAGCAGCCGATCGAGGCCCGCCGGGTTTCAGCAGTCTCGTATTCACATATCCAAGTTTTTTGCCAGTCAGACACACATGTGCAGCCGCCACATGATGATTTTACGTCGGCACACAGCGCCACTGTCAGTAACGTCTGACACACACATACACACAGAGACACGCACAACATGTTTTCGGTGTGGAGGTTCTTCAGCGTGAGTGAAGAAGACGTAAAGCTGCAATTTGTTACTACTGCAAGTTCAAAATAAGCCGTGGAGGAACAACCTTAAAACATTCGGAACAACTAACTTAATCAGACACTTATTATATTATTATTATTATTATATAGCCTCGGTATCAGAAGCCGAAGGGCATGACAAAGCAGCGGCATTTGATCACCTGAACAGGCTGCACTCCCTGCGTGCTTACGTTATTGTTCTGTCACGTGGGGCACAAAGCCCCCAAGAAGCGTCCTGAGTAGAGCAAAATAACAAGAAAAGTGAAAATCCAGGCAGAGGGCTGCAGTGTCTCTGCAGATACAGACACCACCACACACTTCTGGGGCATACATAAGTGATGATTGAGAGGGATTATTTTTGTACCAGTCCATGCTTTGTTTTTCCCCCAGGCGATGTACTCTTTTCTAAATCCCCAGACCTGCCATCAAACTAGAACGACCTCAGACTGTCTTACCAGTCCTGGTCACCTGACATCCCCTCTCACCTGATTAAAATATTTTAGCTATCACAGTATTTGCGAGTTAAGGTCAATTATTGCTTACTTTTGACAATGTAACATCATGTGCCCTTAGAACACATTCAATAAATAATATCTTATGTTAATTTATTACCAACAATCAGGGAGCAGAAAGACGACTTTAAGATGAATTTCTTTAAATATTTGGAATTATTTGGGGAAATTGTTTGAATTCGGAAGTGTCAACAGACGGATCAAACCAGCTATTTCTGCACCATGGGAAGTGTAAAGCTGTCTACAAGGTGAAAATGTGTCTCAGACATAATTGGAGGTGACATTTACTCAACTTTGCATTGACAAGACCCTTCAACACTTGATGCCCCACACCTCCAGTCTCCACGCTTCAGGCCCTATAACCCTGACGAGTCTAATTAGCCTTCACATACCGTAGCTCTTCCTGTCTGCAGTCCCATTCTCAGCTGTTGTATTAAGAGTTGGCCTCTGACATCGTCTTGTTCTCCTGTCATTCTTTGTTTCAGCCACCTGATGTGTCCGTCTACCACATGTCAGCAACCTGTCAGTAAAAAAACCTCACCTTGTGTGATTGATTAAAGGATTTATTAGACAATCTGAATAATCTTGCATAGAGTGTGAAGGCAGCTTCACCATCAACTAAGCATATACAGCATGCAATAACTTGAGAAAAGGTTCTTTGAAAATAGTTTTGCACTTGATTTTCATTTTTTCTTTACAGTGAAGAGCTGACCAAAGTGGAGAAACAAGCATTTCAAAAACTTGAGCAGCACATTTCCTCAATGATTTCTTTTGGCAATATCATTTAACATCACCTAGCAGTGCAAACAGTGTTTTAAATAAAAAGTGAAAACAAGAATAACCATCTCTGTTTGGTTTCTCAAAACTCAAATGGCAACAATCTGCAGCTTTTCCACAATGCACCGAGAGTGCACAACATTTATTATGCCACCCATTTCCAAATGTCAGCTTCAGTTGAACTAATAAATAAAATAAATAATAAATCTCACAGTTTCTGAGAAATCTACATGTCGGAGACTCAAAGCTCTTACCTGACATTATAAAATCAAGGTGTATTAATAACAATTTCTTTGTTTTTATTCAGATAGTCCACAAAAACTTCAGGACTATTTCATATTCAGAAAGCACAATTTAAACACAGCATTCCAGTATAGTTCTGTTGCTCTATCAAAGTCTAATATTTAGTTTATTCATTTATTTATTTATTATGGGGTAAATACACACCATGTACAATACTGTATTCGTTGAATATATAATGCCACACTTTATATGTTATATATATGTTTTATTTAAAAAATATATAACACAACAAGAAAATACTGTAGGCTACTGTAAGCTGAATGACCGACATGACCTCATGACTACATGCATCATCAAATGGTTTCAATCTGATACATACACACTCATACATACTCATACTGTATAGCGGCATACTTTATTTATATATTGAAATACTATTACACTACTTTATTTACAGTTCATTGCACCACTTGGTCAGCATGCAGCTTTTGTTTTTTTACTTCTGTGATTATGAGTGTTCTACAGTATTGTTATACTACATGGTACAAGAGTTTGTCCACTACTTTAAAGTCAAAACTGCTTCACCAAATGAAAATCTGCTCAAAGATTGTAGGTCAACCCCTTGAGAAACTCTATGAATCAGCCTATCATAATAACATATTAAGGCTGGCTAACACCATCGTCTCTGACCCCAACCATGTTTTGAACAGTGAATATTAAAGGGACTATTTGTAACTTTCAGAAATGCTTCTTAACAGCGACACCTGTGGCCGTGAAATCAACGAAAGTCAGCGTCGAGCTCGCGCTTGCTCGCTCTAAATATACCTGAACGAGCATCGCTCAAAACAGTGAGGCGACACACGTCAGCTAAAACCACAATATCACTCTATATTTCAGCTGCTTGGCAGTAATGTTAGCTGACCAGACGAAGGTCTCTCCATGAACATGATTTAGATCTGATCTTAGTGTTGGCTTTTCCTGCCTCTGCGCAGGCTGATGAAGCGGGGCTCTGCAGCGTGTCTCCCTGCTCTCTCCGCCCGCAGCCGGAGAGCAGGGAGACACCGGCACCCGGTAGGTAACGAGACGATAACGTTACTCGCTGATGAGCTCCGTCATTTCACAAGACACGGGAAACCTCTGTTGGTCTGGAGGAGCTGCAGCAGTTATTTCTGCACAAACGTCCCCTGTGCATTCACTAGATATTCTCAGAGCTAAACTAACTCTTCTGCAGTGTGGAGTGAGCGCGCGTTCACGTCTAGAGGTGGAGCGAGCTGAGCGAGAACGCGCGCGCTGGGTGAAGGCAGGCAGGCAGAGGAGGAGAGGCAGCGGCCACACGCGAACGCGCATATGCGAGCGCGCATGTGTGACGACCCGCTACATTTATACGCTTAAAAAGTTACAAACAGTCCCTTTAACTATTACCATCAAATCGGAGATACAGGGTTCCACGATTTAATAAGGTTAGACTGAAGCACTCTTTTGTACACCAGTCAATCCTAAAACTAAATATGGAGCCTAATCCCAGATCAAATGTACCCTGAAGGGCCCTGAATATCGTCTTCTGTGATTGTAATGTTTAAATATACATATCCTTGCTTCTTGTCTTTGTCCTTTCTGTGATGTTGCAAATGGAGCTGCTGTGATGCAAAACACATTTCAGACCTGTTTGACAATAAAGTATTATGGTATTATCGTGTCATATGGTATGCTGAGTGACCCTAATTACACCCCTACACCCTCACCCTTATTAGTAAACCAACAGGTGCATTGTGGGTGATGCTTAAATACTAAATGGTGAACTGGCGACCCCTCCCCTCCACAGGTGTGACAGCAGAGCGCCTTCCAGCTCGAGTGCGGTCGGACAAGGGCCTGAGTGGACTGGTTATAGTGGGACAGAGAAGCCGAGTGAACTGGTTATAGTCTGCACTGAGGATGAACCACCAGAGAAGTTGAACCTGGAGCAGACTGTGGAGGACTTCAGAGAATACTTGTGAGTAGCAGCTAATCATTGTGTGTGCTAGCTGAGTCTGTAGCTGCTGTGGAGTTCATATTGTCTTTACATGTCTGTGTTGGCTGCCTTTGTGATGCTTTAGTGAGCTGACAAAGTGGCAGGTTGTTTAATTTATGTCCTATAACACTCCTTGTTCCACCTTTTATGTGTTGTTGGTCATCTTTGGATGATTGGGGCTCTGTGGTAACTATGGGGACGGAGTGATGTTGTAACTATGGGGACGGAGTGATGTTGTTCCAGTAGTGTGTGTTGACACTTTATTTCGTAACTTAGCTTAAAGAAGGTGTTTAATTTAGTAGTTCGGTCATATCACTCGAAGTGCAGTTTATCAGAGTAACATTTTTACCTGGGCGCCCCATGTGTGGGGGTTCAGTCGTTGCCATAGCGATCAGGTGTTCGAGTCTGACCAACCATGTCCGATATCTCTCCCTTTTTCAATACTATATCATTAAAGGTAAAAAAGCTGTTTTATAGCTTATGAAATAAAACTAACAGACGTCCAGCCTACTGGATGAAGCCACCATCAACTTACTGTCTATTTATGACTAGCTTTTGAAACGTAACGACTTGTTATATTTGCTTTAGTGTAAGATCTTTGTGGCCTGCATGCAGACGGATTTCTCTCTTGACACCTACATCATCTTTGATATCCAGTCAGCCATGCTAGCCACAACAATTTAATTTTTATCGTCAATAAGAGGTTTATCACTGTATTGTTTGCATTTAGACGATAGTTTAGACTACAATTTACTCGTTCAAAGCTCATATAAATACCAATACTTGCTGTTTATTAGTATATATGCTTTGTTTATACGTCACACGTGGTTTCCCAGCATGCTGTGCAGCTCAGGATGTGTTTTAAATCTGCCTGTATCATCTCTATAAACAGCAATAGATTTGTTGTATCGCCATGGATATTGTTTAACGGTGTCTACACAATCCACATCCGTTAGTGGACAGTCATATTAATATGTTTACCACCGTGTCTGATACAAAGGAATCAAGGCAGCACTATAAATACTGGAAGTAATCCCTTGCTCCTTTGGCTGGTCCGCTGGCGGTGGGATTTCAATTGATTGCTACAGTGAGTTACAGAACCTCTACGTTTCTTCTCTCCCCTCCCTCACCGCCGACTTTGACTAGCTTTTTCACCTTTTTAGCTTTATTGTTTTGAATAATGACAGCCGACATAATTTATTTTATTTTATTTTATTTTATTTTATTTATTTGCACATATATAAAACTGCACAAAATCCAGTCAATGAAAAAAACAAACAAGAACTGTGTCAGGAGAGGTTAAGAAGCCACAGGCTTATTTAAACAAAGGACCTCCTCCCAACCACAGGAGAAAAAGATCTAAACTAACATAATTTTAAAAATACAACAAAAGTTAAACAACAACAATAAATACACAAAATGTGCAGAAAAACCTAACCAAACAGTGGAAAACAATCCAATAAAAACAATGAAGTACATACAAAAAACAGAGAGAAAAAAAAAGTTGCTAGCTTTACACAACATCTCGTTCCACCAGCTTATTATTATATATGTATTACCTTGGTAAATAAACAAAACATGAACTCTAAAGCCAGAAAAAAGTCACTAGAGCTGATTTTGAAGCTTTTATTTTTCAAGAGTTAATTATGTCTTGCTTGTTTTCATTTTATAAAGCTGGAAACCCTACAAATCATGATAATGTAGGCTGCTCTACTGCTGCAACAGAGATCAATGTGACTTGCCAACTGCAAATAAATGACCCTTGTATATCATCTTTCAAACACGGAGGCAACTCAAAGAACTTAATATGAGGTCATGCATTTAAGCATCATTACATAAACAACAAAATGGAGAGAAATAATTTATTTTCTTTTATTATTATTTATTTATTATGTATTTATTATTTTATTGTTTTTTGTTTTACTATTATTTATTTATTATGTATTTATTATTTTATTGTTTTTTGTTTTATTATTATTTATTTATATATGTATTTATTATTTTATTGTCTTTTTATTTTATTATTATTTATATTAATTCGTTATTTCATAAATTAAATAACTTAAAATATGATAAAATAACAGAACCAACAGTTTAGTTACAGTACATTTGGGCGTCAGTAACTCGGAATGGACTGTGGACTGGTAGCTGGAGAGGTGCCAGTTCACCGCCTGGGCACTGCCGGGGCTGCCCTTGAGCAAGGCACCGGACCCCCAAACTGCTCCTTGGGCGCTATATAGTAGCTGCCCACCACTCGTAATACTAGGATGGGTTAAATGCAGAGGGTAAATTTCACTGTGTGCTGTGCTGTGTACAAAAACAATGTGTGACGATAAAAAGCCGAATTATTACATTTACGTTTACATGCACCCACTGTACATACATAGGCCTACAGTAAGCTTGCATATCTATATAACATTAAGCCCTGGTGGTTCTGCACTTTTTCTCCATGATTCACACTGAGGTGACAAAACCCAAACGGTCAGATACACACTGAACACATATGTAATATAGTATTGCTTTAAGGGTTTTAATGATGAACCAATAACAGATAATTTCAGGCCAAACTGATGCAACTCTGCCAAATCTGATGAAATGGCACGTCTATAAGTGAGCTTCAAGTATATGTGAAACTTCCCCATTGATTAAAAATTAATATAATACACTTGCTTAGGAAACGCTTGTCAACATAAACAACTCACACTTTAAAGCTACTTTTGATCATGTCCGTAGACAGCCTGGAGAAGATAGATTAGACCATAACAAACACAGATTATTGCATGGCTTGTGTAAAGTGTAAAGGGTTTCTGACAGTATTTCTAAATAGGCTTTATATTTGTAGTGTTGTGTGATGATTAAAAGTAAGGTACTTGACCTATTTTGGTAAAATGTTATTATTCTTTTTAATAGGGACTCTAGATTCAGAACATTTTTATAATTGAATTTAAAGCAGGCTATTATTATGCCGTATTGGTAACCTGTCAACATCCATGTTTTTATATTTTAAAATAGTATTTTTTAATGTATTTTTTCTATTCTATATTAATTTTTCTTGTCTAATATGCTGAAAACCTACTTGGCAATAAACTGGATTCTGGTTCTGATTTGTTTAAACTGAGCAGCGCATTAAAGGGGCACTCTCAATTTAGTACTATACTTCCATAAAGTAGAAAAGAATAGTCTTTTATGCCCTAATGGGTCAGACTCCAAAAACAATACACTTCCCATAATGCAACACAGTAGCATCTTTCATTGAAACCTTCCTCCCCATGTCTTTCAAACTCCGTCCAAAGAACGTATATTGCCAAGAAGTTAAAGTCAATTGTTTGTTCTATTACAATATCAGCGCTCAGCAGCAAAGCTGCGCTTCCGCCATTTGGGACTGAAAGTGACAACCAGACGGCAGTAAAACGTTCGCCTACAAAGTGGCGTTCAAAAGTAAAACAAAATTATTTGTATTCTATTGTCATATTCTACCGAAATGGCCTGCGTTGAACAATAAAATATTATAAATATAAACGTTTTCAGTCCAAAATGGCGTAAGCTATTGTCAAAACAACACCGGCGTTTCGTCTCTTTGCTTCTATACTCTTTGTTCCCTCCCTCCAGTATGTAACATAGGCTTTCTGTTCAAGTTTGTAAAGCATTATACAAGCCCAAGCCAAGATAACCCCGGTGACATCACAATGACATCATTAGGGTTATTTTCTCTGACTTTACAATCTCCTCCAGAGCCACAGCAGACATTATACAACTGTTTTCACAGGCTGAGCAGGACAAATGATGAAGAGTAAACTGGTCTTAATTTTAAAAAATTGGCGGATTGTCCCTTTAACATAACAAGAAGTGACTACAGACATTATCCGATGTTACCGCACTATTTCTTTGACTTTAAAGAGTCATGTTTAAAGAGAAACAAAACACTCCCCTTATTTTGTTCAGATAAAAATTGTATACATGGTGTCCTCAGTTCACTCAAATTCACTCTTCAACCACAAGATGGCAGTATTAATCCACACTGCGCTGCTCACACTGGCCTCCAGTGAGTTCCTTGGGTTAGCAAGGAACTTGGTAGTGAGTTCCTTGCTAACCCACTTTCTGACCCAGCACACTAGTTAAACAGGTCTTGTGTTGGTAAAGGCTCCGCCATGGACATTTTGTCTTGGTGCCTCAGGGGACTCAGCTGACAGCCTGATGTCACTTTTCATACATGGCTGAAAAGAAGCTTTAGCCCGAGGCTGTTAAAGGCTCATGATGACAACAAATAACGCTCCCTGTGGGTCGGCTCAGGGCAGCTGATAGCCATGATACATACTGTAATACACTAGATCTGTTTGCACCCCGCATGTCCAATCCCCAGTGACTTCTCCACTAACATTGCATATGCTGTCATGGAGCTAATCCACATTATATGGCATGTGAATGCCTGAAAGTACACAATATGTATAAAAATAGTGCATTGATACTGAAGGGAAAAAAACATATGTGCAACATAACACGTAAAAATAGATGTCCTGAAGCTGAGAAGTCATTAACATCAGTGTGTTTTATAAACTGTCAGTGCTGTATGTTAATTAATACAGTTTACAGACTTCTACTGAGTAATTAGAAAATAGTTTCCGAGCCCGTGGGCAAGGTTTGAAAAAAGAGAAGTCAACCGAGGTGATTCCTCTGAATGATTATGTTGTTGGTTCTCACTTCTAACGTATGAAGACATTAAAGTTAAGGTTGTCTATTTGATTAATTGGGATCACAAGAGTTGTTTATGCAATGATCTTCACCACCTATTTATTTTTCTCTACATATGTATATAGGACATGCACAATAAATATCCTCAGGGACAATTTTACCTTTAATATTGCGGGTAAATCCTGAATAATACATTTATTTAACAAAAAACTTTCAATCACACGCTGTATTTGCTGAGGCGGTGATATCCGTATGAGTGTGCGTAAACCCCCACCCCACCTCCCAGCGCAACTGTTCTAGTCGAAGAATGAATTCATCAAGTTCTTATGTCATAAGCAGAAAGTCCTGCAGAGTGCTCCTTTTAAATCCCCATGGAGTTAAACGTACCCTTGTAGTGTACTCTAGTGTACTAGCGTAGTCAGCAGAGTACAGACGTACCTCACTTTGGAGTGCACCCAAGAGACCCTGTGATTATTTACTGTAGGGATGTAACACTGAAGCTGTGGTCGAACATGATTCTGTACCATTACTACAAATTGAGCTTGACTCAAAACTTTTTTTTGTGGCTCAGACTTTAAGTAGAAAATGTGGCACGGTACAGTAAGTCGCTGTATCCAAGAGTGGCTTTTTAGCCGCACATGGCTCGAAGGGTGGCCATGTAGGTTGGTCGGTTGGTTGGTCGGTCGGTCGGTTCACCATGGTGGTCCATGCTGAAATATCAAGATGGGTTGTCGGGAAATTTGGTCCAGACCTTCATGGTCCCTATAGGATGAATCCTATTGACTTAAGGTTGACATTTGTTGTTTTATAGTAAAATTTCCCGCCAACTGTTTGATGGATTGCCATAAAATCTCCTAATTTCCCAGGAAGTTTCCTACTTTCCTATTCAGTATGAATTGTAATAATGTGGTGATTCCCTCATCTCGCACCATCATCAGGTCAAAATTTCAATTTGGCCAAATATCTGCAAAACTAATGAAACCCCCATTAGCCTTAGCTATTTGTATTAACAAATGTTAGTATGCTACCAAAATCAACTATACTCGTACGAGCTAAACATCAGCACGTTAGCATTGTCATTGTGAGCATGTTAGCATCACCGGCCAACCACTGGGTCTGAAAAGTGAAGCCAGTGCGGAGGTGTCTTAAACTTGCATATAACTAAGACGGTGGCGGCCAAAAACCAAGATGGCGACGGTAAAAAATGCCGAACTTGAGGCTTGAAAACCGTTGTCCACAAACCGACTGGTGATGTCACGATGACTACATCCGTTTCTTATATACAGTCCATGGTTAGCATGCTGATGTTGCTCAAAGCAACACTGTGCTTAAATACAGCCTCACACAGCTGCTAGCATGGCTGTAGACTCTTGTTTGGCAGCCTGGTCTCACTCACATGGGTAGTGGCCCTTGGCGTCTTGATATCTACGCACAAGGCACCCTTTAGCGTTTGCATGAGAGGCACCAGGTTAACTCCAATGTAAACCCGTCTGCATCATTATTAGATGCAGAGCAACAGACGTAATATTTAAGAGCAAGAAGTCCGCTAAGGGCGGCGTGGGAGCGGTGGTGGATGGGACAAACAAACATAGGATTTTATTTTGACGCGATGTTCGTGTCCCGTGTGAAACCAAAAGTTGAGTGATTTTCACTGACGACGCTATGCCACCGAGTCACATGACGTTACGTCTGTAGCTTACGTTCTGTTACAAAACCATGATGTTTTTTCTAACCCTAACTAAGTGGTTATGCTGCCTAAACCTAACCGCCACGTTCCACCATTTCACAACGTTAACCACGCGCGAACCTTCAACGTCAAGATACTATGCAAAAGGCTGCCCCCAGGGGGCTTAATATGATGAGTAGGGATGAAATCACTTTGCGTTTGGGTACAATGCAACCCTGGAGACACCGTGTGACCATGAGAAATTCATTTGAAATAAATAAATGAGTGAGGTGAGTGAGGCATTTAACCTTTTTAGAACAAAGAAAAAGAAATTGGACTGAAACCACGACATCAATAATGTAAATGATATCTTGCAAGACACTGCTACTAAGCATTCACCCACTAACTTGTCAGTCTCAGGGTGGACACTGATCAGTGTGAGTATATTTTAATTAATCCACCTCATCCTGCCACACAACAACCCCATGCTGTGATGGATCATGAAAATAAAGAAGGGCCGTTAAGACCTAGTTATGATGATGTTAGGGAGATAGATGTATTAGGAGGTTTCGATTGAAATCGAGTTTGTTTCGAGGGCAAAAATAAACCTTGTTTTGGTGTTGGGAGGATGAGAGATCTTTCCCACACACTGCCACTCTGATTTAGCTATTGTTCCAGGGCACTGTTCGCTGAGCCGCTGTGCTATTTTTAAATCCCAGTTAGTAAACCAACACACTCTCAGCTTGACTTTTCATTTCATATCTCAGCTCCGGCGCCCTTCTTTTCCATGACACTCGTGAAACAATATCTCCTAACCCCAAAGCAAACTCTTCCGCCTCTCTTCCAGCTTCACCTGACACATAACGTGTGGTTTAATTTCCACTCCAGACTCGGGTCGTCCTCGCCATCCGTGAGTGAGTGCGCGCGCGCTATAGCAGGCACCGCGAGGATGTCACGCATTAGGCGGGACACCGACTT
The DNA here is from genome assembly GCF_043250625.1 of Sebastes fasciatus. Taxonomy (NCBI): domain Eukaryota; kingdom Metazoa; phylum Chordata; class Actinopteri; order Perciformes; family Sebastidae; genus Sebastes; species Sebastes fasciatus. The sequence continues at coordinate 21,027,203 of NC_133815.1, forward strand.
GTCTCGCTGAAGTGCTCCTTCTCCTCTAGCTGTGTGGTAATTGCTCCACAAATCACAATGACTGCCGGAGGAAGTGGAGAGACAGCGGGCCGCGCCGCCGCTCACCATTTGGGAGTGGGTTGCCATGGCCACGGATGCACTTCAACTCGCTAGGAACGAAATTAGTCTTAATTAATGTTAATGATCAGGCAACACGCATGCATTTTGCTCGATACAGCCACACGCAATCTTTTCCTTCCTAACAGTATATCAATACCCTCCTTTACAATATAGTTTTAAGGCACAAAAACAAGGATTTCATGTATATCTGTGGCTAATAATCACACGTTCTCCTCCTTTTTATTTATACCTGTTGTCCTGTGCAGCAAACAACAATCAAATGTTGTTTTCTACTGTCTACCTTCACAAGGACTTGAACCCACACTCGGTGCGCTACAGTCTTTAAATAGCTGTTGATTGTTGCACTAGAATAGCTGCGTTCCTGCGGAGCCTCAGTGGGTGGTGGATGCTATTCTCCATGCTGGTTCTCTCAGCCTCTTTATTGACGGCCTGCGCCTCAGCATCACCCACTGACAGGAAAAACCGGAGGCTTTCCCCCCCCCCCTCCTCCTTTCAGGCAATTTGATGATATAAAAGCTGCTTGAGTTGACTATTTCGAAAACTCTTAAATCGAAGCGTCAATAAGCAGAAAAACCGTAGGTCGCAGTGCAAACGCTTGTTAACGAGAATGTTGTTCCAAGGCATATAGGATGTGTGCAATCAAAACAGACAACTTCCTGTCTTCCTTTCATGGGATTTTGAGTGATGTTGCGCAGCCTAACATCAATTTGTTGTGGGTGGTGAACTCTCCCTTCTTTCTCTCTCTTCATCTCAGCCTCTTAGTGGGTGGTGGACGTCTTTCCGTCAATCACAGCGCAGTAACACAATTTGAACCTGCGTCCCACACCTTGTAAAGGACAGGGCCCCTCCCACTCTGTCATCAAATGCCAGACACCCTCACAGCCTTGCTTTGGCTTCCACGCTGCTGCCGTCTGCCGCTTTGGCCACATCTCGCAGATAGCTAAAATGTCATGCTATTTGTCTCTCACCTGCCTCATCTTTTCTTTTCTTTTCTTTTCTTTCCTTCTTTACCTAGTCAAATGTCAGTTCAAGTCAGACAGGTCCGATCTTGTGCGGACCGAGTCAAAAGTGGGTCAAGTCCAAGTCAAACCCAACAGAAGAACAAGTTGAGTTACATTACTGACCACAATGCTGCCTGACAAAGTTACATATTTGGTCAAAATGGAGTTAAGAGGGTTAGCTGACTCTTTGGCGTCTGTTTTATGACACAAAAAATATTATGCCATAAATGAACTGCCATCACAACAAGGCAGGCTGGCTGATGCTACACACCTAAAGCAAGAGTTACCTGGTGAGATAGCCTTAGCTAAAGCTAAAATTAATATTACTTTTCCTTTTATCTGTAAATAAAAAATATATATATACATTTTTAACACATTCTCACTCCAAACTCATCAAATACGCTCTACACACCCCTCTAAACTTAAACTGTATTTCATTTGTCATATACGCACAGGTACATACACAAAATTTGACCTCTGCATTTAACCCATCCCAAGCATCTAGGAGCAGCGGGCTGCTATGAAGCACCCGGGGAGCAACTTGGGGTTTAATGTCTCGCTCAAGGACATTTTGATATGCAGACGGTAGGAACCGGGGTCGAACTGCCAACCTTGCGGTTAAAGGACGACACCACTGAGCTCCAGCCGCCCCCAGTGTCAGTTTTGCATGTGTCAGTTTTCGCTTGTTGCATGCATACGCTGTCTTTTCAAAATAAACTTCCATATTCACAGAAAAATACTTTGTTAGGTTTAGGCAACAATACTACTTAGAGTTAGGAAAAAGGTTGTGGTTTGGGTTCAAATAAGTACCTTTGTTACGTAGTTAAGTAAGTTACGTTAAGTACACTACGTAACTTAACTTACGTAAAGTTAAAGGTCAGGTCGGTAATGCTGAGAAACTAGCAGAAGTTGACCAGATTTGAAAAGTTATATAAATGAAAAGCCTAGTGTTGCCAACTCTTTTCCAATGAAAGTAGCTAGCAGCACCAGCTTCAAAAATCCCTAAATCTAGTCAGCAACACTGACAGTCCGTCCCTTCATGCTTCCCTCTAAAGCCACTCCCGCAATTATCATTATGAATGTAAACAATGAACATGAATATTGTTAGTACTCACAGCTGTCAAGCTAGCAGCTTTTGGAAGCCTCTGGTGACATGCAATGAGTGCACGGGCAGAGTGTGAACAGGTTGGCAGGTAGACAAACGGGTAGCCCGTTACTCGCTGCCGTCGCCGCCATTGGTGTCTTTGTGTTGGCCACCGTAGTTCTCCTACATGCTTGGCACACGGGAGAGGCTTCAGTTGGTTGTAATCTGCAACCTCACTGCTAGATACCCCCAGATCCTACACACTGCACCTTTAAGTAACTTTCGTACATATGGATGTTATAATAAATTCCTTTAATTTATTTATTGATTTCAATATAAATATTAGTAGTAGACAGAGCAAAGCAGAGATTTCATTTAATTCCTCTGAGCTATGGACAAAATGTAAAATGTCTTTCCATATTTCTTAAGTCTGACAGTTTCTCTGTCACATTATATGGCATGCAAACCATTTTCTGTAGTGCTGCAAAGGCTTGTTTATTCATCATGACAGATATTGCTCTGCTTCACTTGCTGACACTAGAAAAGGAGACACATGGATGCGTGCCACATGTAAAAGTGTCCCTTTAATAAAATATATACACGGAAATTCATTTAAGGCGGCAGTAGTGGCGTGACAGGCGCGACTGCAGCGCTTTCTTAAAAGCACGCCGCCCGACTACAAGCCTTCATATAAAACACGGTTAGGAGATGAATAACCCAACATGAATCTCTCCGAGTCCGGACGATGTTCCTATTCTCATCGAATGTTGTCTTTTTAATGAGATAGAAAAAGAAAACTGCTTTGCCTAATGTTATGTGCTGATCCATCTTCATCAAGCACGACATCGAGAGCCACGCCGGCATCCTCCTCGACTGAACCGCTGCCAATAAAACCAATCAGAGCGTGGAGAGACCCCCCTCCGGCGGCCGAGAGATGGTGGGAGACGGAGAGAAGACGGGAGGGAGAAAGAGAGAGAGGCATGGAAGGGAGGAGGAGGGGTGAAATGAGGGAGCGGAGGAGGAATAAAAAGTCCTCGAGTCACACTCCATGATGCCTCTCAAGGACACAAGGAGAATTCCTCTGAGGCTTTTGTTTGGAGAAACTTCTTGCTCGAACAGTATTCTCGTTACTACCCACCTCACATAAACGCAGCTCAGCATATCACAATGAACCGCGATAAGTCAAAGGGGAGGAAAAAAAAGTGCTGTTGCGTACGTTATAAAACCCCAGTCTTTGATATATTGTGTTTTGTTGGGTTTAATGGTTCACCCGGGAGCCTTTGTAGATTCTAATGTCGTTAGATTTTAAAATTCAAGGCAACTTTATTCTGATCTGTATGGATTTTCAAAGGCAGATAGAGTCTTTGAACTTGAAATTTGAACACCAAAGCCTTGTTTCAGCTTTTTAACATTTATTCAACATTAAAAAATGTACTTGTTAAAACACCACAATACAGAAACAACACATTCTATAATAAACAAACTGTATCTTATCCGTTATACCGTATTGATCAGAGGTTTTCAAAGTCTGACAACTACACCCCCCCATTTTTGCAAATTGGTGTCATTAAAAGTATGCTGAATTGGCTATATAGTATTTCCCATTTGCAGTGATTCCATAGATGTGCAGACGACTATCGCTGCATTATGTTGATACTGAAGGAAATGTGATGATTCTCAAAGAGCGTCTGATCGCTGTGATTTTTTTAAGCAATTTATGGGCGTGTATTCAGAGATAATGAGTCACACTAGAGCTAATGATATGTGTATCAAGTCTGTATGTGTGGATTTGATTGAGTTATGACTCAGAGAATGAGTGTGATTTTTGACGCAAATATTGGCAATCGGAAGCTAAGGCTTTTAAAATATCTTAATTGCTTCCTTGAGCTGTGTGTCACGGCCTCTGCTGCTTATTTTTAGCAGCAATTTATTTTTATTTCTCTGCTGCCTATTAATGTTAAAGGGACTCTATGTAAGAATAAGAAATTGCTTGTTAACAGGGACACATGTGGCCGTTAAGTCAACGAAAGTCAGCATCCTGTTGCTCGCACTTGTGCTCGCTCTACATAGACATGAACGAGCATCGCTCAAAACAGTGTGGCGACACACAGCTAAATAATAATAATTACGGAGGCGGGGGAGGGGGTTTATATTCTGAGAAAAAAAATCCAATATCCAAGATTAAAGTGGCAAATTTAGGAGAAAAATCTCACATATTTGCGAGATTATAAAGTTGTACATTTACGAGAAAAAAACTCTTAACATTCTCTGAGATGAAAGTCGTAAATTTACGAAAAACTAAACATGGAAAAATAGTGGAGTGCAAAACCGTGGTGGTGACAAATAGAGGTTTTTTTTTTGTTAAGGAACTACATCGCTTCACTTTGCAAGATTGGATCAATCTCATCACACCACATATGCTACTGCGGTAACGTGAGCTGCCGAGTGCAAAATATATTAACACTATATTGTAGCGGACTCTCCATCCATCCATCCATCCATCCATCCACGAGGGTCGCGAGTGTCCACACGGCCAAAGTGACGTAACACCATCAGGCTCAAAATTATTTATTAAAGATATTTCGGAAAAAATCCCAGAATTTTTTCTCAGAATATTTTCCCCCTCCCTCAACCCTTGAAATATATATATATTTTTTAACCTACAGTGGCCCTAATACGACGTCATATAAATGGCCTTCAATAACATACACCGGTTGTACTATAAATGTATATGTAGGAAGATAAAACAATGGTTAAACTCTGGTGTATTGTATATTGTATCCCAGAGGTTTACCTTGAACATTGAACTGTGTTTCTGTGATTGTGGATTGCTATGAAACTTTTCAGATCACAGCAGGAGACGTGTACCCGCCCCCCCCCCACCCTGGGCTCCCCTCTGCTTTCTGTCCTTCTGATAAAGTCTGAAGGACAGAAAGCAGTCCCCACACTTAGTGGAGAAAGTAGTCCTCACAAGTCTGTTTGCATGAAGAACTTTAGTCACAGTCAAGAGTACACAGTCCCACAACCTTTCTAACTCTTTTACAGGTCATCCCATCACACATGTACAAGAATAATACTGAAAATATACTCATCATATAAGAAGCAACCATTCAAACCTGAGAGCAATATACAGACAATATTTAATCTTTTCTCTAACCCCTCAGCAATCCTAAAGACTAGATATAGCAACTTTTGGAGCTATGTGCTGCTAGCTTCTTTCATTGGAAAAGAGTTGGCAACACTTGGCTGGGTTTTTCAGTTGGATCATTTTTAGGGGTGTAGCGATTCATCTACTACATTGATGTGTTGATTTATATTTCTACAATCCAACTACATTGATAGGTACTCGGCAAGTTGTCCTTCACGGGAGACGTATATCGATATAGAATTGATCGTATCGATACTAAGAATCTGCACCTTGTATTTAAGGACGACAAACGTTATATGAAAGTGTTTTTTAGCACTTTTATTAGTAAAGAAATGTTAAACGTTACTCTGGTTCACTCTCCAGACCTGCGCCAGCTTGCCAGCAGCACGCATCCATGCCGTGCACGCAGACGAACGGCGCACTGGACTCCTCGCTCTCTGACCCGGTAGCGGCGTGGAGGAAGACGGGCGTCTGCATGAGCTGCTGGCGCTGCGGTGCAGAGGAGCCGGTCGGCAGAGTTTCAGGCGCTATCAGTCCACTTGACGAGGGCGGTTTCACCCACAGGTGCTTTCCCCGTGCGCTGTCGGTTTTTCATTCAGAGAAAATTCCTTTCCTTTCCCCGTCATGATATCTCTGTGCACGCAGCATCAGACGGTCCGCGAGGCAAATTATCACGGGAGTAAAGTAAAAAACAAAACAGAAATTCAACTAACGTTAGTCTAACATAGTTTTAAAATTTTATTTTTCTGTATGTTTTCATGTATGAAAAAAACCCAAATGAACACTGTAGGTGGACTACTTGATTACTATAAGCAAATTATTTAAACAGCGTTTGTATAGGATTGATTCTGTCCCAAGCTGTTTGATCACTGTAAGCGGTTGATCTCTGAATTATTGCTCTACAGTTTATATTGAAAAAGAGAACAGAAGCAGCAGGTTAAACCACTGTTCATTTAACTTGAATAGAAGTTGATTTATTATATTTTTTGTTAAATATTGCACTGCCTTGTATCTTGAGAACTGAATCAGCAGGTCCTGCAGTTGCACTTTTTATTATTTTCAAATTAAAGGTGTACGTATTTGCCATTAATCGTCGTTTACTTGTTTAAATCCATAATTAATGTATCCCTGATTCCCTTACAAGAAACACTTTGAGGAATAATGGTGAAAGTTATTCCCTCTGCTAAAGCCGTTGCCGTTGCCGTGTCATCGGATCATTTCTGCATGTGGTTCGCTTCACTGTTGCAGGTGAAGCTATACAGAGGAAAGAGAAGAGGAGACAAAGAGAGAGTTCCCTGCAGAGACTCTGTGCTGCTCTAACTCTGGTCTCAGTTTAATTGTGGTCTGTCAGCGAGACGGCCCAACATCTATTTGATCATGTCAGGGTTAAATTGCAACTCCCTCAAGTTCTTGGCCAGCAGATTGAATTGTGAATAGTCTTTTCTTCCAGTTTCTGCTCCTAGTGTCTCAGCCTTGCCTCATGTTTACAGCTGGGTATCAACCATCTCCACAGTACACACTAATTAGTATGAACTGCACGCTGTGAACTCAAGTGATGATTCATCAGTATATGATTACCAGGAGATTACAGTATACTCATAACACGAGTCACCTTTTAACTACAATGATTCCTGCTCACATACCGTGCATGGTTTATATTAGTGAGATTATATAACTGTTGATACATTACATTACAATTGCCCCCGGAGGAATAAATCTCAAATGTGTTCCTTGTCAGTTCGCATAAATATGCAAATAAAAATCAAGAGGGCACAAAGTTATTCTCGTTAATATCTTTCCTTGAATATTTGTAATGTAAATGTAATCAGTAGAGTTTTTGATGCGGGAACTAGAAAAACGATTTAACAATTCTGCACTGACCTAGAGGCATGGCTGCAGAATAATGATTGTTTATGTCATATCCCAGTCACCGTCGTTGCCAGTTTTAATAGCGTCACGTCATCATCCAAGCCATGATTACAACCAGGAAACTCTGATTTTACTGGAAGCTTCGGAATATCGGACATGGCACTTGGATATAAGATATTAGTTCCTTTTTTAAAGTTTAAATTAGGGCTGTTAACGTTTTAACGCAACTTGCGGATTTTAGGCTGTAGTGGGCTAAGTTTTAAAGCCAGAGTGAAGATACAGGTATCATATACGACTAGAAAAACATAAGGAATCCATTGGTACCAACCATGTCATAGTAGTTTGTTGCAAAGGAGGCTAAATAACACTCCAAACTTGTGCTAAATTTTGGCAAGGAAAAACTGTCATGGCCATTTTCAAAGGGGTCCCTTGACCTCTGACCTCAAGATATGTGAATGAAAATGGGTTCTATGGGTACCCACGAGTCTCCCCTTTACAGACATGCTCACTTTATGATAATCACATGCAGTTTGGGGCAAGTCATAGTCAAGTCAGCACACTGACACACTGACAGCTGTTGTTGCCTGTTGGGCTGCAGTTTGCCATGATATGATCTGAGCATATTTTATATGCTAAATGCAATAGCTGGACAATATTTGTCATTGTTTTGTGTTGTTAATTGATTTCCAATACTAAAAATATACAAACATTTACATAAAGCAGCATAGTTGTCCACTCCCATGTTGATAAGAGTAGTAAATACTTGACAAATCTCCCTTTAAGGTACATTTTGAACAGATAAAGAAATGAGGGATTAGTTGTGATTAACTATGGACCATCATGCGATTAATCGCGATTAAAGATTTAAATCAATTTATAGCTCTAGTGTAAATGTAAACCACTTTGAAGCTGCATTGTATATGAATTGTGCAATATAAATGCATTTTCCTTGCCTTTCCTGAAAAAACAAACAAATATGGATACCTCACGACGGCCCAGCGTTTGTCGTTCAAGGTAATCAAACCTAAATTGAATGGATATAATGCTATATTCTCATCACATGACCAACTCTGCCATTACACGACTGTCGTGACGGTGGTGGGTCTGTGTTTGTTTCTTTAACTGGTTCTATCAGTAGGATGTTGGCAGCTCTGGTGAATGGCTCATCTCGGAGTGTACGGACCCTTCACTGATTATAGACTGATTAACGCTGATATTAGCGTCAGCTACTTTATTAAAAAGTGCCTTTTAATATGCATGCCAAGAGAGAAAGTGCCAAAACGAGAAGCACTCTACTTAATTTCATTGATTGCCTTTAATATGAGTGAATATAACTCAGAGACAGGGAGAGAGCTGGTGGAGGTGAATGCAAGTCTGTATTTAAAAGAGTTTGATGTACTGGTGTACCATCCTCCGTGTAGTCTCAGTTGTGCTGGACAGCAGTACTTTAGGACATAAAACACATAATTCACTACAGCTAACATCTGTGCAGTTGGTTTAATGGCTGTTTGAGCCAAATTAAAGGTGCTCCATTTCCTTTAAACAAGGTTATGTTTTCATTCAGTGTTAAGGCCTTTATACACTGGGGGCGTTTATGCAGTATAAAGAGTGACAGACAGTAGGGAGGAGCTTGGGGTGGATTAGACTTTCCAGACTTTCACCCAGGAGACTGCTGTTCATGTCCCGTGTGAAACCAGAAGGCCATGTTGACTTGTCACGTAACTTCCTTAATGAAGTAACGCCACTTCCGTAGTTATTTTAACCCAAACCCTGATCTTTTCTTAAACCTAACTAAGTAGTTTTGTTGCCTAAACCTAACCAAGCAGTTTCCTGTGAAGACGGAACTTTATTTTGAAAAGACTGTATGCATGTAGCGAGCAGACGTGCGTCATAGGAGAACGAAAATATGAGTGAATGAGGAATAACTTTTCGTAAGATATCATACAAACCATTGTATGAGGATATGTTGTTCTAAAACATACACAAAATGGCTTTGATTTGTAATAAACAGATGATTGAACGTGTCTTTTAAAATCACCAATAATCGTACTACACTAAAGAGAGAGAGTTATAATAAACAGCAAGACGTGCTGTCCTTTAGTCTCCAAATAAATTGGCGAGATCTGAGTGGCTTTTAACAAAATCTCATCCAGCATCGAGGCTGAATTATTGTTCAGAATCTGACAGTCGATCGCAGTGAAAAGTTCAGTTGAGGCAAACTTCTCGGTTGACGGGCTTGTTGACATCGACTGCAGTTTTCCCCCCCGGTCCCTCGGCTCTGTAGGAAATTAATGAACTTCCTGTGAATTGTTGATCGTGTTTCTCACAGAGCAAATGCACCGCTCGGGTTTAATGATTTGTCACTCCTGTTTGAGTCAATGCTGTTTCTGCATCCTTGCCCCCGTACTTCAGATTTGTTGCGTTGCCCTGCGTGTCTCCAACATGCAGCGGGCTCTCTTTCCTCTTTCTGTTTTTTTTTTTGTCTTTCCTCTTCACAGGTATGGTTTCTGTGTTTGTCCCCCCTTTGGCTAGCTGTGGGTGGTGAGCTGTTATTCTTATCACATTCTTGCTCTGAAGTCCCCCAAAAAACTCTCTCCGGGCCCTGGAGAACCGTCCTAACCCAATTTTACACCGGCCCACACTGTGAGGAGCTCAGATGGGTCAATTATTTTTATTCTGTAACAGTAAACACAGTGCTGTAACTAAGGTGTTTGACAGACTATACTATATGACATGGCACTTATTGTTATGCTATGTTAACAACACTGGTTTTGCATAGCTGTTTTAACATGAGCTTTTTTTTTTCGTGTGCACCACCATTAACAGCCTGCCACACAGGACGCACTCAACATCTATTAATGGAACGATCTGCCATTTCTGATGATGCGACATGTGAAAATAAACTCCAGCACGCAGGCTGAGGAGCTTGGGAAACGGACCCCCTACTGTACACTTTCGTGATTCATGTCCGCCGTTGCCCTGACCTTTTATGCAAATGTGCAATTAACTCATCAAAGACGTCAATAACAACATTTTGAGTCAGTGTATCAGGACATCTAATCTGGCTGGAGCTGGAGGAAAAGAGAGTCTAAATGAAAAGGGTAAAGGAATGAGCCAGCACGCAGGAAATGCCAGCGTGTTCCTGGATTCTGCGGAGGCGAAAAGTTTAACTACAGGGCTGATTTGATTATTGCAATTCCTTGAGCACAAGTCTTACTCAGAAATCAATCACTTTCAGCACAGTGAGACCGCCTTACACCGGCGGGGTATTGTATTAGTAGATTTAAAACCATGGTTACAGCTGTATCTGATAATCCTGCTTTAATTAATTTATGATATCATTTACAATTCAAATGACAGCTGTGGTTGTAGTAGACCAAGTATTTGCAGCGGTAGCCTCAGTAGCAGAAGCAGTGGTAGAAGTAGTAGCAGCTGCAGTATTGATGTAATAATAATAGTTATTATTAGAGGTAGTAATAATAATTATAGTGATTATATTATTGGATTTTTATTACTGATACATCTGTGTGTAAGTATCATTTTACTGTTGTGCTTTATATTAGTAAGTATTTTATATACTGTTGGGTAGTTTCATCTATCACTAGGACTGTCAATCGATTAAAATATTTAATCAAAATTAATCGCATGATTGTCCATAGTTAATCGTGATTAAACGCACATTTTTTATATGTTTAAAATGTACCTTAGAGGGAGATTTGACAAGTATGTAATACTTTTATCAACATGGGAGTGGGAAAATATGCTGCTTTATGCAAATGTATGTATATATTTATTATTGGAAATCAATTAACAACACAAAACAATGACAAATATTGTCCAGAAACCCTCACAGGTACTGCATTTAGCATAGAAAACTCTCATTAAGCTCTGTTGATGTCATGCTACAAGCGCTACTAGCTACTGGCCGATAGCCGGTTGTTTGGGAACAGAGACGCTAATACGCCTACCACGGTACAGGCTTACAGCGTACAGCCCCTGGGTGTATTATAAGATAATAAAAGTGATGAATTACAGCCAATATATCCATTATTACAGCCAATATATCCATTATTACAGCCTCATACAGATAGCAGGAACCGGATATGTCATATGCAGGGCGGTGCGGTCCCGTGGGTCTGATGCACGTTCATTATGTCGAGGAAAAAAACTCTGGATTGGGCTATTACTTAATTTTACAACTTTAAGGACATAATGATTTAAATGAGGGCTATTTAAGTGTTCGTACTTATCCTCTGATTTACAGATGTCTCTTTATACATTCATGGCTATGGACTCATTGGCGTTTTCAGTCCAAAACGGCGGCAGCGCTACCGCAGCACCATATAGAGGCCATTGTCAAAAAAGCACCAGTTTCGCCTCTATATTGCTTCTACACTCTTTGCTGTAGTTTCATTCTTAACGGACAGATATGAGAGTGGTAGAAATCTTCTCATCAAACTCGCAAGTGCCTGGAGGAAAGTAGTGAATGCTTCAAAATGAGCAATTTAATCAAGTGGACTATTAGCATAAATGGATATATTTGCTTTAGGGGCTTGCTTTTAATGAAAAGAGCCACATAGTGTTGAAAACCATCCGAATTCTTTAGATTAGACAACCAGAGAGCTCTTATTTAGCACATAAACATCTCACTTACCAGTTTGTCAGCTCATGCTTAAGTGTCGCATTATTTTCTATTTTAGAGCAAGCGTCGCTATGGCGGTGTGAGAAGTCACTAAATCGAAATTGTCAGCAACAGTCGAGGTTAACTCGGGTGCAAACTCCGAGAGGCGAGACAGTGGTGTCTAACTTTATGTAGAAACAAACTTTTTTTCACTCAGTCTGTCCGCAACTAAACCACAACAGTGCCTTTTTTTTTTCTAACGTGACTCTTAAATCAGCACTAAAGCAGCACACACAGCGGTGCCCCCTTTTCCACCGTGGTCACCTCTGTCCTGGGATCCCCCCCCAGCCAAATAGAGTCTGTCCCCTGCCAAGCTTCAGCGGCGAGGCCAAATCAACCATTTGTTTCTGTTTAACCTTTCACATAAATGTGACATACAGGAGCTAGAATGGATGCTGGCAGGTAATTTGTGTTTGCGGGATGCATTTCCACTGGTGTGTGTGTGGCGACTATTTCGCTGTGTGGTGCTCTACTCCTCCATCTCTCTCTCGCTAATGCAATGAGTTCCCTGGCCCATCAGTCTACGGCCAGAGAGACTGCAATGCTGCATCGGTCTGCTCATTATTCTCTTTGCTTGCTGTCCATGCTCGGCTTGCCATCAACGTGAGTGCGTGTGTGATCACGTTTTGGAGCTGTCGTTTGTCCGGACAAAAGAGCTCTCATAAAGTTCCATAGTTTTTTTCCTGTCACCTGAAGTGGCGTACAGCATTGTTGATTTGTGCATACTATTAATTCATGTGCCAATACCCCTGGCAGGGGTGAAAGCACGCTTTTTGGAAGAGAGACAATACACAAATTAACACCACGGCAGGCCTATTTCACAAAAATCACATCACACACGTGAAAGAAAAATTCCCATCCCTGAAATATCAATTTGTGTCGTCTTTTTGATTTTTTTTTCTTTATGTTTTTTCATGTGTTTCCTGCTTGGTACGCCACACTGCCAGCGCCTGCAGATGCAAACTGTGCTGAGTCCGTTCTTGCCTTGGCACAGGCACTACTGGCAGATTGGCGGCAAACAAAATAAAACCTGTTGAACCCCCCCTCACAGAGCTTGCTTAAACGTCTTGACGGTACGGCGTTTGCAAATTGTGAAGGCATGAAAAAAAAAAAAAAGGCAAAGCCGAGCCAGGGGCTGCTTCCATCTGTGGTCCTGGAGTGAATCACCGGGAAGTTGGATGACACTATAACTAGCAAACGTCAAACACGGCGTTGAATAAAGACCACCGTAGCAGAAAACGGATGGTTAAGGGCTGGAACCGTAAGCTGAAAGAAAAAGACAGGATTTGAAATGGCTTGTGGGTGTGCATGTGTATGTGTGCATAGCTGTGTCTTTCACCATGTGGGTGCAATCGCGTGGGCACGCTAACAGGCATAATGAAAGTTTTTGGAAGATGTGCGGATGACAAGCTGACAGCCAGCACGTTAAGCAAAACTGACAGGAATTCAATTACAAGACACATCACTTGTCTCCATGTGGCAAACGGATGCCAGTCTTTCTTCCGAGCCGCAGAAGCAAAGCCCTATTTTGGGCTGTTAGCTTTCCTTTTTTTTACCATTTTTTTATTTGCTGAAGAAGTTTTTAAATGGTAAAAAAATGCTGCAGGTTAGCCTCTTTGAGAGGATTGAAATGAGTATTCTCCTCACTGAGCATGACACATTTAGACTCCTGCTTTGATTTATGCCTCCCTATAGGCTGACCGAACACATGCGTGAGTGGTGTATGTATGTTGAGAAGCGTCGAGAGGGGGAAACATCTGTGGGCTTAAAGTTCTTTGTTTTGATCCGCCAACCGCCGCCACAACAACTCCTCGCCTGCTGTCGGTGGATTTGTTTGTGTTTGCCGACATGCTCCTTGTTAATATGACGTGTGAACTCGCCATCGCGTCAGCCGACTGGAGGGTAAATCCGAGATCTCAGAGATGCTTGACGTGTAGGGAAAAAAACAACAAAACATGCTTATCCTAATGCTAATCTGTGAGCCAGATCAGGGATTTTTAATCCTGGGTGGTCTGTGATGGGAGCGGGAGCCAGAGAAAAACCTTTTGTTATGTGTTCATCAGAATATCAGAAATCAAGCATATGGCACCTTTTTAAAAAGTTAAATAAAATCACTCAACCACAAATGCATAATCACAATATGTGGAGGTGATGAAAATACTAGGGTTGTCAAAGTTAACGTGACAATAACGCGTTGACACCAATTCGTTTTAATGCCTCTTCTTTAACGCATTAACACAACCTGCGATTGGTAGGTTGTAGTCGAAACTACTAATTACCAACCATGTCATACTAGCTTGTCGCGAAGGAGGTTAAATAACGCTCCAAACTTACACTACATTTTGGCGAGGAAACACTGTCATGGCCATTTTCAAAGGGGTCTCTTGACCTCTGACCTCAAGATAGGTGAATGAAAATGGGTTCTCTGGGTACCCACGAGGGATGAGTCATGATTTTCGATTTTTCGAATAGTCGTTAAGTTATAACATCTTAAAACATATACAGTATATTTCCCTTGTATTAACCGTCGCAGGCGCTGACTGGTAGTAACGTTACTACGGTATGCATGTGTCGATTATTTGAATAATAATCGACTAATTCCCAGTGATTTTCGAATAGCATTTTTGCTTGGAATGCACATCCCTAGTACCCACGAGTCTCCCCTTCACAGATATGCCCACTTTATGATAATCACATGCAGTTTAGGGCAAGTCATAGTCAAGTCAGCACACTGACACACTGACAGCTGTTGTTGCCTGTTGGGCTGCAGTTTGCCATGTTATGATATGAGCATATTTTTTATGCTAAATGCAGTACCTGTGAGGGTTTCTGGACAATATTTGTCATTGTTTTGTGTTGTTAATTGATTTCCAGTAATAAATATACACATATATTTGCCTAAAGCAAGCATATTTGCCCACTCCCATGTTGAAAAGAGTATTAGATACCTGACAAATCTCCCTTTAAGGTACATTTTGAACAGATAAAAAGGATGCGATTAAATTTGTGATTAAAAGGGATTAACTATGGAATTTCTTCCTTTTAGTAATGTAATGCTACCAGATAAGGTCAAGTAAAATCCAAAGGTTTTGTCAGGCAAAGGGTGTTATAAGGCTAAATGTGTCGTGTTTTCGTCTTTTGCATCAGATGCTGAGGTGAACTCCGGTCAGACGCTTGATTGTGTTTGCCCTAATGACACAGATTGCAGATATGCTGGCATCCGCGTCGCAGGCTGTTCAGGGATCAGCCGTCAACCCCCAAAGTGTTACTCTTAATCTCCCCCCACAAGTCTTGATGAGATTTAAGTCCTCTCCACTCCTCAAAATACCATCAACAGCAGCTCTGAATTGGGAGAAGTATCTTCATATAAATAGATTTCAAATCAGACAGGGATTAAAGTCCACGGAAACTGACTGACTTTGGACATTAGGGCATAATCTATCGACGGCAGAATCGTCGCATTCTTCGTTTCTCTTGTTTGGAGAGTTCATTTGTGGTCGCAGCCATCCGCTAAAGCTCTGCCGTGCTGTTTGTTAGGGGAGAAGGAGGGTTTTTCCAGGACACTTGGATGGATTTTTGAAAGCTTAGATACAGTAGACTGACAATTCTTCCACCCATTTATAACAACTTCTTATCAGCATATTCACAACCCTTTCCTTATGTATTATCAAGAACAAAACTGTTTTTTGTTCCTTTGTAAGAAGAGATAAGATGAGCTGTGTTGTTCATTAAGAGTAAACCTTTCAGAGGGAAATTGGCTAGAAATAATTGTCATTGTGTTGGCTGGTGATTGTTAATTAACAGATGTTTAGCACAAAGCTGCTGTTACAGTTACAAATTTACAGTTTCTGTACAACAGAACGTTTGACATGCATGCGTAGGTGTGGAATATTTTTTCTTTCCGGATTAAGTTTGTATTTGATGTATCTCGAATAGGTTTTATCAAAGTCTGCGCAAGTTTCCGTAGGGAGGAGGTTGTCAAACACGTGACTTTCAACCAGGAGAGAGGTGTTTGTGTTCTGTGTAAAACCAAAATTAACGTATATATTTTTACCCAAAACATGATGTTTTACTAAACCTAACCTAACTATAACGCCAACCGGATCTCATGGGAAGGTGCATAAATAGCACAACAGTTTAAGGACATTCCGCAACTCATTTTAGGCTTTTCACGTGTCATTTACATGCCACGTCTTTACCGTGAAACACTCGTGGTTATGTTTAGGCAACAAAACTACAATAACATCCACATTTAGGTTTAGGCAAAAAAACACTAGTTAGGTTTAGGAAAACATCATGGATGGGCTTAAAATAAGTACGTAAACTAAGTAAAATACTTACGTAAACAATATAATACGGAAAACACGTTAATATTTTATTCTGAAGACTGGGTTGCTATAGAGCCATTTAAGGTTTTTAGAACTTCAGAATCAAATAATTTTGTTAAATGATGCTCACACCACTGAATTCCTTCGTGCTATACATAAAAGTCAAAAGCTACTTTTTACATTGACTCAGAACGTTGCCATTGGACATACTGTATGTAAATTGCGCACTTCCGAATCATCCAATATGAATGTCATTCCTGGTGATACTGATGGACAATTCATACCCTCACATGTTTACTTACACAAACGTTTCTCTGTGCTTCAGTGTTGATATGACAAATAGAGGTGTTAGCTAGTTTAATCAGCAGAAAGCCCACACACAACAAGACAACAATAACTCATTGACGCAATGTCCCTCAAGAGGAAGAATGAACAGGAAAGCCAATAAATCAACAAGCAAAGTCAGATATCTCTATGATACCAGAGTTTTATGCTTACAGGAATGCCATTTCTACATCTCTGTAAGTTCATAAACTCATGGACAGCCCTTTACCAAAAAAAAGTTTATTCAAGTGTGCCATTAGTATACTTCTTTTAAACTTAAAATAAGAGAGTATACTTTCAGTTTACTTTTTATGTACTTATCAGAGATAGGTATACAGAAAAGTCTAAGTATACCTGGCTTATACTGACAAGTATACAGAAAAGTCTAAGTATACTTGGCTCATACTGACAAGTATACATAACAGTCTAAGTATACTTGGCTTATACTGACAAGTATACAGAAAAGTCTAAGTATACTTGGCTCATACTGACAAGTATACAGAAAAGTTTAAGTATATTTGGCTCATACTGACAAGTATACATAACAGTCTAAGTATACTTGGCTCATACTGACAAGTATACAAAAAAGTCTAAGTATACTTGGCTCATACTGACAAGTATACAGAAAAGTCTAAGTATACTTGGCTCATACTGACAAGTATACAGAAAAGTCTAAGTATACTTGGCTCATACTGACAAGTATACAGAAAAGTAAGTATACTTGGCTCATACTGACAAGTATACATAACAGTCTAAGTATACTTGGCTTATAAGCTTAAATGTACTTAATCTTTTGATCAATATATACTTAAGAAAAGTATAATTAAGTATTCTGGGCTTATAGGCCTACAGAAAGGTACTTGGCTTGTAGTTGTGCTTACTTTTTGATGGAGTAGCCTATTAAAGTGTAACGTGATATTTTATAATGTTTTTAGGTAAAACATGCCTCTGCCATTGAAGTCCACTCATATGTCTTGAACATCAGGGAATCTCTCGGCTCGTATTACATCATTCAATAAGCAAACCTGATTGGTTATCTATTTCCAGTAATACTACACACAGTTGCCGAGATGTGACCATTAGTGGACGTGTCTTGAGGGAAGGCGGTGGAGAGCGCGGACGCCATGTCAACAACTGATGGTAAAAGGAATAAAGGTGAATTTAATTATAACAGCACTTCAGGGTATAGCAGCCCGCTGCTACTCCACATTTCTCTGCGTCTAATGAGAGGTTTCATTTACAGAGAATCGTTTGATTAAATTCACCTCACTCCAGCAGAGCTCGTGTCGGTGGAGGAGCTTTATTTTGTTAAGATATGACTGGCCACACAGCTCATGAAAAATTCAGAATTCAACTGCGAGCGATTCTTTTCCTTGAATATGTTGATGCTGATATTCAGAATTCATAAATGGATCAATTGGATAACGATCACATGTTCTTAAAGTAAGATGTGTTTTCTGAGACTTAAATTGCCTCATGAGCTGCAACCTCACTGATGTGCACTCCAACTCTCCGAGGATGGAGTTTTTCCAGCTTAATGCAAGCTGAAAAACTGGAAAAACCTTACTGTTGAACTTATTGATTGTTGACGGAACATTTTTAAAATCAAAACACTGCAAAGTTAACTGTTAACTGAAAAGCGAAGCCAATGCTGAAGTGCCTTGAAATTGCATTATTTCTAATAGCCAGCAGGGGGCGACTCCTCTGGTTGCAGAAAGAAGTCAGATTGTGTAGCAGTCTATGAAAAAATGAGCTTACTTCTCTCTTGATTTATTACCTCAGTAAACATTGTAAACCTGATTTTGTGGTCTCAATTTCTAGTTTCAAGTCTTTTTCAATACAGCATGATGTTCATTTAGTAAATTATGGTCCCATTTAGAGTCAAATAGACCATAAAGCAGGGGATGCTTTAGGGCGTGGCTACCTTGTGATTGACAGGTCGCTACCACGACGTTGTCTGGGTGTTGTCTTACAGCTTTAATCCTTTCACAGTGTGTTTTCAGTTCATGAAAGTTAATTGTAACATTTTGGTCGCCTAAAAATGTCTTAATCAGTGTTCGGTCGTACTTAGCGCCACCTTCTCGTGTCACTTCTGGTTGCAATAAAAACAAGATGGCAACGGCCAAAATGCCGAACTCGAGGCTTCAAAATGACTGTGGCAGCTGCCAATTCTCTGGTGCTTGCTGTTGTTTCCCTTTTCCCTGGTGTTTTTTTGGTTGAGTTGCTGAGTGATTAGAGGGTTATTCAGTTCACCTGTTGCGCAGGGTGTGGGGACTGGCTCTTAAATGATAGTTGAGAGCAGCTTGATGTATTCCCCTCTTGGCCAATCAGGGTGTAACGACACCCTTTCTGTAGGGCTTAAAAGAGGAGGGAAACTGCACACCCAGTGTCATTCTGATCTCTCCTTCACTCAATGCAACATGTGTTATCAGCTTTACCAGAAACTCTGGTCTGTTTTGGGCCCTTTTGGGATTCTGTGATCTTTGTGTTTTGTTTGTTGAGAGTGTTGACTCCTAGTTGGGGAAACAAGTTAAGTGCCAACCAATTGGGTTACCTGCACTGGGACGTTTAGGTACTATTTGTGCAGCGATCTGGCTTGCCTTACAATAGCCTAAACGCCTGCAGGCTGTATTTTTGTATTCTATTCATTTGTTGATTTTCAATGAAACCCTTTATACCCATTTCTTTTAGTGTATTTTATTTGGGAAAACTTTAAAGGAGGGTAAAGGGAAAACCACAAACCAATATTTCAGTTTCCTTAATTGTTTGTTGATATAGAGGCATTTGTTCATTAGCGAAGAGGCATTTGTTCATTATTATTATTAAGAAGGCATTTTATTTTATATTATTATGTGGATGGGAACTGTTTTTCAGTCTTCTGACTGAACAACTAAAGTCTGGGGAACTCAGTACCGCCACATGACAGTCCACAAACCAATGGGTGACGTCACGGTGACTATATCCACTTCCTATATACAGTCTATGAGTAAACCACCATACCACTGCTGCTGAGTAATGCTATTGTACTGTATGACTGGATCTTTAGTCATTTGCACACAGACGTCAGTGTTGTTTTGAATGACGTTTTCTCACTTCTGGAACAGAAGTTCTGGTTTCACTCGACCTCTCTATTTATCTATTTCACATTGAACACATCAGGGCTCCACACAACAGATGCTCGCTGT
Organism: Sebastes fasciatus; assembly: GCF_043250625.1. Classification (NCBI taxonomy): domain Eukaryota; kingdom Metazoa; phylum Chordata; class Actinopteri; order Perciformes; family Sebastidae; genus Sebastes; species Sebastes fasciatus. Next base: position 21,046,943 of record NC_133815.1, read on the forward strand.
CAATCACTCAGGCACGTTGCTGCGTGGGGAAAACAAATCAGTCGGACCGGCGTTAACTTGTCACTCTCCTCACACTTCTCTGTCCGGCTGCTGCGAGCTGATAACAAATGGAAACAATAACCATAAACACATCATACAAATAAAAGATCTCCTTCCCAAACACTTTGCACTCCCCTTCATCATTTTAAAAGTGCGGGGCCCAGTCGGGCGTAAACAGATCCTAAGGAGAAACAAAGACTATAAAAGCCAAAGAGATGTGCTGCTGCAGATAAACATAACAGACAGACCGTGGGGAAGCAAAGCAGCTTTGAGTGGCCTGGGGGATTTATTTTTTTAAAGAGGGAGAGAGAGAAAGAAAAGGGTTTTCCCATACGGAGTGAAGTGGTGTTTGTTGTGAGCCATTGGACGTCCACTTAACTGAAGTAAACAGCATCATAAAATATCCGCAAAACAAACAACGCCATAAAACAAATGAGCAATGCAGATAACTAACCTAATTGCTGTGGGGTATATCATAAAAGCAAGCAATTATGTTTTTTTTGAAAGTTCCAATTGTGCTCGACAGGAAGGTGAATGACTCTGTCTGTTAGTCCTCTCTATTCATTATTAAAATATTGTTATTTTAATTTGGCCCCGGAGTTGTTTATGCACACTGCGACACGCATTATCCTCTGCAGATAAGCATGGATTATTGCCAGCTAATCTAATCAATATTAATTACAGCAGAATTAACGATTCAGAATGCTGCTAATCATCTATCATTCCCAGCGTGTGGCTTTATATCTCTTCTTTTAAAGCCGTACAGTCATTTCATCATCAGAGTGAATCATCGTGCCGGAGCCGTAAGCCATTTTTTTTATACAGGGGTCAGATGAGTTTTTGAATTGAAGGTCCTGCAGTGCAAAATTTACTTCTCGTCTCTCCTCTCCTGTTGAATGCCATCTTGTAGCTAAATGTCCAGTTGAGCTGACCTTTTTCTGCCGATGACTCATGGGCCTGTCTTTCTCTCTCTCTTTCTCTCTCTGAGCTCCTGTTGTGGTGAGTCAGCAGACAATCACCACTGATCGCTCCAAATATCACATCCTGTCACAACAACAGAAGCTGCACTCGGGTTCGGGGGAGAAAATCAGCTTTAATAAGAGAGGTTGATTTTCTTTTAGCTGTGAGCTCACAGACTACATGTATGCTGTGTTTTGGTGTGAATTAATTATTTCCATTTTATGCTCCACACAAATGTCTGTCTGGCTATTTTCTATCATCAACTTGTGATTCAGCATATTGGCAATTCCAGAAAGCGTTGTGAACCCCTGGTTGCTGGGTCATCATCATCTCGCCTGCAGTCTCACATGAATAAACAGCAAGAGCTAGCAGGTAGACATGGAAAAACAGTGAAGAGGATTCTACAATTTATTAGTTCTGGCAGGCAAGAACCTGGCGATACGATACGTATCGTGATACGAGGGGTATCCCTTCCCGAAAAGCCCAGTCTGCTCTGATTGGTCAGCTGGCCCACTCTTGTGATTGGTCAACCGAACCACTCTTCGGACTCCGCTCTAACTATTGTTTTAGGGCGTGCCAAACTAGCTGCTAGGCAGCTATTATGCAAATGTGTTGCTTGGTGCCATCGCCACGTTAGGGATGCTAATTTTTAACATTTTATTAACCGTTAACCGACAAGATTTTTTCCTCGCATGCAGCGGTGCGCCAGCTGCAGTGTTTGAGCGCAACAGACAACTGAGTCAGTTCATCGTCTGGGAGCGTTAACTTAGCAGCCACGGTGCTGCGTGTAGTGTCGCGGACATGCAGCCACTCTCCCAGTTAAAGTCTCCACCGCACATTTAGTTTAGTTTAGCCGGTTGTCCGCTGTGTGTCTGCCCGGATTAATGACACTCTGTCTGCCCGGATTAACGATAGCGATTGACCGACAAACTGTGTGTTTTTGTGCTACGTTAGCATCTGGTAGCTTCGTGCTCACCATTGTATGTGTGTAACTTCAGCTAGTATCCGACAGACCGTGTTTGTGTTGTCGGTGGCGTTATAGCTGTGAACGTAGCTGTAGCAGACAGTGTGTGTACAGTTTATTTGTCAGTGAATAAATGCTACGAGGCTACAACTCCTCCGCTCAAGCGAGCTATAGACGGGAGCCGACTTCCTGTATCTGTAACGCCGGCTCAGACTGTCTTAAGGTGGACCAGCTTTTCTCCTTTAAGTGACGAGTTTTTCTCAGCTTTTTAATTAATTATTAACATTTCTTTTAACCGTTTTAACCGATAGCGTTAATTGGTTAAAATGCTTAATGTCGGTTAACGGTTAAACAGTTAATTATTAACATCCCTAATCACCACGTTACGGAAGAAAAGGCGGGACTTCAAGCGAGGCGTTTCAGGCAGTTCAGGAGCAATGTTTCTGTGGGGGAGAGTAACTCCCTTTGGTGTGAACTTTGTGCTTTGTATCTTTGCAGACCTTTTTTACATGCACAAAAAAACTATATAACACACTGAAGGAAAGGGAAAAAGCACAAAAGCATAATAGGTCCTCTTTAAATGTATTAGAAAACAATCAGTGGTACTGTACCAGAATACACAATAATGCAAAGCACCAGTAGTCCCATAGCTTTAAAGGCTCACCATAGGGGGCATATAGGCTTATTTGTATGCACATAATGTCTAAGTGAGTTTGTGTATGCAGTGTGTGTACTGTGTGCGCTGATGTGTGAGGTCATTGCGATTGCATGTGCAGCAGCTTTAATGCATTTTATTACGGTAAATGAACGGCAGCGGGGGTCCTGGTGTCACCGTGGTTAACATAAGTGTTTTGGTATTTGGGCGGAGGTGGACGTGCTGAAAGGTCAAACTCACCGTAGCGCCGCTTTAATACGAGCAGAACGACGACCTTCACCTCTCCACTTTCCTCCATCTCTCACCGACAAATAGACACGTGGTTCCTACACGGAGAAGGCTGAGTTTTTCAGAGTAATGCCTGTCTGTCTCCGGAGTAAAGAATTAAGTTGTTGAGTTCCTGAAGAACTCTCTGGGGAATTAAAGGCTTGCGTACAATAGAAAAAGTGTTTTCTATTGATTGCCTGATGGAAATATTTCAAGGTCCTTCGCTGGCTTCTTTGAACATGTTATCTGCCAGAATCTCGGAGTTGTGTTTCTCTCCGTCTTGATGCATTTTTTCTCGGTACTTACACTTCTCAGGCGGTGTTTGTCACAGCTCTTCCTGGAACCTAGACGCTCTCCCCCTACAGTTTCTGCTTTCATGTGTTCTGCTATTCTTTACTTGCCACTGATTTCACACCTGTCTACATGCAGCTCCTACTGACGTCAGTCTGTTATTGAGAAGTCCTCCGGGGACACTAAATGCCATACGTGAGACAATCACTGTTCCATGTTTCCCTCCGTTGTCATTCTTTTGTTCTTCAACTCGCTCGTTGTCCTTTTTCTTGCTTTCTCTTCGTTCATTTTTCTGTATTAGTCACCTTTTCTTTCTCTTCGTTCTTTTTCTTGAAAGTTTACATGTTTTTTGTTTTTTCTTCACAATAAGGATCGTGCCGAAGCAGAAAATCACCAGAAATGTATCGGAAATTCAAATAAAATCTGACAATTTCAGGACATCTGCTGATCTAATACATAATTCATCACAATAACAATATCTTGCCAGTTATTTGTTGTTGCTCCAAGAAAGAAAAAACAACATGGCAACTACAAGAGGATTTGCAGAAGGCGTGACTCACTTGACATTTTAAATTTCTCATCACCCAGTGCAACACATGTATTTGACTGTAACTGCTCTCCTGGCTGTGGGATCATGTTACCACCGTGAGTAGGTGCTGTATGGATTCATGCTACACTCAGAGTGATATCATCCGGTGACTTTCTATTGGATGATTACACCTCTGATGTGCCTGTTTGGCCCCGGAGTTAATTACCTGATACCCAATCTGAAAGTTATTGTAACCTGAGAATGCAAAGGTGCATCACAGGAACATGACATCACAGACCATGTAGTCACTGTGTGAGAGTTTCAACCCTTTCAAACAATACACTGTAGACTGTATATGAGAGGTGGACGTAGTCACCGTGACGTCACTCATTGGTTTGTGGACTGCCGTTTTGAAGCCTTGAGTTCAGCATTTTGGCCATCGCCATCTTGGCTTTTTGCAACCAGAAGTGACACGAGCGGGTTGAGCTAAAACGCTGAATAAGACATTTTTAGGCAACCAATTAACTTTCATGAACTGGAAACACTGTAAAAGTTGTAAGACAAAAACGTGGACAACACCCAGACCTGACAACGCCGTAGTAGAGCCTGTCAATCACAAGGTAGCCACTCCCTAAAGCATCCCCTGCTTCAGGGTCTATTTGACTCTAAATGGGAACATAATTTATTCAATGAACATCATGCTGTATTGGAGAAGACTTGAAACTAGTGATTGAGACCATAAACTCATGTTTACAATGTTTACTGAGGAAATAAATCAAGAGAGAAGTAGGCTCATTTTCTCATAGACCTATACAATCAGATTGCTTTTTGTGGTTTTGTCATTCAAAACCACACTGACGTCTGTGTGCAAATGACTAAAAATCCAGTCCTACAACAGCATTACTCGGCAGTAGTGGTGTGGTGGTTTACTCATAGACCGTATATAGGAAGTGGATGTAGTCATCGTGACGTCACCCATTGGTTTGTGGACTGCTGTATTAAAGCCTCGAGTTCGGCATTTTGGCTGTTGCCATCTTGTTTTTATTGCAACCAGAAGTGACACGAGAAGGTGGAGCTCAGTACAACCGAACACTGAATAAGACATTTTTAGGCATCCAAAATGTTACAATTAACTTTCATGAACTGAAAACACACTGTGAAAGGGTTAAAGTTGTAAGACGAAAACACGGACCGGACAACGCCGTGGTAGCGACCTATCAATCACAAGGTAGCCACGTCCTAAACCAGCCCCTGCTTTATGGTCTGTTTGACTCTAAATGGGATCATAATTTACTAAATGAACATCATGCTGTATTGAAGAAGACTTGAAACTAGTGATTGAGACCATAAACTCATGTTTACAATGTTTACTGAGGTAATAAATTAAGTGAGAAGTAGGCTCATTTTCTCATAGACTTCTATACAATCTGACTTCATTTTGCAACCAGAGGAGTCGCCCCCTGCTGGCTTTTAGAAACAATGCAAGTTTAAGGCAGTTCATCATTGGCTTCACTTTTCAGAACCGGAGGTTGCCGCCTGCCAAATACCTGCAAAACTAATGACATCACATACCTGGGTCTGTGTTTTCGTCTTCGAATTTTAACCCTTTCACAGCGTGTTTTCATTTCATGAAAGTTAATTATAAAATTTTGGTCGCATAAAAATGTGTTATTCAGTGTTCGGTTGCAGTTAGCTCCACCCTCTAGTGTCGCTTCTGGTTGCAAAAAAACAAGATGCCGACGGCCAAATACCAAGATAGTGATGGCCAAAGTGCTGAACTCGAGGCTTCAAAACGGCAGTCCACAAACCAATGGGTGACATCACGGTGATTACGTCCACTTCTTATATACAGTCGATGGTATTTGGTCATGAACCAAAGTCTAGGACAAATGAAAATGTTTTCCTGATATTTGCGCTATATGAAAAGTTTAGGGGTCATGGGACTCCTGTGTAGACCTCTTCCTCTGAGGATCAATGTACAGTATATCACTTTATATTGACTAATAGTGCATCCTTTCCCGGATTAGTTTAATCTTTAAAATGATGGAATCCAATCATCAGTGCCTGAGACAGTGCACATGATGGCCAAACAAATGAAGAGAAATCTGTAGATCCACCTCTTGATGTTGTCATGCGTGGGTACAAACTGAGCACTTCACATCTATACTACTACAGTACATTAACACTTGAAGTTTAAACATGAGCATTTTTATTCCTGCACTTTCTTGTCTCTACGTCTTACTTTGCCTTTTTTCCACCATGTATTTCCCTCTCAAACAAATGGCCGTCTTTCCTTGACCTCGGAGGAATTGAATCATCTCCTTAAGAAAGGGAAGAGAAAAGACACATAAAATCCACCCCCAAGGAAATAAATAATAGACTCAGTAAATAATGGACTGAACGGCTATACTTATATTGTTGTAGAGCAAAAACTAAATTAATAAAAATCTGAAAAAACATCTTGTTTTAGTCATACTTATATAAGATTAATGATATAATAAGGCATAATAAGTCTAAATATGTGAAGATGTGGACATCAGCTTTACATTAAACACCGCTCTGACTCCTTTAGGATGTCGGACCATGTTGACTTTCACATGTCGGACTCTTTCCACGGCCATACATATTTAATATAGGAGCATATGGTTGTCATCGGAGGAGGTCAGTGCTAGAGGCAAAGCTGTGGCTGCGTCCTGTTGGCTATACATCTGCCCTCCCCTCTTTGGACGGGGTGAAAGGGGGGAGGGAGGAAAGTACTTTAGGAGCTGAGAAAAAGAGGAGAGACACTTGAGCTGCATGTAGGACTGACTATGAATAAAACTCAGACAAAATAAAACTTCAGTGACTGTATTATTATCTTAAAGGGGCACTCCCAGGTCAGTTTAGCTCTCTTTTGAGTCCCCCAGCTTTATGAGAGTGCAATACCAAATTGTTGGAATAACCCTTGAATTGAAAAAAAAGGAACCATTAACACACCAGCAGGTGAAATAACAGTCAGCACAACTCAATTTTGAATTGTGTTGAGTTTCAAAACATCAGTGTTTCCGTGAAGGAAATGGAGGAATATGGTGACGCTGTTTCGGTCTTATAACAAGATCTGTAGCATGAGAAAGGACAGCCCTGGCCTTTTATTCAAAAGCTTAAAGGAACAGTGTGTAACATTTGGGGGGATCTATTGGCAGAAATGGAATATAATATGAATAAGTATGTTTTCTTTAGTGTGAAAATCACCTGAAAATAAGAATCGTTGTGTTTTCGTTAGCTTAGAATGAGACGTTTATATCTACATACGGAGCAAGTCCTCTTCACGGAGCCGGCCGCCATGTTTTCTACTGTAGCCCAGAACGGACAAACCAAACACTCACTCTAGAGAGGGCCATTTGCGTTTTCGCGTCGGCCACCATAGTTCTCCTACACGCTTGGCACACGGAAGAAGTTTCACTTGGTTGCAATCTGCAACCTCACCGCTAGATGCCGCAAAATCCTGCACACTGCACCTTTAAAACTTATGTTTTTGTCTTCCTTCTGCGGTCATGCCAATAATGACCGTCCCCCTCAGAAAAATGGCAGCAATAGCCGCTTACTGAAATAACAAAGTTTACAGTCAGATGCAAAAGCTCACATGCAATAACACTGTTATATCGCACAGGAAGTCCAAGGGAGGAAGTAAGGGTGAATATGGGTGGATGTACAAATCAAGTAGCGCGACGTATCATCAAACAACGGTTCATATGATATCTTATGAAAAGTTATTCTTAATTTTTAGAGCGTTTTCCTACGAATATAGCGGCACGTGACGATCGTGTCAATTTCCGCTCCAGTCTTTTCAAAATAAACTTCCGTCTTCAGAGGAAACTTAGTTAGGTTTAGGAGAGGATCGCAGTTTGGGCTAAAATAACAACATAAGTGGCATAACTTAAGTACATAAGTTGTGTGACAAAAATGACTTAGTTAGGTTTAGGAAAAGATCGCGGTTTGGGTTACAATAACTCCGGAAGTGGCGTAACTTAGGTACAAAAGTTACGTGACAAATAAATCAAAGTTGACTTCTGGTTTCACACGAGGTACTAACAGCGGTCTCTCGGGCGAAAGTCCGGTGTTTATTGACCCACCCATCCACCCCGACCTCCTCCCTACACAGCACTCGTCACTCTTTATACTTCCTGGTTCATAATTACGTGGATTACTTATGGATTGATTTCGTAGCTATACCTACTTTTCGTAGGTATAACTACTAACGGTGTATGAATACGGCCTGAGTAGCTACAACACCCATGACTGAAAGATAACTACAGAGTCTTGCGAATACCCTATCCTATGTTATCTGTTGGATAATAAGACAACTAACTATTTAAAGCTATATAAGCCTTAAAAATGCTGGCTTATGCATTGTTTTTTGAGCAGAGAGATGGACTTTAATAGATGGCAGCACTGTTGCATGGAAAGTCTTCAAAATAAAAAATCGAATACACACAGTTGTAGGGAGACACGGAGCAAATTTAATATACTTAAGCTTTAATTGAATGCACACGCCCACACACGCACGCACACACACACACACACACACAGTATAGTGGTGTGTTCTTCTGCCTTCTCATGGCCAGTTATTGCAGCATGGCAGAGGTTGACGTGGCTGATCTTCCTAATGCACCCTCCTCTGCAGAGGTCATAAATTAGTCTGAAATACGGAGTGGGCCGCCGCTGCCAACCTCATCTGCAAAGTGAGTGAAGTGAAGCAGAAAGAGACAGCCCTGAGATGCAGCGTCAGGCTGTTCTCAATACAGCAGTCTGGCATGTCTGCTTTTCAGACTCAGAAATGAGATATTACATTCTGTCATGTCGGAGTCCTCGCTTTGCTCCGCAGCTATAAGACCGCATCCCGCTCCGACTGTAGATAATATTGACCGATTGGCCTCATTTTTTAAACCCGGCATTAATTAGAATTTCTATGAGTAATAAAATGTATTGGATTTCCATTATTGTGGAGAGAGAAAGATAAGGAGCTCTTTTTGTCTGAGCGGATTTTCTTGGCTTTGCACTTCTCAAAGCGCGAGCGGCTCTTTAAAAGTGGAGAACGAAGAAGAGATACGACATGAAGCAGACATTGCTTTTTCTAATTTTCGATTGTAATTTCATTTCCCTAACCTTTTTGGAGCATTATGGAAATTGAAAATCAGGCATTGCAGAGAAAATACTAATTTAATTTCGACCCCCCAAAAAGCAGCCTTTTTATCTACGTCTTTCTATTGTGTTCCCAAATGGTCTCTTTGTTTGGTTTGATTGGAAGGTAATGATGCACTGATTGATATAAACTCAACAAAAGTTGCTTTTATTGCGCGTCTAGTCCAAGATGTCTGTTCAAATCGACTATGATAATTAACAGGCAACTAAACTTAATTGATTCTACGTCCACCCACTGCCAGTAAACATTACTGTTTAAAAAAGCAATTTAAATAAGCTGTTTCTAGGTCATGCTCTACCATTTGAATGATTTGTGAATATTTACCGAAGGCCTCCACAATAAAAATGAAGATCTGTGTGTACATCAGCACTTCAGAGAGTTTAAGGTGGAGTATCAAATCAGCATCCAGCAGTGTAGACTGTGCCTGGACTATTCCTTGGCTGGGTTGTACAAACACAATTGATTAGCTCCCCTTTCATGTGCCTGGACAATAAAACATTTTTGATGATTAAATATAAATCAAAAATGTGTCTGGTTGGTTGGCTGCATTGCTGCTGCAAATGTGTTGGCTTTTGATGGGAACCACCTCCTCTAACAATAAACTGAATTGTTCAGGCAGTGAAACATGTTCATGTTGCTTGACTTTTGATCATTTTCTTGTTTGAAAAGTTGAAAATAAGTTATAATTATTATTATTATAGATTATCTGAGAACTGTTCTGAAAAGTTTCAGATAATCATAATACAAACAAAGCAAACAGTTTTTTCCTATAAAATATTACAAAGTCATTTTTGCAATGTATTTTTCTACATAATGAGTACTTTTATTTTGAAGTAATATTTGCTGATAATACTTACTTTCACTTAAGTGAAGGATCGCCACTGTAGTCGTGTTTTCTGGATGAGTAGGTACACCACACACACACACACACACACACACACACACACACACACACACACACACACACACACGCAGGCAGAGTAGAGTTCCTCTTCCTGTCTCACTCAAGCGGCAGCAATCATTTAACATTTACGGTGTTTAATCAGTAGAAGATGAAGGAAGTCAGTCACCAGATTAGTTTAATCAGCCTCTTCCTGCTCCTCATCCTGGCTCATTACAGTGATCAAGGTGCACATCAACAGGTGAGGCTGATCAACCTCACCAGACATCAGCTCTGTTTGGTCGCCTAATAATTCCCAGCACTGAATTATATAGAATTTTAAGAATAAGATGCTACAACCACCAAATCTTATGAATCAAAGTTGCAGTGTGTAGGCATCTAGCGGTGATTGCAACCAACTGAAACTTCTCTCGTGTGCCAAGAATGGCCCTGTGGTGGCCGGCTCCGTGAAGAGGACCCGCTTCCTATGAAAATACAAACGGTTCATTCTAAGCTAACGACAACACAACAATTCTTGTTTTCAGAAAACATTCTTATTAATATGATATTCCTTTTCTGCCAATAGATCCCCCTATATCATACAAACTGCCCCTTTTTAAAGGTAGTGTGTAGGATTTGGTGGCATCTAGTGGTGTGGTTGCAGATTGCAACCAACTGAGTACCCCTCCGCTCCCTCCTCCCTTTCCAAGACGGCAGTAACGTGAGCCGATTGCAAAATTGTGGTAACGCGTTTCGCCTCCCTCAAAGGCCATCCTTACCATAATAACACTACTTTAGGAGCAACGGAAGTCAGACGACGGCTGGCAGTACCACGGTTTTGCACTCTGCAGCTCACGTTACTGCAGTTTCACAAGCATGTTGGAGAACTACGGTGGCCTTCGGGTAACGTAAAAACGCGAAAGGCTCTCTCTAGAGTGTTTGGTTTGTCCATTCTGGGCTACTGTAGAAACATGGCGGACTCCGTGAAGAGGACCCGCTCCCTATGTAGATATGAAGGGCTCATTCTAAGCTAACGAAAACATGATTCTTAGTTTCAGGTGAGTATACATAATGAAACCATAGTTATGAATATTATATTCCATTTCTGCAAATAGATCCCCCTAAATGTTACACACTGTTCCTTTAACAGAACAGTGATAATAAGTTGTGTAACTTTCTGCCCCTGGGTGTATATTTCTGATGCAATAATCAGACTTTAAAATTCGGACCAAGTAATACATTACTTTTTTAGAATAACAATATTGAATATTGAACAAGCTCACAGGAACGGGCACGTCAGCCGTCTTAATCAGACGCCTCACGTCCTCTCATTAATTAACAGTGTTCTGCGAGATCTTCCCTTTTTTGAAAAGCTTGTTTCAGCAGTCTTTCCCATCGTGCATCAGAACGCTCCCCGCTCACTGTCTGCTGCAGACACACTTAAGATAATGAATAGCTGGAGGAGGCTGGCGTTCTTTACTGCAGCCCAGTAAAAGGCCACCCTGTCTGGATCCACCAGGCAAAAAAAAAAAAAAAAGAATTCCGGTAGCATCTGGTTGGACTGTGCAAATCAGCAGGCTGAATCTCTTTCAGATTTCAATGAACTTGGATGGTTGTATTAAAGATGTGCTCAAGTCATCATTGATGTTGCTAAGAAAGATTTGAAAAAGGCCACCTGGGAGGAGATGAAATGTCTTTATCCACACTCTTTTTCCATCATCCCCTTCCTGTGACTGTCCATGACTCTGCACAGGATGGTCAACTGGATCTGCTCATTGCCAATAACTAAAATAGGTAAAGGTTAACTCGAGACAGGCTGGGGGTTTTGGAGGACCTTTTAGAAGGGGGGGTGATGAAACCATTGGCTTTAAATTGTCATCATATTCATCTGCCAAGATGTTGTTGGCAGCATCTTCGAAACCTATTTCAGCGTTAATGAATTCATCTCAAATGTGCCAAATTGTGGGTATCGGCACTTTTAATTACCCTTCTTTGAGCCACAAGAAAAAAAAAGTTGCAACATGCTGCAGGGTAAAATGTGTTAAAACTTATTTTTTGGCATCTTTAGCGTCATATTTGATAAGTTCTTACAGACTCCTGTTACAAAAACCCCGAGTAAGTTTGATCCAGCTTTCAGTTGTATTTATTTAATCATAATCATCATAAAAAAAACTACAATTTAGGCGTATAATTAATCACTTCATACAATTACATGAAAGAAGAAATCATCAAATTAATAATTTAACCAGCAGATTTTTTTGTTAGCACTTTCAGTTCAACCTATCCTCATACAACAGTTGGTATGATATCTTCCGAAAAGTTATTTATTTTTTGTGCATTTTCCTGCGAATGTCCAGCAACACGTGACGCACGTATCAATTTCCACCTCAAAAGTCTTTTCAAAATAAACTTAGGAAACTACTTAGGTTTAGGAAAAGATTGACTTGCTTAGGTGTAGGCAACAAAAGTACTTAGTTAGGTTGAGGAAAATATCGTGGTTTGGGTTAAAATAACTCCTGAAGTGGAGTAACTCGAGTACGGAAATTTGAACGACCTCCTCCCTACATTGATTTCATGGAATATACACGAATTACAGTGCAGTACTTTTGTGTAGGTATAGCTACGAACGGTGTATGAGAACAGCCTGTTGAGTTACATGTCATGTATAAATATAGTTGTTCCTAAATAAAGCCTGGCACAGCCGTAGCTCCATATTGCATGACTCCTATGGGTAACTGGTGGTGAATCATTCCTTTGCTCCTAGAAAGTAAGACTGTCTTAACAGCCTTATATCAGTCAAAAATCACATTAGACATGCCTTTTATGCAAGACAGGGTAAACCGTCTGTGACGAAAGCCTGAAATGGGTCATTTAGGGACAAGACGGTGCTCGGGGAGTGAAGAGGTGAGGATTCTGGGGGATTTGAGAATCTGTTTGTTTCATCAACATTTGTTATTGAAGCAGAGGGGATTATGGTGCTGGACTTTTTTGTGGATGTGAATTTTAAGGTCGCTAATTTACTGTAAACTGCTTACATAATGAACTCCCTGGATAGTTGGTGTTCCCAGGCTTGTTCAGGCTTAATCGTCAACCAGGAAGTTTAAAGAGTGACAAGTGCTGCGTAGGGACGAGGTTGTGGTGGATGGGTGGTTCAGAAAACACCAGACTTTCATCCAGGAGGCCGCTGTTCGTGTCCTGCGTAAAACCAGAAGTAATTTATTTGTCTGATAACTTCCATATTCACTACTTCCGTATTTATATTTTAACCCAAACCACGATCTTTTCCTAAACCTAAGTAGTTTTGTTGCAAAAACCTAACAGAGTATTTCAAGCGTAGTTGTTTGAACCCAAACAACGATCTTTTCCTAAACTAAGTCGCTAACTAAGTCGTTTTGTTGCCTAAACCTAACCAAATCAATCTTTTACTAAACCTAAAAAAGTAGTTTTGTTGCCTAAACTTAACCAAGTCGATCTTTTCCTAAACCTAACCAAGTACTTTTGTTGCCTAAACCTAACTAAGTCGATCGTTTCCTAAATCTAAGTAGTTTTGTTACCTAAACCTAATCAAATCAATCTTTTCCTAAACCTAACCAAGTAATTTTGTTGCCTAAACCGAAACAAATGGTTTCCTGTGAAGACAGAAATTTATTTTGAAAGGACTGTATGCATGCAACGAGCACAAATTGACACGTGTTGCTGGACATTCGTAGGAAAATGCACGAAAAATTAGGAATTACTTTTCGAAAGATGTTGTACGAGGATACGTTCTATATTGTTTTGTTGTTGTTGTTTGTCGCCTTCTTTGAAATGCAGAAATTCCCTCAGTAAGAGTCACCCACCTCTGATCAGATGAAGGTGTCGTCATAAATAAAATAATTTCTTCAAGAACGCGGTGCATATGAATTTGAAACAGGATGTTGGAGCGAAACATATGAGGACCTACTGTTCATCACTGAGATGAATTATAAAAAAAAAATACAGTAAAGCACATTACCTCTGGTCTAGTTGCATGATCTTAAACTGTCAACGTACAGTACTGGTCCTTTCATTAGGTTATTGGGGCTATTTTCAAATATATTATCAAAACGGAACCATATGGGCTCATCTTTGTCTGTGCGCATTATTGGCACTAGATAGCGGAACACTACAAACATGATCTCTCCCGAGCGGAGGTTTAATAAGGGCGATGACAGCAATAAATCACGCACATGCTGAGAATTAGGCGTACAGGGAAGATGTTCCAAAGTATATAATTACACGGATCACAAACCTTTTTGGAGAGGGCGTGTGTCCAGCACTCATTTGAACAGTATTTCTTATGAGATAAAAAATGGAAATTAGGTTATTGCGACAACAAAAAGTGATATTCAGACATGTAAAAAAATATATATAGAGTAGACCAATAATATCCAAATATTAAATATAGAAGGTAATATGAAGTGTCTGGAATGGAAATTCAATGGAAAACTGAATGAAAACTGTCTTTAACTTTGGACCAAAATTAATTATTTCCATTTAACTAGATAACTTATCTTGCCTTTGCTTTTACAATGAAAGCTGCGGAGTACGAGAAATCGGTACAGGCCTTTGGTGTGGGTCTTCAAACACCACATATCGGCTGTAAAATAAAACTTTGAAAGCAACAAAGCTCATATTAAAAATGTATAAATATAAAAGTTGAAGTTATTCACTCACTAAGTACCTCCGGGTGTCTTTAGCAGCCTCGTGTACCGCCAGTATCACAGATGTGTCCCCGTTGACTTATTTCAGTCCCTGTATACAGGTCAGGCAATGACACACACTGTAATGCCGAGAGGCTGCGGACACTTCTATCTTCACACCGCAATGCTATACATGAACACCACACACACACACACACACACACACACTGTAGGCACGCATGCATGAACTTGCTAGCAAACACAGACGAGCAGGCATGTACTCACACAAAAACACACATATGCAGCCTCGCGCTTACATACACAAACACGTATACGGGGTCATTTCTCGCTCTGGCGCGCTTCCACTTGCTGAAACACACACATGCTGAGCGAGGAGGCCAGATGGAATCACAGCGTGGGCTGTTGGCCTTTCACACTCTGGAGACTTGATTTCTCACTGTTTCTTCTCCTTAGCCGGCCTCTTTTTCCTCTCCTTCCTCATCCCACTTACCCCCGTTCTCCTGCACTCTCTCATCTTTGTCGACGCATCCTCGCCTCGATTTCACCTTTTTCTTTTCTTTCTATCTGACCTTTTTTTTATTTGTTCTCCGATTTGCCTTTTCATTTTGCAAACAATACATGACAAAGGTAGATTGTGTTGAGCAGTTTGTCCGACTCACAATGAGGCAGGCTTTTTTTTCTGAAGACACTCTTTGACTCCGAAGGTATATGAAAGGTCAAGAGTTATCGCATAAAAAAAAAACATCACCCAGTTGTCCTGCGCTATAACCAGGAAGCGCACTTTCAGTCTGGCTGCAGTCCTCCTTAATCAAATCAGAGGCAAGAGAAAAGAGGAGAAATGCTTAGTCCTCCAACCCGATGGGCTGTCTGTGCCGTAAATATTGATTACAGGTTAAAGGCAATTAGAATAATGGAGCAAAAACCGTGCAGCCTCTGCCAAAACCCTTCTTGGCTTTGGTGTGCAGTTTATAGAATAAAGATGGTGGAGAAAGCTCGCGAGCAGGCCGGGTTCTGATTTAAAGAGCTGGAGTGTCTTAGCGAAATAAGCCCTTAATACGTCTTACAGAGGATAATGCACATTATACACCACCGATCAACATCCTGAGCAAGGGAAATCGCCTGCCAATGCCCAAGAGCCGAACTTAAAAGGTAAACTCAAAATTAGACGAATAAGTGTGTAAGGAAATCGACTACCCTGAAAACACTGAAGATTTAATTAGCGAAAACAAGTGAAGGTGTTTAAAGTCCCAATAGTCTCTGTTCAGAAGAATAGGAAGCCAGTTGAAGGCAGACATATCGTATCCTGTAGACCAATGGTTCCCACACAGCCCTATCATATGAACTAGACACTAAACACATCTTCAACACCACTTGTCTTGTTCCAAATGTTCATTTTAATATATGTTGGATATTATTTAACACTATGGACTATTTAAAAGTGGATATTGTTAGAATATTTTTTCATACAATTGAGCTTTCAATGTTTAGGTCAGTTTGGTTTAGTATATATTCATACTACTGTACTACCACTTGGAGTGAACTTTTAACCTTTTATCTATTAGGCCTACTTTTTGTATTTCAACCATTTATCCATTACTTTTAGCGAACTATTTAAACTGTTTATCTTTAACCTTTTCATCATTTATTCATTACCCATGAATAAATAAATGATGGTTGTTGTTAGATATTAGCTGATATTACCATTAGCTAATGACTATTTAATATGTTTATCCATTAGCTAACTATTCAAACATTTGTTCATTTTAGCTTTTCACCATCTATTCATTCGCTGTGTCTCAATTTGCGTACTTCCATACTTACACTTGCTATATTGAGTGCATAAGTGTGTTCACACCGAGAAGTATGGCAAAATGCAGTGCACCCTAAATAGATGTTGTACTCAAAACGGTCAAAACGTTGAGGGTGGGAAGCATTCCACACTCTTTGCTTCATAGCGGAAGGGGGGGCACCAACCTTTTTAAAACTTGCGGAAATGGCGGGCGAGGAAGCTGCAGCGGTTGCAATTGAAACCGAACTATACACATTTAAGCCATACATGTTTTTTTTTTTTATAAGTACCACTATACTGTAGTCGAATAGAAGCCATTATTGGGTTAATTTATCAGTCTGAATTTAATTACTGCCGATACGACGTGATGTCCGTGGCTGACTATCAACAGCTGATCTAGCTTCCAGTGAGTGCACAATAGCCGTGTGCGATTTGAGACAACACTACGCTGTCGAAATTCACGCACTACACAAGTTAGTCCATAGTGTGCACAGTGTACTAATGAAAGTATGCAAATTGAGACACCGATTGCCTTTAAGCTAGCTAACTATTTCATCTGTCAGCTAGCTTAACTCTTACTTTTAGTTAGCTAAAAGATACTTTAGGTAACTTTTTCAACCATATCTATTTCTTTTAGCTTTTTCACCATTTAAGCTAGCTAACTATTAGTCCTATAGCCGCCAAACGTGATTAAAGGCCGCTCTATCCCCTGAGCCACTTTTAGCTATTTTAACTATTTTTTAACTTTTTAACTATTCCAACCGTTTATTTGTTACTTTTACCTAACTGAACTAATCCATTTCACTATGTATCCATTAGCTTACTTTTAGTTCTCTGTTCGCTTGATAATTAATTTTCACACACTCTCAATTGCCACACGTGTTCAAGTGTTGCAGCTGACTCGATATGAAACCAAAATCTCTATTTTGTCAAACTGAGCTGCTCCACAATCTTTTCACATATCCCCTTGTAACTACAGGAGTACCCAGGTACCCAGGTGGTTGGTAATCGCTCCTGTAGACAGTTCAGTACTCTGCTAGTGTTGTTGAATTGAGTCTCAAATCTTTAGTGGCAGCACTAAAGATGACAGGACGTTTAGGTATTTGCTGTGAAAAGGAGAGCAGTAAAACTTAACATATGACGATGGGACATGTCTTCAGTGGAACATTGACCATGTACCTGATGGCATATCATGATATAATCTGTGAGGCCTCTTGATGCCAGGCTGCAGATGGCAGACACCCCAGGGTCCTGATTCAAAGCAAAGCATGGGGAGCAGTCCAGTTCTGTCTTATAGTGTGCCATACAGCTCAGGGCAAAGTCTGTATCACACACACTCTCTCTCTCTCTCTCTCTCTCTCTCTCTCTCTCTCTCGGCACAGGCTCTGTGTCAAAATGTCATATAAATATTTAAAGTCTGATCAAGGGACAGTCAGGCAGCCGGAGATTCCCGGAGGGTCCAAACTCCCCATTTCTAGCTCTCAATGCAATCCATTTTCTGGTCAGACTCCACGCGTTCCCACAGGTCCGAGAGTGATCGACTCCAACATACATACACACACACAGTCACTTTCTTTATCAATACAACCATTCAATCAGCAGCACAGTGGGAGTGCTCTGTGGAATATGCTAAACCCACATTGGACTGAAAAAAGTCTACACGAGATAAAGCTTAGCTCTATACTGAAAACTTTATTTTTTTCCCGTTTAAAATGAAAACTTCTCCCAGAACGGCACCTATTCCTTGTTCATCGACCAGACCTAAATCACACAGTTGATTTTCTAGATCGTAGCAACCTTATGGGGCGAATAACCAACTCTGCTTGTAAGTATCTAACACACATCCACCTCCAGTAAGAATCGCCCTACTGTGAGTTACTGTTATTTTTTCCAACTGAGGCCAAATAAAGCGTACCATGTGATGATGATTCAGTCCACATCCATAAAGATCCTGCGGCCCAACTCAGCTCTGGTTTTACAAATAAATCAGCCCTGCTTGTCCATTCAGTCCCACCGAAGGGCAGGAATGTGAACCGGGTGACGGTTTCACCTTAAATAAACACGGGTACCCCCGTGGCCCCTCCAGTTTCTCCCTATAACCACCATGGTGCCCCGTGAGGAGGTTTTTAAGGATGGACTGACACATGGCTACTCTCAAATTGACAAGGGGAGTATGTGCAAATGCAGGCATGTGGGGGGCGTGCGTATTTGCTAACATTAATAAATAAACATGTGCAAACATGTGTCCTCCATGTGACTGATTCACCTGTGTTTGTGTGGGTGTGAGAGAGGGGATGTTGTCCTACTTTTATGAAGGCTAATGTTTCATGCTTCACTGGTCCCATTAGGGGTGCGTCATCATTAATGACACACGTTTGACAGAATAATTTGACATTTTGCAGATAGTTAGATGATAAGATTGGTACCACTCTCACTCTTGTTTGTCTGCTAAAAATGGAGCGTCAGGGGTTCTCAAACTTTTTGGGGCCATGGACTTATTACACAAGATAAAAATGTTCAAGGACCCCCTCATAATTGTACTTTTAGATGCCATTGGAAGTATCTGTATTCTAAAACTTTTCAATCTAAATACTTAGACCAGTTTGATTGTGATATAGAGAAAACTATTTCAATTTGATTCATTTTAATACCTTTGTTTTGCCCTGATATTCCAGGTGCCTTGTAATCAGATGTCGCTGTAGCTTGGCTGGCTTCATGACTTTGTTCGCTAGCACCTGAAGACAGGTGACCCATTTTGGTCTCCTGTCGCTGGATATACCCGTCGTCATATGTTCTCAATTTAGCTAGTTTGGGCTTAGCGTCACTTGACGATGTGGACTGACTCAAATATTTCTCCATGCTCGCCAGCTAGCTAGCTGGTTAATACGTCAAGCTAAGCAGCAGCAAGAGCGGTTCGTTGCTCCCTGAGTGAAGTGACTGATTCATGACAGATTGACGTGATGTGTCACAATCATATCAGCGTTTCTATTGGCTCAAAGCTAACGTGGGTGGGAGTAATGGACACAATGTGCTTGTTTTATTGGCGCAAATGGTCTCCATCTGTAGATTTGTACTTTTTAATGGTACAGCACAATTTTATTATTTATAGCAAATTATTTTGCAGACCCCCTGGCAGAGTGCCACGGACCCCTCGGGGTCCCCAGACCCCACTTTGAGAATCACTGCTGTAGGTGATTAGCTTAGCTTAGCTTAGCTTAGCTTAGCTTAAAGTCTGGAACGATTGGAAACGGCTAACCTGACTTTGTCTGAAGTTTTAAAAACATCCCCTTTCAGCACCTCAAAAGCTCAATAAACATGTTATATCTTGTTTTTTTAATCCTAACTGAAATGATGTAATGAAATGGAAAAACAAGTCTACTGTAAGCTAAGCTAATTACGTGCTTTATCTTAATATTTAGTGCACAGACACGTTTCCACACAGAGTCGAGGCCCAAGCTCCCGCAGTAACTGGGCTAACATCATTTCACCAGAAATTAATGAAACAAAATGTAGTTATGAAATATTCAGGGTTCAGCCCTTGCCAGCGCTGACTCACAGCAGCATGGCAGACTGGTCCCATGGAAACTAGACCACATTGAATGCTAATTTTGTAGATACTAACTGGTAGTCTATTTGGTAGGCTATATGTTAACGTTAAGAGAGCAGACCCGGCATTATGGGGTGGGCCCCAGGGTGCCGGGCCCACCCATCCAGGAATTTGAGACCCAAGAGTAAGGCAAAACGGAAAGAGTTCATCCTCAGAGGAGTATGCATGTTCTCAATCTCAATGAATCTCACCATTAAATTTGATATCTCTGATGGTAGGATTAGAGGAAAGGTTAGAAGGAAACCAACAACGGTGCTTTTAGCAAAATGCAAAAAAAAACAGCAAGGCAATAATATGTTAACTTGATAACAATGCTAACACGCTAATCTTTAGCAGGTATAATGTTTACTATGTTCAGTATCTTATTATAACATGTTAGCATGCTATAATTAGCACTAAATACAAAGTACAGCTGAGGCTGATGTCATTAGTTTTGCAGGTATTCGGTCATAAACCAAAGTATTGGATAAAGTCCAATTTTCACCTGATGTTGGCGCTAGATGAAAACTTATGGGATCACCAAATTTAATGCAATTCATCCTGAAGGGGACATGAATGTGTGTAGCAATTTTTATGGTATTCCATCCAATTGTTGTCAAAGCATTTCGCTCAAAACCGCAAATGTCAACCTCATCGTCGTGCTAGAGGAAAAGTTAGGGGATCACCATAATTTGTAGGATTCATCTTCTGGGGACCAAGAATGTCTACCAATTTTCGTGTCAATCCATCCAATAGTTATTATTTCAGCCTGGACCAAAGTGATGGATAGACCAATCAACGTGGCCATACCTAAGGCAATGTCAACAAAAAACATAATGATTCATCTTCTGGTGAACATGAATATCTACAACTAATTTCACAAGAATTTGGCCTTTTAATTTTCAAGAAAACCTTTAATGACCAAATTGTTGATCAACTGGAAATTTAACCTGGTGGTCGCACAAAATAAACATAAGCAAAATCAGTAATCATCCTCTGGGAACCATGAAAGTCCATAGCAAATTTCATGGTAATCTGGCTAATATTGGTTGAGATATTTTGCACTAGTGTCTGACAAACACACTGACAGATCGGATCAGATCAGAAGTGACATTGTTACACAAGCTTCATGTACGCCATTCAAAGCACCAGCCTTTTCAAAGTAGGGGTGGTATCGTTTGACTTTACATAATCTAAATGAAAACAGTACAAATGGATCATCTTCTAGCTGACAGGAGATCATCTCAGATCCCTGAACTGATCTCTAAACCTCTGAGTTCACTCCCTTTGATCCTTGATCCTCTTCTATCCTCCCTTTTTCTCTCTCTCTCTCTCTCTCTCTCAAAAAGCCTCAGTGGAGTTTGTGAAACAGAAACACATCAGGCAGATCAAACAGGGGCCCTTCAATACGGAGACCATAAACGGGCTGAGAGTAGAGACAGTGTGTGTGTGTGTGTGTGTGTGTGTGTGTGTTTGGAAGGTGAGATTCTGGGAATATGCTAGTAGAGGGGAGAATGGAAAGCAGTCACTGATTACGTTTGCATGCACAAAATATTCCTGGTGTTTGCCCTTATTCCGAGAAATACAATTCTCCTACGAAGCTGTTTATATTGCTAATGACAATGAATATTCCACTAATATTCCTGTTTATATGCAGCCGTGCATGATCTGCCAACATGACGTACGCCCTCCTTTTCCAACTTAAGGCTCCCGTTGTGTACCCTTATTGTCACCGGTTTGGAAAACTGTGTTCTTCAAGCTATTCTTTTTACGGCTATGCACGAGAACAGACTCCGACGTATACGCATGCACAGAGTTAGCCATAAACAGGCAAGTAGCGCAAACTGCTGTAAAAACCAGAGGGCAACCTCCGGATCTGAAAAGTGAAGCCAATGCTGAAGTGCCTTAAAATTGGATTCTTTCTAACAGCCAGCAGGGGGCGACTCCTCTGGTTGCAAAAAGAAGTCTGATTGTATAGAAGTCTATGATAAAATGAGCCTACTTCTCATTTGATTTATTACCTCAGTAAACATTGTAAACATGAGTTTATGGTCTCAATCACTAGTTTCAAATCTTCTTCAATACAGCATGATGTTCATTTAGTAAATTATGGTCCCATATAGAGTCATATAGACCATAAAGCAGGGGATGCTTTAGGGCATGGCTACATTGTGATTGACAAGTTGCTACCACGGCGTTGTCCGGTCTGGGAGTTGTCTGCATTTTTGTCTTACAACTTTAACCCTTACACATGTGTTTTCAGTTCATGAAAGTTAATTTTGGTCGCATAAAAATGTCTTATTCAGCTTTCGGTTGTACTTAGCTCCACCCTCTCGTGTCACTTCTGGTTGCAAAGAAAACGAAGATGGCGTCAGCCAAAAACCAAGATGGCAGATGGCCAAAATGAAATGCCGAACTCAAGGCTTCAAAACCATAGTCCACAAACCAATGGGTGACGTCACAGTGACTGTCCACTTTTTATATACAGTTTATGGGAAAAAACCCAATTGAAATGCATATTCTGAATTTGCTGTAAATATATATATCCCACATGTCTTAATCAGAAAATGCTACATTCAGAATAAGGCCTAATTTGAAATATCCAAACGGAATATGCTGTTTACATAACCCGTATCAAATTCGGAACATTGTCATATTCGGAATAACAGTGGAATATTAGTGTGCATGGAAACATAGTCATTTGCATGTATGTACATTAAAGGTGCAGTCAGTGATTCTAATCCAATACACTTTTTGTCAAATTCAGCCAACATCTCCACACGGTCCGCTAGCTGTCTGGTGTTCATACACAGCCCTGGCTCTGTAAATGGGAAACAAACACAACACTACTCCAGTCAGGACAGGGGAAAGGTCATGGATGTCTTAAGAGAAAGACAGTGGGAGCGAGAGGGACGATAAATCTGGAGGGGAGTATTTGTTTAAGTGTTGAGTTCAAATATCAAAATCTTTCTCCAGAATCGCTGACGCCACCTTTAATGTGGCATGAACGCTTTCATATATCCAAGTGTGGGTGGGTGTGTGTTAGTAAAAAAAAACTACTGTAAATATGCTTAGTGTGTGTTTGTGTTTGCAAAGGACAAAGGTTGTGTGATATAGGATATGAGCAGAGCGTGGGGAGAGAGAGAGAGTTGGCAGACCCACTTGGCTAAAATTGCTTCCAGCTTTAAAAGAAAAGAGGAAATACCATTCTGGGAGAGAGATCCTCTGCGTCTGTGTTAAACATCATTGGCATTGTTCATGTCTGCAGAGTCTAAGCTGAAACACCTGCTCAAAGAGGCCCCGTCAAGCTGAAAAGCCACTTTTTCTGTGTTCATTATTGAAGTTTGTCTTTCATACAAAAAGATTTGGACTGGAGAGAGTTGTCATGTAATGGCCTCGGTTAACCTGCCGGGGCCATTAGCATTCAGTTTGACTCAGGAAGGCAGAAATGTTCCACAGACTAAAGCACGCTGGCGGTTTAAAGAGAAAATCACAAGGATCTGCTTGTATTGAACATGTGCTGCAGACAGAATCTTGTAACTCTTTCAAGGCTACTCCAACAACTTCTGTTCTGTTTTTATAACTATGTAGAGAAGTGGGCATACATAATCCACAACTGCTGAGCCAGTTCCTTACTTACCTTGCAAGGCAGCTTGATTCTCGCGATATCACATATAGGGCTGCACAGTTAATCGAATATTGATCGCGATCACAATTTTGGCTTCCCACAATTAAATGAACATGATCTCCTGCGATATTGACATTTATAATGCATGTCTGCTCATAGAAAACGCTGTAGCATATCAAATCAAGCGCTTCTTAAACTAACAGCCAGCCACCGCCGGTGATCGAGATGTTCTGGCTTCACTTTTGGGTATGGATATTATCTTTACTACAAATGATTAAATTAAGAATATAACATTGTTTATCTAGCTCTTATTGTTGCAAATTTTGCTCTTGAAGTGCACCAGATTGAAGCATTTAACTTTAAAATGTAGCTAACAAAGGGGTAGGGTGAATATTCCTGTATTTTTACATATTGCAATATATATATATATATATATATATATATATATATAGCAGATAAAAATATTGCAATGTCAGTTTTTTCCAACATTGTGCAGCCCTAATTTGTACATTAACAGGAATGTAGCACAGCATGGAGGTGAAAACAGTGCTCTGTTTATTTCAATATGAAAGTGCAATAAAAATGTGTTGTCACTAAAAACAATGAATAATCGTGATAAATAATCGTGATATCAATATTGATCAAAACAATCGTGATTAGCATTTTGGCCATAATCGTGAAGCCCTAATTACATATCACACAAAAATCCATCTTGTCAGGCTTCAAGTAATGCTTTTGTGTCCGGCCAATCAGTGACTGGACCAATCTGCGTTCTGTGAGGAGCTACTGGCAGCTGCAGGCGTGGTTTATGTGTGTGTGATGCGACACAGAGAGGTGATTGTTCATTCAAAACAACAATGGCAGCTCTGTCAGAGGTTAGCGTAGATGCAATAGCATCAGTTATATCAGAACTGGAGAGTATTTCTTCATTAAAAGAAGAGCAAAAATCGGCATTGAAGGCTTTTCTCGGTGGAAAAGATGTCTTCGCTCTCCTCCCGATTTGCCACGGCAAGAGTTTGATTGACAGATGGTTCATCCAATCACCTGCCAAGTTGTTTTTAAAAGTGCCTGCCCTTTTCCAAACAGTTTCCAATGAAGGCTTCTCAGATGCTTCTGTGTAACAAACAATCCGCCGCTCCTTACTACTACTAATGCACAAAAAAGGATATAAAGATATATAGCGTCAAAACGATATGAAAATGTTTATCGTTAATATTTTTCTATATTGTTTCTATCGCAATATAGGCTAGGCCTATAATTATTTTTTCTCTATAATTTCTGTTCATTTTGCACTCAAGTTCTTAAAATGACAAAATACTCTATACTCTATTCTCAATACTATTCACACAGGATTATACAAAAATAGGCTTTACCATGTGGTTATTTCTTATATTTATTTATTAAATTACCAGAAAACTTGCTATATTGTGATATATATAGTTATCGAGATATGAAATTACCTATATCCTGATAGAAGATTTTGGCCATACCGCCAAGCCCTACTGTCTAGAATTGCTCCACCTATAATAAAGCTTGTTTGTTGTTGTTGTTGTTGTGTTCTTCTCCCAGTCGCAGTGCAGCATGGCGTATGACCAGTGAAGAGAAGCGCGTGCTGGATAAATCGAACGACGAAGTGTGGAGCGACTTCAGACAGGCAGCCGAGGCCCAGAGACAAGATTTTGGCGAAATCGCCTAGCCCTAAGGTATGACATACTGTAAGTATGACCTGTAATGTATATGGCCTTATGACCATGTTTTGGGGTTTATGTTTTTTTGTGTGATTGAAGGAAAATGGTCATAGCATTTCACTAGGAAAGTTCACTGCGGACATTACCATAATAGTCTTGTTGCGTGGCGTACAAATGACACACGAAAAGCCTAAAATGCGTCCTCCTGACATGCAGAATGTCCTTGTAATGTTGTGCTATTTATATGCTTTCCCATTAGAACGGGTTGGATCAAATAGTATAACTATACTGGTAAGTCATTTTTCTAACCAACACACAAACAAAAAAAGCTGTACTGTAGGACTCATGTTCTCTGTATTTTAAAAATCCTGGCTACGGCCCTGCGTATATGGAGTTTAAAACCCTGAACATATTGTGTTAATATATACAGTTAAGCAGACGTTGATTGAAAGGATCCGTAGAAACTCAGTGTTCAGAATGTGCCGGCTGATCCAAAGTACAAATGCATTTTTGTGGTGAAGCATATAGAAAGCAGCTGAAAGGCAAATCCCATTAAACAGCTCCGTGTACGCCAAGAAGAAAAAAAAAGTCTGAGACATTTCCTGAAAAGAGGCTTGTTGCTGATAAAATCAAACACACATGTTATGCATACCGTGCCAGTGATCGAGTATAGATGTATAGCTGACAAACTCGAACCGTTTGGGGAAAATGTTCTGTTTTTGACATCTTTTGATGATGATCAGTGGACAGGTTGTGATGCCTAATGATGATCACTCAGTAGAGGACGGAGTTCACCCACCCACCTCGTCTTATATACAATTCTTTGGCTCTTCGTCTCTGTCTTTCTCTCCATTGAGTGCACACAGTATCTCGT
The DNA here is from genome assembly GCF_043250625.1 of Sebastes fasciatus. Classification (NCBI taxonomy): domain Eukaryota; kingdom Metazoa; phylum Chordata; class Actinopteri; order Perciformes; family Sebastidae; genus Sebastes; species Sebastes fasciatus. The sequence continues at coordinate 21,072,957 of NC_133815.1, forward strand.
CATCGGCCATTTGGGACCAGACTGCAGCGCCAGATGGATAAAACAAGAACCTTTAAGACTGTGAAGGAAAAAGAACATTTTCTAACTGGTGAGATAAGAGGCAGGATGTTTTGACACGTCCAACTACTTTTTACCAAATGGCTTTTTATACAACCAGCTCCATTGATCACAAAAGATTAATTTCCCCACAATATTAGTCAAATAGTGAGAGCTTTTATGAGCACTGAATATGTTATGTGCAGCACAAGACTAAAATGTCTCTTGCCAAATCTCGTACTAACATAAGTCGCAAATGGGGCTGCTGTGCACCGGATTCGACTGTTATCAGGCTATTAAATAGGCGTTATCGGTCGCTATAAGCACCATAGATGTGGGTCAGAAGGGGCCTACCACACCTCTGAGGTTGTAAAAGTGAAACTGAAACTTAAAAGCAACACGTTCTAACACGCCGTAAAACTGCATGAAACCACTTAGTTAAGTTTAGTTTAGTTTTTAGTTTTTAGCTTAAAATAAGAGTTTCACGCTGTTTATACTACAGCGACTGACTTCCGCCTCTGCTCCTGTCATTGTTACTACGGTCGCTAGACATTGCTGTTGTGTTCTTTTATACCTTCTTTCTGTGATCTACCATGTGAATAGGTGATAAAATCTACCGGTGGGTGTAGTAGGCCCCTATTGACTCACATTTATCAAATCAAATCAAATCAATTTATTTTTGTATAGCGTCAAATCACAACAGAAGTTATCTCAAGACGCTTTATATGTAGAGCAGGTCTATGACCGTACACCATAGTTTTGAGACCCAACAGGATCCACCAAGCGCACTGTGGCCAGGAAAAACTCCCCGATTACTGGGAAGAAACCTGGAGCAGAACCGGGCGCAGGGCGGGCGGCCATCTGCCGAGACCGGCTGGGGGGATAGATAGATAGAGTGAGAGAGAGAGAGAGAGAGATAGAGAGAGAGAGATATAGAAGCAGCCACAATAGCAGTCTAGCAGCTGTAATAACTAATACAAGTAGGGCTGATAACACAAAACCAATAGTGGTGGATGGAAAGAGTGATAATACAACTATCGGAAAGCCAGCACTGTCCAGCATCTCTCCTCAGTACGTCCATGTGTATTGGTGTGGGACGTCCCTGCGATCGATGCCCGTGCATTGGTTCCTGCAGCATCAGCATGCTTGCTGGGAGCTCTTGATGTCTTTGGCAGTGATTGAGAAGTGTTATTCTCCAGGCTGCCACATTGTCATTAGGTGTTGGAAATCCCTCGTTAGCATTGGTAGTCCCTCGTACAGACGTAGTTAATTAGGGATGGTAGCAGTTGGTGTCAAGCAGGCACCGACGCGGCAGCAGATGCAGCCACAATACCGGAGACCACCAAGATCCAGGTGAAACCCTGCTCCAAGTGTACCCATGCTCCAGGTATAACCTCGCTCCAGGTGTGACCCCGCTCCACGGTTAGCTGCGAGACAAGGAGGCACAAGGACTCCCGGGAAGGAATGAAGTTAGTAACAACATGGACATGGGACATGAGTATATACAGAAGGAGAGGGGAGCTCAGTGTGTCATAGGAAGTCCCCCGGCAGTCTATGCCTATAGCAGCTTAAGTATAAGCGTTATCAAAGAGGAAAGTCTTTAGCCTACTCTTAAATGTAGAGACGGTGTCTGCCTCCCGGACTGAAACTGGGAGCTGGTTCCAGAGAAGAGGAGCTTGATAGCTGAAGGCTCTGGCTCCCATTCTACGTTTGGAGACTCTAGGAACCTCAAGTAACCCTGCATTCTGTGAGCGCAGTGCTCTAGTGGGGTAGTAGGGTACTATGAGCTCTTTAAGATATGATGGGGCCTGACCGTTTAGCGCTTTGTAGGTGAGGAGGACGATTTTAAAATCTATTCTGGGGGTGATAGCGACTGAAACGCCACTTTATGGCCTGATAGCTGTCTAATTGGCTGTGGGATTGGTCTCAAGCTAAACCCAGAGGAGTATTTTGGTGAGCAAATTTCACTGACCAAAACTAGACTGAAATTCTGAAATTTGTAGCAAATAAAAATAGACTAAAACTAAATCAAAAGTATCAGATGCCAAAACTGCTATTCAGCTGGTAAAAATCATATCACCTTGGTGCACCTGGCTACCGTACATTTCCAGTTTTATCCAAGGTTGCTTCTACAAAGAGCTATCGCCATGTTGCTGCTAACACAGCTCTCGTGTGACTTTTAAATGAATCTATAGCCTGATAGCCTCACATGTCCTCCTGTTCACCCCAAGGGGCCTTTGAAATAGATGGCATTCTGCAGTGTCTCATTGAGCCAATCGCTCATATGACGAATAAGCTGTTTGAAGGCAGTGATACCCTTGAGGGGCACAATTAACCTAGTGAGTCCGCAGTTATACACAAGGCTACTTATATGGAAGCACCAACCCTTTGAATGGCCTAATGAGACTGTTGCTTGGCGAAGACATCATTGATCACTGGAGAAATCATGACGCAGCCCGGTTGCATGAATAGGCGTGTGGATGACACGATAACGTGCGAGGCAAAAGCTTGTAATAAGAACGCCTTCCTTACTTTAGGCGTGTCATGTGTACGCCATGTAGTCTGTACTGACTGCAAAGTCAACACATTCTCACTCCCAACTCGTCAAATACCGCCGCTTGGTCAGTGCTCCCCGGCTTCCGAGACCGACGCACCCCTCTTGCATTACTTTTGGACGGACGAGGGACGGCGTATACGCTCGTAACATGCATAAGGTTCTTTCAAAATAAAGTTCAGTTTTTCACAGGAAGTTACGCAACACAACTACTTTGTTAGGGTTCGGAAACAGTCGTGGTTGACGTTAACTTCTCTAACTAGCGACTCACGTGACTCATGGGGTTGACGATACTAACAGCTCCAACAAACACAGGACTTTCAACCAGGAGACCGGTGTTTTGTTTTGTAAGTTACGTTAGTGACGTGTTTTTTACTGACGTTTGTGAAGTGTTTTCTGCACTTATTTTATTTCCGTATGTATTTTACTTAGTTTACATACTTATTTTAAGGCCAACCGTGACGTTTTCCCTAAACTAAGTGGTTTTGTCGCCTAAACCTAAGTGAGTGGCTTTCATACATGCGTGTAATATTCACGCTTCGGCGAGGCAAAACGTGACAATGGCGCTGTCCTCTGGTGGACATGCAGGTCTATTACACGCTTTGGCTGGTTGCATGACGATTGACGTATCTGCTGAGATTCACATTGGGTTCACGATGAGTTGGAGTTGGATGTTATGTGGCGGCTGGACATTTGAAACTCTGCTTTCAGCCATGGTAATGTGAAAGGGAGGCAGGCAGTAGAAGAGAGAAGGTGAGAGCTCAGGAGAGTGAGATGAGATGGTGACGACAGGTCAAAGGAAACCTCATCGGGGGTATGTCAGATATAAGTCAAAGGCAGAACACGGCTGTTGACAGGACTGAGTGCCGTGCACTGCTGTCCAACCCTCCCACTTATAGATTTACAGCTTACTTGCCCTTGACAAAACCAGCCCCGAGACACAGAGGATTATTAGGAGCAGAGTTTGTACTGGAACGTCGATGCGGCTAGAGCGAACGAGACCTCTCGACGAGAGAAATTCGGAGACTTCAACTTTCAGCCGAGGCACAGTTAACTGCACATATTGAGCTGTAGTTAACTGCACATATTGAGCTAAATTGTAAACTGTCTCAGTTGACCTCCCTCTGAGACAGAGTAGCATTCCTGCCCGGTGAGTGCCGTGAAGTAGAATCAAATTCTAGTCAATTACTTTCTCCTATGAGTGCAACATGACCCAAGTAAAAGAATATACAGTACTGCAGGCGTGGAGGGAGATGGGACTCATTCTGACTATCTCCAGCAGAGTGTCAGGGGTTGATAACACCCATAACCCCCCAGTGTGTCCAATTTGTCAAGGTTTCACAGGGTTTGGACATAAAAACACTCCCCCTCCCGAGGCAATCATACCGGCTTGATTTTTATGCCACAGTATACTCCGACTCCATAAAAATCATGTCCTCTCATAACTGGCATTGCCACACAAGCAGCAGCGTATTCGTTTTTTTTATTGATCATGATTAGGTGTTTTTCTTTGCCTCCAGCCACTTTCATGGCTCCTGCCTGCAGCACGCGACACAAGCAATAGGGGGTTAATGTCTCTTTTTTAGTGGCGCCTTCATAACTCCTTCCTGCGTATTAAGATTAGGTTTATTATTATTGCTCTCATAGGTGCACTGTCATCGTAAAAGTTTCCCCCAATTCGGTGATGCACGAGCAGCAGTGACGGCCACAGTGCAGGGTTTCAGCGAGTTCGGTTTGCCTAAAGGACAGATAAAAAATAATGGAAGAGCAACCTGTTGTTTTATGATCCTTTTCATATTTGTCAGAAAATAAACTTTGGAAGACTTTCAGCTCTTACTAATACCATTTTTTTCCACTGCACGCTACACAGCAGCTATTGCTGGCTACTGGCAAACAGTTTACTGGTTCATTGGATGTAATGTCTAAGTTGTGATGAAGACCTCTTCTGACTTCTCGAAAGCTAATTTACAGTCATGCTCTTGAAAAGGCACTTTGAAAAGTTTGGTAATGTTGCATTAAAAAACTAAAATGAGAGGAGAGGACCAACTTGAAAGAAATAAAATCTCTCAAATCCTTCTGTTTTTTTCAAAAGTCACCATAATGTCTCACTCAGGTAGAGTATGGCTGACAAAGGTCATTCCTTCATAACTTCTCTTCAAGGTACTTCAGAAAGAACTCCTCTCAGGATGAACAACATATGAGTGTTTCACGAGGTTGAGACGACATAGAATGAAGCTGGACCGGAAGAGCTATATATGGGGCTAGTGCTGCAGGATTTTTCTACTACATTAAACATATTTTTTTGACACAAGGCCTGCAACTAAAAATTATTTTCATTATTGATTAATCTGACGATCAGTTTCTCGACTAATCAATTAATTGTTTAGTTCGTAAAATGTCAGAAACTAAAAGAAATCACAATTTCCCAGAGCCCAGGTTGACACAGCCAGAGGAAAAATATTTTCGGGTTGTCTGTCCGTCTGTCCGTACAAACTAACGGCTGGAGGGAATTTCTTCAAATTTGGCACAAATGTCCACCTGGACTCAAGGATGACATGATTAGAATTTGTAAATGGTAAATGGACTTGCATTTCTACAGCGCTTTGAGTGGTCGGAAGACTAGAAAAGCACACTACACGTCAGCATTCACCCATTCACACACACATTCATAGACAGATGGCAGAGATTGCAATGCCAACTTTGCCCATCAGGATCTTATCTAAAAATACTCATTCACACACCAATGGCACAGGCTTTGAGAGCAATTTGTTAAGTACTGTATCTTGCTCAAGGACACCTCAACATGTGAGAAGAGGGAGGAGCCGGGGATCGAACCACCGACCTTCCATGGTTGACAACCTGATCTACCCTCTGAGCCACAGCCGCCACCAACAATTGCAATGCATTTTGGTGGTCAAAGGTCACTGTGACCTCACAAACCATGTTTTTGGTCATGTCAAGTCATGACATTTTGGACAGACATGGATGCAACTTGACCGGTATGCAACCGCCAGGCAGTAATTCTAGTTTGTCTGTTTATCAACAGTCCAAAACCCACGGATATTGAGTATGATATCATAAAGACCAACAATACTAGCATTTTAGAAGTTTTTGGGGCATTTTGTTAAAATAAATTCAACAGCGAATGGTGCTAGATTTTAAGGAAATTCCACCTTTGGATATCCCTAATAGTTCAACATTTTGGGAAATTGGCTTTTTTTAGAGAGAGAGGAGATGAAAAGATAGATACCATCAAATATCTGTCTGGTATAAATGAAGCTAGAGCGAGCAGCCGTTTAGCTTACGTTACCACAAACTGGAATACTACAAAAAGTCTTAATGCTAAGCATGCTAACTGGCTCTTAGTTGTAGCTTATTATGAACCCACTTGCCCTCAACCTGGTTTAAACCTCAGTGTTTTCTTTCTTCTCTTCTTGTTTAGCGTCGACATTATTTACCTGTAAAGCTATGTAGTGAAGTTGTAGAGATGGTGGTAATGAATCTAGTGTTTGAATGTTAGACTGTTGCTCCTTCTGAGACGGATTCCTCCTTGTATTGCTGTTGAATGTTGATCCTATGTCCCATTGCAACTGTAGAAAGACTCTGATTCTAAGAAACTTGCAAAAGACCACTAGATACATGTTGGAAATATTTTTCTTTTCTTAGAATACAGCTCTTATTTCTTGAAAATGTAACTTCTTTGCAAGTAATATCCGCAGCAATTAAAATGTTTCAGTGTTTTAGCCACTATCTTAAGATCTAGGTTATCCATACAGTATACTAAATGGCCTGTAAGATCACGTCATGTTTGAAATTGTTGTATTGAGGACATTTTCTGTTGATCACGGGCATTAAAACAGGGAATAATTCAGGCCAAGACTTTTATAAACTTTTAATGGGAACTTGTTTAAACCAGGTGCTTTGCCAGAGGGCATTAACAGAATGTCCTCCCAGATTTCTCCTTGGTAAAATGAACATTTGGAGGAGCCGGTGTTCATATTCTGACACAGCAGGCCGGGAGCTCCTCTCCAAGTATGTCATTAAATCTTCTCCTGAGCCTTTACTTCACTTGGCGGTGAAGCGGGATTTATAAAAATCATAAAATGTGCTATTAATGACCACAGGAGCATCGTCTAAGTAGTAGGTCTCAGACCTTTTATTCTGTTCTGTTTCCAGATGATTAGTAGCTGACTGGGCCTGCTTCCAGATTGGTAGGAGCCTATTTTTGTTTGTTTACATGTACTGATTTCTTGGCATGTAGTCAAGACTGGTGGGTTTGGGTTGTCTTGCCAGTATGGAGTTTTTTCTCAAAAATTTCTGCTCAGAAATAATTATTCATAAGTATTCAATGTTTGGTAATTGATCCTTCGCTAAACCCCTCGCCCAACATCGATCAAGTGTCGGTCGTGTCTAGAAGGGAGCCCGCAAATTGCGAAATCTGATCTGCAAAAACTCTCACGATACTCACTGACCGAAGACCTATCCTAACTTTAACTATTCAAGGTCAATGCCTAACCTTAAGTATTCATCTTAACCCTTAACCATCTTGCAAGAGTTTCCCCAGTTTGCTGGCTCCCTTGTAGCCACTAACATTGGTGTCCAATCGTGACTTAGCAACCGTAACTAGGTACGGCATGACTGTAGAGCTTTCGGGTTTTTTTACACAGTTGAAGTGTGTCTGTAGTAAGACAGATAGAGAGAGTCTGCATGGTGTGTGTTTTTTTTTAACTCTTTCCAAAACCAAAAAATACAAAAGTAAAAGTTCAAGGAATGGATTAAAAAGCGTGTTGCTCTACCGTAAGCTGCACGCGTTAGCATGCCTGGCTAACTAGCTCACTTCTTACTATTAATTCCTCTGGTCTGTGAAATCTTGCAGATGCCGTTAGAAGCACTGGAGGACACCGGGGGACACCGAGGCACATTATTTTTTTCAGATTACCTGTCTCATGTAATACTGTCAGGATATAGCGACCGTTTTATAAAAATAACTTTTTTTAATCATATTTGCTCCAATCTCGCCGACATCAGCTTTAAGGAACAGTGTGTAGCATTTTGGGGGATGTATTGGCTGAAATGGAATATAAAAAATATGATTTTTTTTTAGTGTATAATCACTTGAAAATAAGAATTGTTGTGTTTTTGTTACCTTAGAATGAGCCGTTTATATCTACATAAGGAGCTGGTTCTCTTCAAGGAGCCGGCCGCCATGTTTCTACAGTAGCCCAGAACGGACAAACCAAACATTTACTCTAGATAAGGCCGTTCGCGTTTTTGCGTAAGCCATCGTAGTTTACTAACACGCTTGGCAAAGAGATGTTTCAGTTGGTTGCAATCTGCAACCTCACCGCTTCCTGCCAAATCCTACCCTACAATGACAGAAGCATTTCATTCTAACTCATGGAGCTAATATTGGCTTAATTAGCTAGCTAGCTAGCTACAGCCGATAAAGACTGCTAGCGACAGCTGGGCTGTAACTCATAATGTGCACTAAATCTGTATCTTTACACACATGGTTAAAAATAAGTGATCATTTATAGTTTGACCATAGCGCAGGTGACTAATCTAAATTACCTTCTGATAACAAAATGTTTTCCATCATACTGCACTCATATTGTGCATGCAGTGAGTATTTCTTGCTCTAAAGAAACTCTTCCAGTTAAGTGGAACCACTGTTTTTGTTGAAGAAATAAATATTGCAGGATAAATATTCAGGAAGTCCTGAGGCAACTTTTTTATCCACCCCAAGAGTTGAGAGAGCACTATTCCTCCATGGCCACATGTTTGGCTTTGGTTTAAGCTCGCACGTTGTGGAGTGAGAAGAAAAAGCTGTACAACACCAGTTCTCTCTGAGAACCTGGGAAGTGCAGCTGATGCCTGTACAGAATGTGAGGGAGGACGTGTTTTGAAACTGACCTGTAATCCAATCCAAGCTCCACAGTTCCTCCCTGATGGGACTCCCTCGCCAGCCTCTGTTGTTTTCATTTTTGACAACATGCCGAAGCACATTTCATCTCCGCAGTGAGCGACCTCCTCTGCAGGATCACCCAGTACACGTTACGCCGACGTTGCTGAGCCAGGTGCCCTCGTTCAAAGGAGAACATACATTTCCAGCATGGTTGTCTCCTGCGGTGAGCAAAACCGCAGGCTTTTACAACAACAAGCTTTACCGACTGAGCTGCACAGGACCAGAGTGTTGTTCATAGCTGGGTGCTCTATTTATTTATACTGCATGGCTAGACGTTCATACCAAAATCACAAATGAATGGAAATACAAAACTTGTATTTAATAGGGTTATGACTGAGAGGGAAGTGGCAGGAGGTAAGCCTGTGCAGAAGGCTTCATATAATAACTGAGTTTTATATTCTTAAAGCTCTAAATATCCTCTGCTAGCAACCAGAATATTATGGAAAAGTTCAATATGAATTGCAAATATTACAGTCATGCATTCACACTTTACAAATTCACCTAGAAGTTTGTTTGACCAAGCAGTGAAACATTGTCATCGCATCTAATCTAGACGATGAATCCGTGCAAAGACATGCATTGTAACTAACATTTACTCCTGCGAAGGGAGTAATGTAACTGAAAAACACTCAAAATATATGACTTATGCAGTATAGTATTATACAGTAACATGGAATAAAGTAAAAAAGAAAAAACATGTTGATAAGTATTTGTCAATAGCCATGCTAGCGACTCTTTGAGAGACATTTTATGGACATTTTATATAGCCATCCTTTATACTAACGTGATTTTTAGCAGGTATGTTTACCTTTTTTTCATCATCTTAGTTTAGCGTATTAGCATGCCAACGTTTGCTAATTAGCACTAACCAAAGCACAGCTGAGACTGATGGGAATATTATTAGTTTTGCAAGTATTTGGTTATAAAACAAAATATTGGACAATTTGACCAGATGGTGGTGCATATATCATAAACATGATGTGTATAAATTAGGGATGTCAATCGATTTAAAATGTTTAATCCTGATTGATCGCATGATTGTCTATAGTTAATCATGATTGATTGCCAATTAATCACACATTCTTAATCTGTTAAAAATGTAAAAAAACAAAACTTTTCAAAACTAGTTTAGTTTTTATCAGAATTTTGTTAAAAAACACAATATAATCAAAATAATCTAGGGCTGTCAATCGATATAATCAATAAAATATTTAATCTCAATTAATCACATGATTGTCCGTAGTTAATTGCGATTTATTGCACACATTTTTTCTAAATGTACCTTAAAGGGAGATTTGTCAAGTATTTAATACTCTTACCAACATGAGAGTGGGCAAATGTGCTTGCTTTAACCAAATGTATGTTATGTATATATTATTGAAAATCAATTGCCAACACAAAACAATAACAAATATTGTCCATAAACCCTCACAGGTACCGCATTTAGCATAAAACAATATGCTCAAATCATAACATGGCAAACTGCAGCCCAACAGGCAACAACAGCTGTCAGTGTGTCAGTGTGCTGACTTGACTATGACTTGTCTCAAACTGCATGTGATTATCATAAAGTGGGCATGTCTGTAGAGGGGCGACTCGTGGGTACCCATAGAACCCATTTTCATTCACATATCTTGAGGTCAGAGGTCAAAGGGACCCCTTTGATAATGGCCATGCCAGTTTTTCCTCGCCAAAATTGAGCTTTTGGAGCGTTATTTAACCTCCAAGCTAGTATGACATGCTTGGTACCAATGGATTCTTTAGTTTTTTTTAGTCTCATTTGATGCCAGTATTAAAGAAATTAGTGGCGTTAAAACGAATTTGCATTAATGCGTTATTATCGCGTTAACTTTGACAGCCCTAATTTTGACCTGATGGTGGTGCATATATAAGAAACATGATGTGTATAAATATATTTTCAGTATGCGTTGCTGCAAGAAAGCCCGGTTGTTTCACTACCAGCATCAAATATCTTTTGTTTAACTTTAAAGCAACTCTTTACGGTTCTCTGCTTACTCTACTGGACACAGAGGACAGCCGAAGGTGTTCATTGATATTTTTTCCCTCTTTTTGCCCTGCAGTAAATTTTTCTGCAAAAAGTAGGGTGCACAGCTAAAGCTTCCTTCGCCTGCGACGGCTCCATCTGGGCACCAAATGCCGAGTGGGTGGAGAGAGGGGGAGAGAGAGATAAAGGGAGAGAGAGAGAGAGAAAAAAAGAAGAGTGCAAAGTGACCGGAGTCCCTCCCCAATGTCAGCTCTGTAACAGAGACAGATTGCGGTGGGAGGGACATGTCCCATTTCTGAGTGTGAGTAACACTGAAAACAGATGACAGCGTGATCTCAATCAAAGAGGCTGTCAGGGATGGAGAGAGAGACCGAGACACTGAGCCAAAGAGCTCGATGTAACACTGCACACACACACACACACAAAACAAAGAGTTTTTTTAAAAAAAAAATTTAAGTGGGGCAAACCAAATCTGAAACAATTTGTTGGAATTTAGTTTATTTGACAACTGCTTTGCAAATTAACTATTCTGTTCTATCCAATAATACCTCAAAGGCAAACTGAGGCAAACTTTTTTTGTGTAACAAATTATACTAATGGTGTTGTGTGCACGTTTTTTCTATGTTTCAAATGCTCTCGATGGGGATTGGGGGGTTGTTTCCCATGACAGCTGTTGACTGACATCTGAGGGCTGGCGTTGCTAGGAGACTTTCCTGTTTATGAACACCGATAGTCTTTTTCAACAAATCCACATGGCGTTGATATCAACCATTAGGGCTCTGCCCCAAAAAACAATCGACATTTGGTAGGAACCGTCAGAAAGTGGAAGCTAGTTAGCTTAGCTTGATAATGTTTGCACTGATTGCCACTAGATGTTCATGTTACGACGACATCTGCTCAGTCATCGACAGCTCCTGTTTGTCCGACGTTAAGGAGGGGGTCTAACTAGCGTTAGCTGTCTCTTTTCCATGGGTCCAGTTGTGGTGACAGCAAATGAAAAGCAACTGTCTACAGATCAAGAACCTCTCTAACCTCTAGGACTGGGTATCGTTTAAGAGTACTGGTATTGGTACTGGTATCGTAATTTTTTAAAGTGATACTAAGCTCAATAGAGTACTTAATTTAATACCTTTTTTCCCCACTTCATGCGATACCCATTGTGTGAATGGAGGCTGTGTGTGTGTCACGCTGCTTAGCTAATCGCAGCCGCTCTGCACTGCGCTCAGACGGGGGTTAACGCTGATAACGCCAATGACAACATCACCATGGGTCGGATTGGCAATGTCATGGAAGCGCAACGCCCACCTTCCAGTTCCTCTCCAGGTTAACAATGTTTTTTCTCTGGCAGCACTGTTGCGGCTGTTAGCGTTGTTCGCGCTGTTAGCACCTTTAGCTGCTAGCACCTTTAGCTGCTAGCACCATTAGCTGCTAGCCGCCAGCTCAGCCATCTCCATGTTGAGAGATGTGTGCAGGCAATCCCAACATTGGCATTGGCCGACATTTGGGTTGTAGTTGTAACTGTGAGTCAGGGGATAGAGCGGGTCGTCCTTTAACCACAAGGTTAGTGGTTCGATCCCTGGCTGCTCCTGTCCGCATGTCAAAGTGTCCTTGAGCGAGATACAGAACCCCAAGTTGCTCCTCGGGTGCTTTACAGCAGTCCACTGCTCCTAAATGCTTAGCATGATAGATCAAATTTAATGTATGAATGCATGTGAGCTGCTGCGGTAGTGGGCCAATCACACGTCGCGATGATTGGCTGCAAGCAAAACCATAGATATAGGTTTTTTTTTCTCAATCTTTGTACAAAAAGGATCGAGTGCAGTATCGTTTAACTGGAGAAGTTTGGATACTACTTGGTACTGGGTTATTTATACCTTAAAGGTATCGAGTACTGATACCCAGCCCTACTAACCTCCCAGTAACCCAACACACTAGCACCCATGTGCCAGCAGAGTGATTATTCTGTTCCCACTTGTAACATCTACCCTGCAGCTGGCCGCAACACTCAATACCCACCCAGACACGTCGCAAACGACCCAATCAGATAACCCAATTCCACCTGGCTGTCCAAATGACTGGCTGAGCTTCCTTGGATGGTTATTAGCCATTGATTACAGCACTCACAGATTGCCTATCATAGCTTTAGATAGAGCTTCAAGCACCCATGTGCTGCACGCCCATACTGGGTCAAATGGATAATAATGCAGATAGCAATGATTGTAAGATAGGAGCTGCAGCTGTTGGGCTCAGCAGCAGGCCACCAGTAGAGGACAACATATACTGGAGTAATTACAAAACGGAATGGGAGCAATTGAGCATTATTACTGTCAAATATCACTGTTTGCTTTTATAATGGGGATTAATGATGATAAGGAAGTCAGCCGGCCCTCGCAAGTCCATCACACAAAAAAGCATACATACACCCAATAAATAGGTACTACATATTGATTAAATCAGTTCCTACATGAATGTATTATCATCTCTCACTTCTCTAATGCTTTCTATAAGGAAATAAAGAAACGTAACCGTGCAAACTCTGAGCCTCCATCTGCATGCAGACGCCTATTTGTCGACCGGTTGAACTTCTGTATGTTTGTTCATCTTCTGGACACCCTCAAAATATTCAATACATAGATAATGTAATATTTGCAAATACCTTCAGCTGTCTGTTTCAGACAAGCCTGACCTTTCAAATGAATATATCATCTTATCATGAATACACTTTTGATAGAATTGTTTGAACCTGTGCCGCTGCCACGCTGCATACAAACAACAGCGCTCCCTTGGGCTGCATTTATTTGCCAGGGCATTTCAATGCGCCCCGCTTCGCGCCGCGAGCTGTTCATCAGGGCCAGCTCATCATCCTTGGGGAGAAGAGATCGCTGACCTGCAACGGCACAGTCGAGACGAACCGAGCGGAGGATAGAAATCTGCTCTCCCACCTGGGGTCAACAATCCTCACCGAATCCACAAATCTGTCTAGAGTAATGACAAATTTACAGTGTGAAATTTACTGTCGGTCAGTGTGTCGGTCACATGACTCAGCTCAGTCTAACACCATCAGCTGTTGTCATGGTACTCACTTCTTCCATGTACCCAACATTGGGGATCTACCAACATCCTAGTTATATAAAATAGAAGTAACCGTCTAAAACTGCCAATAGAACATCTACAGTATGTATTTGCTGGTTTATCTTTCTCTTGGAATTGTATGCTTATCCACGGACAATAATCTGTTGTGCGACTAGTTGTGAAGCCCCATTTGGTGTTTGAAGCTGCCTTCTCTTCTGCTAAATTGTCTTTAAATATATTGAGACCTGTACATGGACAGCATGGAAGTCTTGTTTGGAGTGAGGACCACTCCACACGAAAACTAACCTGTTTATTAAAGGCAGGGCTTTCATCAGTGCATTATTTAGTGAGAGGAAAACAGGCCTTGCCGTACTTGAGATGGAAAATCAGCTTGATATGCATGATGATCCATTTGGGTTATGTACTCAGATTGATGGTTCAAGTGATTTATGTTTCTATTGTGATATATACACCGATCAGCCATGACATTATGACCACTGACATGTGAAGTGAATGACATTGATTATCTCGTTACAATGGCGCCTGGCAGTGGGTGGGATGTATTAGGCAGCAAGTGAACATTTTGAAATTTGAACTTTGTGTTGGAAGCAGAAAAAATGGACAAGCGTAAGGATGTGAGCGATTTTGACAATGACCAAATTGTGATGGCTAGACGACTGGGTCCGGGTATCTCCTAAACTGCAGCTCTTGTAGTGGTCTGGACCTACCAAAAGTGCTCCAAGGAAGGAAAACCGGTGAACTTGCGACAGGGTCATGGGCGGCCATGGCTCATTGATGCACGTGGGGAGCGAAGGCTGGCCCGTGTTGTCCGATCCAATAGAAGAGCTACTGTAGCTCAAGTTGCTGAAAAAGTTAATGCTGGTTCCGATAGAAAGGTGTCAGAACACACAGTGCATCGCAGTTTGTTCCTTACGGGGCTGTAGCCACAGACCGGTCAGGGTGCCCATGCTGACCCGTGTCCACCGCCAAAAGCGCCTACAATGGGCACGTGAGCATCAGAACTGGACCACGGAGCAATGGAAGAAGGTGGCCCGGTTGATGAATCACGTTTTCTTTTACATCATGTGGATGGCAACGAGTTCGAGGTGTTGACTCGGCCTCCAAATTCTCCAGATCTCAATCCAATCAAGCATGTGTGGGATGTGCTGGACAAACAAGTCCGATCCATGGAGGCCCCACCTCGCAACTTACAGGACTTAAAGATACCACATCATACCTTCAGAGGTCTAGTTGAGTCCATGCCTCGACGGGTCAGGGCTGTTTTGGCGGCAAAAGGGGGACCTACTCAATATTAGGCAGGTGTAAGTAAAAACAAAACTAGCTTACTAACTATCCATTGATCAGGCTGTTCTTTTTTTCACCATTCGTAGCTATACCAACAAAAAGTAATGCACTGTAATTCGTATACATCCCAAAAAATCAATTTGTATCGTATCCACGTAATCGTGAACCAGGAAGTTTATAAAATGACAAAGACAAACGCCAGAATCGGCAAGGCCAGGGCTTCATTCATCCAGCTGAGGAATATTTGGTAACAAATTAGCCAGACCACAATGACAAAAGTAACATTCATAAACATTCATCAGCAGCTGCCTGAGGTGGATTTACCATCAGCAACAACAATCTCTGGCAGAGAATGGGCCAACAACCTGTGGAAGAGGAGATCAAGAGAAGAAAATGGGGATGGATCGGCCACGCGCTCTGGAAACCCCAATGCCAGCATCACCAGGCAGGCCCTTAGATGGAACCCCAGAGGCACAAAAAAGAGAGGCCGGCCCAAGAACACCTGGCGAAGGGAGCTCGAAACTGTCATTGAGAAGAGCAGGCTGACAAGGAAACAGGTGGAGAGGAAAGCCCAGGACAGGAGACTCTGTCAAACTGTGGTCAACAGCCTATGCTCCATGAAAAGGAGCAATAGGCACAAGTAAGTAAGTAAAGACACTGTGCAGAGAGGAGCTCGGGGTAGGTTTAAACCCAAAAAACAATCTTTTCCTAAACCTAACCAAGCCGTTTCCTTCGAAAGACATATATTTTTGACACATTTTAAAAGGACTGTATGCATATAGCAAGGGGAATTGACAAGCGTTCCTGGATATTGGTAGGAAAACGCACAAAAAATGAGGAATAACTTTTCCTAATTTAACATACGAAGCGTTTTATGATGATACATCGCATGGATGCATGTGTTGAATGTGATCAAACTGTCTCCGTGGTGACATTTCATCTTACAAGTTTCCCACGAGTGTACTGTTGATCACTTCTGTAGTAAACCCTATGTTCTAATTCTGCAGTACATGATGAGTCAGACTGCGTGGTACTTTATGTACCGGAGGAAGATCACACTAACTGGATGTGACTCGTCCTAAAAGGCCAACATACAGTAAATATCAGAGGATGTGACCTATTACGTCCCCTCTGCAGGGATCCAACGCTGATGCAACACACACATAACCGCATTGCACATCATTCTCACCCCAGTTGGCAGTTTGGTTTATGAGTCAGGGTCAAAAGCAGCAGGTGAACTTCCTGTGATGCCGTCAAATGTGTGTGCAGGGGGGTTGCCAGGAAATTACATGTTGTCTAAGAGGCGATGCTGCCAGGTTGCTCTCTGACATACACTTTGTCCATTTCACTGTGTACATATCTGTGTGGCTCCCATATGTTTCTTAATACTATCTCTGTACCTTATGACATGATGCTTGATGTCATTTTATCCATGTCCTCTCCATATGGACCACATGATCTCATGCTGCTGCTGCTGGTGGTGCATGCAGGGCGATGATGTGGATGTCAATGGAGCTGCAAGCATCCTTAAAAATTAATATTTATTCTCCATGGTTGAGCATTTGACAAATTTGTGGAAAATAGGCAACATGGTGAGCTGAGAGATATAACCCTACCAACAGGCACTGAAAATATAGCTTCAAAATCTTTCTGTAACTATCAAATATTCATGATTTAATAAGCAACAATCAAAGACTAATTGTGCAGCCACACTAGCAGCTCTGGCTGTATTAGGCACAGCTGTGCTTTGAGCTAAATGCTAACGTCAGCATGCCAACATGCTCCCAATGACGATGCTAACATGCTGATTTTTAGCAAGTGTAATTGCCATGTTTGCTTGCTCAGTTTAGCACATTATATAACATTTGCTAATTAGCACTTAGCACAAAGTACAGCTGAGGCTGATGGGAATGTCATTAGTGTTGCAGCACTACTAGTGCTGTACTGGACAAATTTAGATTTTGACCTTTTAATGTTAGGCGCTTTGAGGTAAATTCAGGGGATCACCAAAGTCATAAGGGTTCATCATCTACCATGAATGTTCCATCCATCCATCCATCCATCCATCCATCCATCCATCCATCCATCCATCCATCCATCCATCCATCCATCCATCCATCCATCTATCCATTTACTTTCGATTATCCGCGGCTAGGTCACGGGGGCAGCAGCTTAGCAGGGTATTCCAGACATCACTTTCCCCAGCAACATTTTCCAGCTCTTCCTGGGGGACCCTGAGGCATTCCCAGGAATATATATAATCTCTCCAACGTATTCTGGGTCTACCCCGGGGCCTTTTACTAGTTGAACATGCCTGGAAATCCTCCAAAGGGAGGCATCCAGGAGGCATCCTGATCAGATGCCTGAACCACCTGAGCTGGCCCCTTTCAACGTGAAGGAGCAGCGGCTCTACTCCGAGCTCCCTCAGGATGTCCGAGCTCCTCACCTTATCTCTGGTCCCAACCATCCTATGAAGGAAGGTCGTTTCGGCCGCTTGTATCCGCAATCTCATTCTTTCGGTCACTACCAAAAGCTCATGACCATAGGTGAGGGTTGGAACGTAGATGGACTGGTAAATCGAGAGCTTTGCCTTCCAGCTCAGCTCCCTCTTTACCGCAATAGACCGCCTGTCCCATCTCCCGCTCCATTTTACCCTCACTCGGGAACAAGACCCAAGATACTTTAACCTCCTCGCTTGGGGCGATGATTGGCGTAATCCACCATTTTCCGGCAGAGAACCAAGGCCTCATGAATGTCTGTAACACATTTTACAGCAATCTTCCACTAGTTGAGATATTTCTGAAAGGACCAAAGTGGCCACTCCGCTAGTGTGGTTAAAAATGTAGTTATTATTTTTTAGTTAATACAGTTATAATTATACATTCAAAAACATGTTGCAGTCCTCAAGACTGTGTGTAGTCGTGCTGTAGTGGATTGTCTGACATCACACTCCTATTTCAGTTTAACGTCTGAGCTGCAGGTGCGCTCTGTAAAAGAAATATTTTCAGGACTGCATTATTTGGTGTTAACAAGCGCAGCGAGCCGCCACTCCTTTTCCTCTTACTGCTCCCAGTAGTGTTTCCACTTCTCCACTTTCATCCATCTGGAAGTTGGCAGTGTTTTCAGTCATGAGTACGTTCTTGTATCCGTGTCACAGTGAGACACAATACCGAACCCTTTGTACTCCCCCTGACTCCTCACCAGTGTTCCCAATTCACCCAGCTCATTAGCAAGGCACATTTCCCCTTAATGATCGCAGTCTGAAAGTCTTCATATCAGCTGCACATCTGTAGTATCGCCTCCTCATAAAGCGTTTCTTAACTGTTGGAGCAATTTTGGCTTTGAAAGCCCAGGGCTTTTTTGCTTACAATTAACATTTTTAAAGGCCTCTCATGTCATAACACCTTTGTTTTAATGTGATCATTCAGCTGGGAAGCATCTGCAGGATAATGGTTTTCCCATGGCATATTTTCAGCTCACGATTATTCTTGGCCCAGGGCTAATGTAGCCCATTACATTTTTTACATTTACATTTTAGACGTGTAGCTAAGACTTGTAACCGGAGCTGCTTACAGTGAGAACTGGAGTAGGCTTCAGTTTCAAAGTCACCAACATTACCAGCGTTATTTAAAAAATAGTGTAAGGCGGGATTTAACCCATATTTTTTATAAACCTTGCTGCCTCAGTTGCACAGTTGCAGGACAAAAGGAAAGCAGCAAATTAAATATATTAGTTAAAGCTGCTTTACTCAATATTTTTATATTCACAATAAGTCACATGACTAATGTGTAATGTGAAAGGCGACACTCATAGTGACAAAGCCACACAAAATTGTCACCCAACTCTGCCAGCCCAGTCGCACAAAAAGCTGTGTGAATGCCACGATTGCAAGGCATTTAGCGTGCAATAAGAACTCTTCTTGCTTTTTGGCGTATCATTTGTACGCCATGTAGTCTGTACTGACTGCAATGTAAATGCATCCGTGTAAATATGCTAAGCTCAGAGCTAATGATGTAGGATAAAAAGTGAGAAAGACTGCTTAAGGTGGGGTAAGGAGGTGGATCTGTCCAACAAACTTTTAATCAGGAGACCAGTGTTTTGTAAGTTATGCTTGTGGCGTGTTTTCCGTACTTATTTTACATTGTTTCTGTACTATTTTACTTAATTTATGTACTTATTTCAAGCCCAAACATGACGTTTTTCCTATACCTAAATAGTAGTTTTGTTGCCTAAACCTAACTGCGGACCTTACCATAGCTTTGTTGTGTGGCGTACAAATGCCACGAATGTGACGTACAAATGATAGGTGAAAATCCGAAAATGCATCTTCATTACACACGGTATGTCCCAACGTTCTCAATGTAGACAGACGTTTTCAGTGGAAAAGCCACTCTTCGTTACCTGCCCAGCACCAAATGGCAGACAGACATTTAGCAGACTAAGATAAGTAATACATAAGTACCTCAGGAGTTCGTGGAGATCAAACCAGAACTAAAATGAAAATTGGACTTAAACTTGTCAAATGAATGCAGAAAAAACGTTTACATTTTTTAAACTTTAGACATACATACATACATACACACATATATATATATATTGCAAGAAGACGTCTGTGAAGAAAATGAGTCTATGAGAAAATGAGTCTACTTCTCACTTGATTTATTACCTCAGTAAACATGAGTTTATGGTCTCAATCGCTAGTTTCAAGTTTTCTTCAATACAGCATGATGTTCATTTAGTAAATTATGGTCCCATTTAGAGTCAAATAGACCATAAGGCAGGTGATGCTTTAGGGCGTGGCTACCTTCTCTTTGACAGGTGCTACCACGGCGTTGTCCAGTCTGGGAGTTGTCTGTGTTTTCATCTTAGAACTTTAATCCTTTTACAATGCGTTTTCAGTTCATGAAAGTCAATTGTAACATTTTGGTCGCTTAAAGTTGCGACCGCCCAAAACCAAGATGGCTTCAAATCGGCAGTCCACAAACCAATGGGTGACATCGCAGAGACTACGTTCTCTTCTTATAGGCAGTCTATGGTGTGAACAAGGATGAACACTCCATTTTATGAAACCTCTATTACAGTAAGTCATTTGAAACGGCGTTAACATTTGTCCAATGCAGAGCATCAAGAGGTGACCTGATGCAAACTGTTAGTTTAAGTGGGCATTTTTGTTGAAAGTGACTGTAGTTCCTGTACATTTTCTTTTCCCTCCCTTGAGCTAAACTGACAAAAACTTTCTGTCTGCTAAGTCTTGCACTGCTTCACACTATATGAACCTGGCCAGTCTGGGCCAACAATCCAGACACATTTTAAACATCATGGGGCTGCGACTGGAGCCTGGAGCTCTGCTCTGCTCTGCAGTCAGGAGGGTCTATAGGTATTCACTCTTCTTCAACTCATCCAGACATACAGGCTAATCTGCGCCGACAGCTGGGCTACTGCAGTCACACTCGGAATAAGAATAAAACTCATCTGGCGTAACGTGGCATTAATTCATGTGCTAACTGTGACAGGTCTAGGCTAACCACTTCTGCAGGCTACAGTCTGCTTTAAAACGTCCCCGTGTGAAATGTTGCTTTGCCTAGAGCCAAGAACCAATTTAGTGCACGGAGAGGGCCGTCGTGAGAAACGCTTCAGGGAGCTATAATCAATCATAATTCCTCAAAGTAGGGTGGTAAGTGCATTGCTCATCTTTCTGCCGTGGCACTGCTGAACTTGCACCATTCAGCTTTTATTCAGCGGTACGTTGAGGCCGACGACAGGCGGCGAACGGCATGCTGGAAGTGCTTGATCCGTCATTGAGAGTATTCCCTCCTTAACATCAGGTGCATTAAAGCATATATTGGCCAAAGTCTTATGTCATATTATTCACACAAAGCCTGTGTGTTTTCCTCTGAGTCTCAGGTCACGGCTTCATCACAAACACACACAGACATTTGAAGGAGATGGTGCAGATATCATTAGACCCTGACTTGTAAATTATAGATCAGTTGGCAAACACAGCAGCACGCTCTTTCGCTGCGCTACAGCATTTTGTGCTTCTTCACCACAACATTTAGAAAAAAAAATACACTAACCATGAATAATGCATTATTGGCAGTAATTCATACTCTTTTTATTTCTGTCTCCGTACAGAACACATGCACTGATGCTGCTTCTAATATTACTGGCTCATTTGGAGTTGTATAAACGGTAATTGTCACTGCCAAGAAAGCCATATTTTGCAAATTTTCGTAGCTTTTTTTTTTTCCATCATTCATCATCATTACACTGAAGGTTAATTTGAAATGTTGTGAAAAATTGTGAATTTTTTGGCTGGAAAAGCAAATATTTCCCAAAATGTCAGACTTCTTTCTTGAAGCTTTCAGTAGGTCTGCCATTTCAGGAAAATAAAAAACACTACCATATCTCCACATTTTTATATCTTGTCATAAAGTGCAGGAGATGGGAAGCGCCATTGCCTTCTTTAGTCTTTAGTGTTGTACTTCCCCTCCAAGTTTCTCCCACTGAAGTTATTAACAGCTCCGTTATGGCATCAGTCTGCCTTATTCCCACAAGCATAAGTTTGAAAAAGAAACTGTTGGCCACACTGAGGGAGAGTGAGAGTGAGTTAGAGAGAGACGGAGTTTGCCAACAGCGCCAATCGACCTACTTCCGATTTTGCGGTGCGGATCAGTTTCAGGTTTTTTGGCCAATGGGTGGCTGCATGGTACGACTGTTTACCCCGTACAGGAAGGGTGGAAACGTTTTCGGTGCAGAGCGGAGACTCTGGGTTTCGGAGCCGCTGTAACCACAACCAATCACTGGGGAAAATCTCCCCAAAGCCATTTTTCTCTCTCTCTGTGTGTGTGTGTGTGTGTGTGTGTGTGTGTGTGTAGTGAATTAGTTTCCATTGCCTTTGACTTTGAAGATTACAGTTTCTAGCCTTATCAGATCTACGGGGAGGTACTGCAAAACTATTTTTGACATTGCAGTGGCTGTCTGGGAGGTAAAGTCAGTGTAGGTTTGGGCTGATACTATCAATATATGTTAATAGTGATTGATGGATAGGTGTCTCTTCAAATTCACTACTGTAGTAGCAAAAATATAAAGAACATTGATTGAAAGTGCTAATTCCCTTATTCTTTACTAAAACGGTTGGTGAACTAAGTGTAAGCGTGTTTTGGGTTTACCCTCCATATTATCATGGAGCTTCCAAGTTCAAACATCTGAATGAAAGTTTTGTTTTATTGCATCTTTCAGCCCAGTATCAGCCCATTATCTCATATATGTTCATATCGGACTATTTTGCCTATTTACATTAATGCCTAAGTAATGTGTCCCACAGTGTATTTATTACAAACAAGTAATTTTAACCGTAACAATGTTGTTTCCCAAACCAAATTATGGCATTTTTATATATTGCCGTTGCCGGAGGCATTATGTTTCCGTCGGTCCATCTGTCCGTCCCATTCTCACGATATCTCAGGAACGCCTATAGGGAATTTCTTCAAATTTGGCACAAATGTCCACTTTTGGTGGTCAAAGGTCAAAAACTGACCGTCACGTTCTTGTGATATCACAGGAAGACCTTGAAGGAATTTCTTCAAATTTGGCACAAACGTCCACTTGGACTCAGGGATTTACTGATTAGATTTTGGTGGTCAAAGGTCATTGTGACCTCACAAAACATGTTTTTGGCCATAACTCTGCCATAATATATATGCCAATTATGCCAATTTCACACAAATGTATAATAAGATTAAATGATGACGTAATGACAGTTTGATGACATGGATGTAAACTGCAACTTGACTGGTTGGTTGGAGGCATACAACCGTGAGACGGTAATTCTAGATTCACTTGCATTTTATTTTCTTTATTGTAATTGTGCACATTGTCGGTCATGCTTTTAGGGATTTGGGAAATGCAGAGTCTGCACATATTAGAGCAGGCAGCACATTGGTCCTCTTGCTGCTGGCTAGTGTGGTTAGCTTGCAAGTTTCTCCAAAGGTAGATCCATATTCAGTTAACTACAGCAGCTATCCTCGGGTGCTACTTTCTGTGTTTGCTCGCGGTCAAACTCAGAGAGAAGTATTTGATATTATTTCTTTACAATAGGAGTTTGCATGGAAAGGTTAAAGCTGAAGTAGACGAGATTGGAGAAAATATGATTAAAGAAAGTTATTTTTATAAAACGGTCGCTATATCATGACAGTAGTACATGAAACAGATAACCTGAAAGAAATCATGTGCCTCTGTGTCCTCCGGTGCTCCTAATGGCATCTGCAAGATTTCACATACCAGAGGAAAACAAGCAGTCAGAGCTGATCTGAGGTCTGCTGTCCAGCTGTCGTCTATGAGAGCCGGCTGTCAATCACTCACGAACTCCGATCAAACGGTCAAACTAGGCAGCGTTGATCAAATATGAATCAATATTATGTTACGTTAATGCCTATTTCTCGCCTCAAATGTTTTCAGAATCATCTTGTAGTGCACGGTTTAGCTGTAAAATGAGAAAGTGTGTGACGCCGCCGCCATTGTGAAATCTGGTGAAGAAACGCTCTCTCAATGAAGTGATTGGTCAAAGTCTCCTGTCACTGGCTAGATTTTCTAAAGCCTGAAAACAGACATGAGGAGGTGCAGAAGTCTAGTTTTCTCTCAGAACACTTGAATTACAATATGCTGAAAGGTTGTTATGGAATTTTTTTCCCCAATGATGCCAAAAATATACTGCCTACTGCCACTTTAAGGATGCTCAAGTTGCTTGTCCTGTTACATTAGCGAGTGTAAAGTTGGCATAGTCACATGGCCGCAACAATGAGAATACGACCCAGTTTGAAAAATACCATATTGAACCTTAACCATACTTAATTTATTTGCTAGCCTACTGTCCCTTCACCATATGATGACAGCTGAAGTTGAGTAGGAAGAACTTGATTGCACCGAGCTAACTCACACAGTACACTACAGTACCTACTCCATGCTTTACTTCCCACACAACTCCTCCACACATCCTCTTCCTCCCTCTTCCTCTTTATCTTTCGGTCTTTCATCACAGGTTCCTCCTGTTTGGGATTTTTGCTTTCATCAGCAAAGAGACCGGTAGGACTCTAAAGCCAAAAAAAATCAACTGTCTCCCCCCCCCCCCCCCCATGCGTCTTCAACTAATCTACTGCCAAATCAGCTGACAACCCTCGTACTTGAATAGCTTCGTCTCATTCATACAGCTTCCTTCTGATCTCTTTAAACAAACTCGAGCTACATCAAGTTCTTCAGTCCATACAAGTGTGTGAAGCACGCCACACATGTGTTACCCCCTTTCTTCTCTAACGGTACAGATAACAGGGACCCTAATGCTTCTGCAAAGTGAATCTGGTTTCTCGCTGGTGTGAAACTGACTGCACGACTAAGCTTATTATGTAAATATCCAATCTGTTCCCAGCGATGGCAACGTGTGGGCTGTAATCAGGTTATTTTTACACCAAGCCGACCCATTTCAGCTGTTTGTCTGTACGTCTGTGTGTCCAAAAGTTTAAACAAATCAGTGGCCGGCTCGGACGGAGCCACATGGCGGGGGCTCGGGCGTCACGGCTGGGTTAATAGAGATCAGCTCTTCGCCTTATGTTAAAACTTCCTAGAAGAGACGGTGCAATCACATCAGTGATGGGTCTGTGATCAGAGCCAGAGACCCAGATGTGTTGATTTCCTGTGTCATTTGGCCCTGGGAGCTCAGCCAAGCCATGATTCCAAATGGCAAAACTACCGGTTTTTACATCAGTGCACATGCGGTGCTATATTCGGGTTGGGTTGATGACTTCGTATAAGAATGCACGTGCAAACTGTAGTGGGGCTTTTTTAAGCTACAAGCAGGTACTTGCATAAACTCTCTCTTTGAAATGTGAAAGGATTCGATGCAAGTTGGGAAAGAGAGAGTCAAAACCTTCCATGTTTTATTGAACTGAGTGACTAAATGTGCATTGGCAGACTTGGAATGCAAACTCCTATAAATTCAGTAAAAAGGGTGAAATTAGAGAACTAATGAAACACATGAAATAAAACTTTGGAGCAGAACTTGACATTCTTTAAAAAGATCGAAATTAAGTTCTGTAAAAATAAGATCCAAGAAACCTTCTTTATAAATATGTTTTTATAGACAATATTGTGAGTACTTGAGAATTTTTAGAGCAGGGGTTCTCAAACTTTTTGGGGTCAGGGACCCAGTGTTCTAAAACTTTTCAACCTTAATACTTCAGACCTGTTTGATAGCGATAAACAGAACCACATTTCAATTTGAATCATGTTAATACCTTTGTTTTGCCCTGATATTCCAGGTCCTATGTAATCAGATGTCAGCTTGTCAGCTTGGCCGGTTTCATGGCTTCGTTCGCTAGGTCCTGAAGACACATGACGCATTTTGGTCTCCTGTCGCTCGATATAACTGTCATCATATTTTCTCACTTTAGCTAGTTTAGTCTTAGCTCCACTTGACGATATGGACTGACTCAAATATTTCTCCATGCTCGCCAGCTACCTTGCTGGCTAATAACCTGAGCTAAGCAGCAGCATGAACATGAAGTTTCTATTGGCCCAAAGCTAACGTGGGTGGGAGAAATGGACACAATCTGCTTGTTTTATTGGCGCAAATGGTCCCCATCTGTAGATATGTACTTTTTAATGATACAGCACCATTTTTTTAACCCTGGGGGTCCCCGGACCTCACTTTGAGAATCACTGTGTTAGAGATGAAATTGAAAATAGTGGCACGAAATAAACAAAACGCCTTGCTGACAACTGCAAACCATTTGTGGTTAGGAAGAGTTTCCATGTGAAAGAAAGCAACACTGTGATGGTGAAAAGCCCCCCAAAATGATTTTTGGGTTCAGCCCCAAGTAAAATGGTCCAACTGTGAAAAAGGCTCTTGTTGGAAGAGAGCAGTTATTTCTTACTGGAGTGCCTTTTCCTTTTAGTTGGCTTCAGCTGGCCGTATGATAACACGGCAATCAATCCGAAACCTTGTTGAGAGGGCGGCTTCTCGCTGTGCTTCCAATCCGACCCCAGAGCTTCATCTGGAGAGAGAACGTGATCTGATCGTGATCCCACCCAACCTCAGGAAACATTTTAGGAGTTGAACACGCTGTGAAGTCTGGGTTGAAGACGAGTTTTACTCCTTAATAATGAGAGAAATGTCTCCTTTTGTTGATAAATTGAGGCACGTTTGAAATTTTATTGCGATGAGCAAAGCAGAATTGCACAGGACATTTTCATTCCCAGAACAAATGTGGGCTTACTTTAGGGTTTTGCAGTACCTTGAATAAAACAATCACTTGGGGTAAACTCGGTGCTTCGTTGCAGATCTCTTCATCTTCCCCTCATACTCTTTTTTTAATTCCTCTACTCGGAGAGAAAGGGAGACAGACGGGAGGCTTTGGATTCATGCTGCCAGCAGATCCAGGAGGTCTGACTGGGAGCAGATGCAGCAGTTATGAGACAGAGTCATGTTTGGAAAGGAAGGCTTTGAGGATCCTGGCAAGGATCTGCACTGGTGGGAGGGCCAGTTGGAAAGGGCCAGAACCTTTTCAGAAAGGGTATTCAGGATTATCGAGTGAGAGAGGAAATCATTAAGAAGAGGAGAGGAAGAGAGACGGTGAGAGCGAGGGAGTTGGGAAAGGAGAGAGGAAGTCAGGATGAGAAAACGATTTAACCAGCCAACAAACTTCTAAATGAGCACGAGGAGAACAAAGAAAGGAAGTCAAACTTTCACATTGGAAAAATTTTTTATTGTAACCTTTTATCACCGCTAAACGCAGTGGAATTAATTAAATCCAAGGGATAAAGAGAAGGGACTTCTGTGTCACAACTGCTACCTCGTTTCGGCTGTGTTGGTGCAGTTTTTTCGCCAATGAATATTCAACCAAATGCAATGCAAATTACAAATCATATTCACTGATTTAAAAGGAGCACACAGATGCTTTCAGACATAGAGCAAATGGGTCAGCATATGATAATAAAGAAATAAAATCTCTGTATCATCTTGATAGTAATTGCCTGCTCTGTAGCTCAGTGCTAATAGACCAGTTTCCAAGTGGCATCATCATAAGATGCCTGTCCACGACGGGGGGGAAGAAAACAAGAACGACAGAACAACTACAAGTTGGTTTCGTGCCATAAACTGAAGAAAATGCAATAATGTGTGGAAAATCCCAAGAAGGTATCCTACCAACCCTGTCACACCGCCGATTGGGCAGCGCCCCTCGTCATTGAAAACCGACGCACAGAGTTACCCTTAAGCAACAGTTTGTGACGAACCAGGCTTCAACCAACTCCAATGTAAACCCACCTGCAATGCTATTCGACAGTTGGACGTAGTATTAATAGCGTGAAAGTCTGCTAAGGGCGAGAGGGATTGGTGGTGGATGGGTCAAACTAACACAAGACTTTCAACCAGGAGACCGGTGTTCGTGTCCCGTGTGAAACAAAAAGTAACGCTGACTTATTTTGTGACGTACGTCGTTAGTTACTTTACTCGTTGGTATCGTCAGTCCTGTGAGTCACGTGAGTCGATAGTCACCTGACTTGTTATCGTTAATCCCGTTAGTCACTAGTCCCGTGAGTCGTAGGTCACGTAAATTGAGTCAGTGAAGTGAACATCAACCACGACCGTTTCCTAACTCTACCTAAGGGGCTGTGTTGCCTAAACCTAACTTTCGTCAAAACGGAAGTTTATTTTGAAAGGACACCATGCATGTAAAGAGAGCGTCTTGACACGCTGTTCTGTCCAAAAGTAACGCAAGAATTGCATAATGTGCTTAATTAGCTATTAGCATCTAGCTATCTGGTCAGAGCCCTGGATTTTAATAAGGTGTTGGATAGTTTGTACAAACAGCAGGAATTTCACGCAAACATATCTTTTTTTTAAATGTGAACATTACATGCGTGGACAGTCACAGGTAATTTCTCACTACTTGTAGAGCTAACTTTGTGTAGTCTTGGTTAGCATTATTACTTCTACAAGGGTTAGCAGTATTACTACTACTAGGGTTGGCATTATTACTGCTACTAGGGTTAGCAGTATTACTGCTACTAGGGTTAACATTATTACTGCTACTAGCTTCAGTTTCTCACTGGAATTCCATGTGTCGTGTTAGCTAGCTAAAGTCGACAGATGCTGTGTTGTTTGGGATCAAAATAACTTTGGGAAATGCCAGAATTTTTTTAACCTCTAAATAGAAATTGTACTTGTTTCCAGCAAGACACACTATTTTGAGTGAGAGGAGGACGTTGGCGTGATCTCAACAGTGAGAAGAAATGAGAACTTGTCAGGTTAAGTTGAATCATTGATCCACTCAGGATTCCCAGGGTGATTTTAGTGTCTATATTCTCATCACTTAAGAGGTAAATCAACCATCTCTGTGTCTCCCATAAATCTCTACAAGTCTAAACTGGGGCTCAGCTGTTAAAGCAAAAAGTAAATTAACAATTCACGAGTCTGCGATCCGCTTTGTTACACACAGTGGGAACTAATGGCTGTGTGAGTCAGCAGACCTCAGAGCACAACATATCCTTTATCCTTTATCCAACCTCGTGACGAACTGTGTCACATGTCATCGCTGCAGTATCACACAGCGTTTCTCACATACTGTATCTAGATGTACATTTGATTCACGTGTAAACTGTGTTATTTGTAGTCCCAAAAGTGACTTAGAGTGACCATGACAGTTTTTGTGTGTCCCATAGAAACTCAAGACATCACGGGTCACACAGGGGTCAAACAGATCATTGTGATAAACAGTTGCATTCCTGACTGCAAAGTTGCTGATGTTTTTCTAAACTTTAAATGGAGTTTTCCATTTAGTGTGATCGTTGAATTCCTCAGAGGAGGGTGGTGTGTGTGTGTGTGTGTGTGTGTGTGAGTGTGTGCAAATTGAAACCCCATCAATCGGCTAATGGTGCGGCTCACCTAACTTTTCTGTAGCACATACACACACACTGACACACACTGACTTGTTCCTCATCCCCAGGTGTTAGTCTAAGTGGAAAATCATTGATCTGGCTCATTAGATCTGACCCTTCTCTATTATCCGAGGAGATTAGAGAGAAAAGGCTTTTTCATTAGATCAGGTTTTGTTTGTGTATTAGTTCTTTCATCAGGCAACAGCGCTTACATCACATATTTTTACTTTCAAAATATGACAGATAAAATCATCACAGCATGCTTTATATCTGTAAAGATGATTAGACCTTGATGAAAGGTTTGCCTGTAAAAGCAGGACCTTGAAACCTTGATCGCATCACTTACTCTACTACAGTAACTGCAGTGACAGCCGATGTCATCATCATCACCTACTGGAAACGATGCTGAGACACAGAAGGGACCTCTGGGTACCATTGAAGACTCACTAATACACTGAGGGTTGTGCTTATTTGAAATGAGCACTGAGCCTATCATCACCCTCTAGTGGCCTTGAAGGATTTATACATTAAATACAGTAACGAGAGAGACAACAACACACACAGAGACAGAAACACAATGATACAACATGCAGTTTTATCATCATCATTTAATGAGAAGGAAAAAACACCAATAAAAAGAAACAATGTAAACATAAAACAGCTTTTTGAGGACTCTATATTCTTGTATAACTGACAGTGTGTTTATGCAATTCACTGAAACATTTATATCAGGAAAAAAAGTAAGTAGGCTATATTAAAGCAATGCTTCAACCACATTTGTCTCGATATAGGTCTTGGTTGTAACAATAAGCATTTTCTTGCTGCAGTTTTCCGAATATTAAATTCATAAATATGCCCAAAGTAAGCCAGGTTCAGCACTTTGCTGAAACCTTTGAGCTGTAGCCTAATGTTAAAACAAGTGTTTGGAAAGTGAAATAATGTGAGCATAAACTACATTCTGCTTTTATTTTGAAATTTATGAGCAGAAGTTGTCTTTGTATTCTGGTATCCTGTCCTGGGGTACAAAGGTAAAATCATACAGATGTTAAAACATGTTTTTGGTAAGTGAAATAATGTGAGCATAAACTACATTCTGCTTTTATTTTGAAAATTATGACCAGAAGTTGTCTTTGTCCTGGGGTACACAGGTAAAATCATGCAACTGTGCATGATTTTTAAGTGCATAAGATAAAAGATAAAGATAAAAAGGCAAAGATAAAATCATATAACTGTTAAAACATGTGTTTGAAAAGTGAAATAATGTGAGCATAAATTACATTTTGCTTTTATTTTGAAATTTATAAGCAGAAGTTTTTCACTTTACATTTATTGTAAAGTGAAAAACTAGGATCTCCAAATTTGTAAAGTTGATTTAGTGATTATTTGTATGAATAAAGGAGCTATATAATGTACTGACAGAGGAAACACCGTCAGGACTGTGTTTATAGGAGAGTTTGGATGGGGAGTGGGATGATAATGGGGGGGGTAACGCATGCGCATTGGGTGGGAAACACGGGTTGAAAACGGGCAGCTATGCCGCGCGGTGCAGAAAACGGGCTGGACGCGTCTGCTTGGAACAACGACCGGCGTACCGGAGGACTGACCCGGGGACTGCGGAACCGGGAGGAGGCTGCTGACTGCAGGCGTTAACGGAGAGACTTTCCCCGGGGAGAAACCTCCTCCTCCTGAAGAAACCACCGCGGCGGAAGCAGCGAAGCGAAGCGACGAATCCCCTCTTTCTCCTCTCTTCCTTTCCTCTCTCCTCTTCCTCTCCTCTCCTCTGCTTGAGAGACACCGAGACACCAGCAATGTTGCTGCTAAACGTGTAGGATTTATCCCCCGCTGTCCATTGTGTTTTGTACCGACTGTAAATAAAGAGCCGAACAGAGACAATAAGCGACACCAGCGGTGGTTCACTATGGTTTTATTGGCGGTCCGCAATAGGAGATGTCTTAATAGCTGCTGTATGGGGACGCTGTGCTTGCAGTTGTTGCTGTGGATTTTATGCGCCGTGAACGGAGAGGAGCAGCCGTTCAGTGTAGAGGTAAGAACCCTTATTATGTTGACAATATTTCATGCTTTGCCTCCTATTAGTCTGCAGTATTTCTGTTGAGTTATTTCAAAAGAATAATGCATTTTGTTGCCCATGTTTAGTCTGTGTTGATGTTCCAGTATAACAACAGGGTCTTTGTGAGGTGCCCAGCTGGGCTGCCTGGAGTCCCATCCTGTGTGCTTTTCTCCACTTTTTTTAAAATGTATTTTGTTAAAAGACATTTTTTTTATATTTTAGTATGAGAGTATGTATAACAGCATAATAACCTTATTTATTATCCCTATCTGGGCTTGTTTATGTTCTCAAAGTGGGCTATTATTTCAGCTGAGAAGCAGTGTCACCATGCAGAATAAGTTTAATTTCATGATAATATGTCCTCCAGTACACACTCAACATTGGTTTAAATTTAATAAACTCTAATAGTCTTATCTCCATATAAAATTTACATGTAATTCAATATTAACTACAAAAATCTTCCCAGAGAAGTCAATTAATCAGAGTAGCTTCATGGATCTTTGTGTTTTTAGAGGTCTGTGACTTGAAAATTGAAAAGGAAATCCACTTTACAGCATTCAGATAGTATCACATGTGTCATTATAACAAAAGCAGCACATTGCTCTGAGACTTAATTCTGTTTAAAGTGATCTTATGGGTTCAAACAGGCAACAATGTGGGCAGCTAGAGGAGATTTCTAACTGAGAGACAAAGGTTTCTTTTCATAGGGCGCTTTTATTCAGCTCTGATAATGGATTGTTAAAAGCCTTCTGGCCACAAGTGTTACGCCAATAAACTTTAACACTTAACCAGCCTTTAAAAACAATCAATGTGTTTGTCTTTCAAGAGTCTGCAGAACTAACACTTTCCTCCCCGGTGGGCAAAAAGAGAAATTTTAGGGTTTTATAAAGGGCACATCTGTCTACATCCTTTTGTTTGTTTTTATTTCCGGAGCAAATCGCCTCTGTTTAGCCAAAGTTGAATGCATACAGCTATCATAAAGTGTTACACTGCAACCCCCTTTGCTGTCTCTTACACTCGGCTGCACACACACACAGAGACACCACACAGGAACATCCTGGCATGTCTACTGACAGTCATTCAAGTCCCACATCCACACATCCACATGATTTGCAAGCTTGGCGTGCCACGCTGCTCCCTTTAGAGAGGCAGGGAGCAGATTTAGTCCAGATGCTACAGGTTATTCAGTTAGAATGTCCGAGCTCACATGACAGACAGACAGGGGGAATAAAGATGTTAAAAGGTTTGTTCTTTGTACTCAGTTGATATATCTTATTCTGGGCTGAGTTAGTAGACCAATGTCCCCTAAAATGACCATAAATAACCTTCACTCTGGGCCAATCGGATGTCAAAAACCCACGCTTTCCATTAAGATCTAGCCTTGTTCTTTGTTTGCAAGACATAACGGCAGCTGGTATTATTATCATTGTCATATTTTCTAATTTATTTCAAGCTCCTAGCTTGGCTTCACATTCCCTTCTCCCACGACGTCCTCTGCCTTGACTTGCATGTTATTTTCCTCCCCCAGCCTGTGCATATTGCCCTTTCCTTTCCAAGATCGTCTTTGTTTAACTTGCAAGTGAATGTACTGTAGTCAAGGCACTCTGATCTTTCCTATTTTATATTGGCTACTTGTACTTCAGAAAAGTCAGTCTGTGGCAGTGACCTCCTTTGGCTTTTAAATGCGTGCTGCTTTAGCTTTAGGAATACGTTTTCATAGGGAAAAATGTAGGAATAACAGCCAATACATTTATGCATATATAAGAGTAAAAGTTCTGATGGCAGCCTCCTGCTATGCCTGTCATGCGTCCTGCCAAGAGAATGCAGAACATGTGTTTACAGTAGTTTTCGAATCTGTGATCTCTGTTTCCAGCTTCCTGACATGATAGTATGCGTTGCAAGAATTCAACGCTTCCAAGTTCGTGGCTTTTCGCTGTAATGCGAGCCACTCGTGGCCCCTAATTTCACCATCATCATTGTCTTGGGTGTCCCAGAGGTGAGCGGAATCTTAAGCCTGCCGAAGGGCGTATCGCGAATATTTTACCCCTATTATCCACATGATGCCCTTGAGCAAACTCTTAAAGGTTTGCGCATCAAGTTGCCAAAAGCATGAGTGAGAATGTGCTGCTTTCAGGTGTGTAACTGTGTATGTCCATTAGGACGTCAGTGAAGATGAAAATGCACACTCGGTGGACTATGAATTGGGTTCAATAGAATGCAGAAATACAACTTTATTTGACCCTAAGAGGTAGTTGAAGCAAGGCAAAGCTATAGCCTAAAATGCAAGTGCTTTGTAAACCAGTGTTGCCATGTCTGGCTTCAAAAGCCTAATCCAGCAGTATTATTATGCTGCAGTTAGACAGTAATTGTACAGCCAGTAGCAGGATGAGTAATGTCCCTCTGTAACAGTTTCGTTATGTATCCAGTTATGTATCCAGTTTCTATTTTGTAAAGACTGTGGACGGTGTTGAACTGGTTTCATTGGAGCCATTTAC
The DNA here is from genome assembly GCF_043250625.1 of Sebastes fasciatus. NCBI lineage: Eukaryota > Metazoa > Chordata > Actinopteri > Perciformes > Sebastidae > Sebastes > Sebastes fasciatus. The sequence continues at coordinate 21,106,389 of NC_133815.1, forward strand.
TGGATGTATAAAGAGAACTGGATACATATTGGAGGCGGGGTCCTGTTCATTCCTATGAAAGTTGCTCAGTGGCGCATGAAGCCAAAAAAGGTTGGCTTTCAGGTATAAAACTATCCGGATCTTCTACATCTGTGGGGCCCGTAGAGCAGGCGCACTAACATTTCCTTTAACCTCGCCTACAAAACCGCTCGGTCAGGCTACCTTACATAAACAACAAACACATTCTCATCCCAACCCTCGCACTTTGTCACATCGCATGTAGTCACTTTAGGTTTAGGCAACAAAACCATTTAGTTAGGTTTAGGAAAAAACAACATGGTTGCACTTAAACCTACTACATTTCTACACTGAAAATGTAGTAACGTGAAAGTGAATATTATAACGCACGGGTCACGAATAGCGGTCTCCACAGTCATTTCCTGCACACTTTCTCAGAGCATTTACTGTCGCCGTGGTTGGATTTACATCGTAGTTGATGGAAAACCTGGGGCATTTCATACAGATGCCAAGGGGCGTGACAAAGCCTCAGTATTTGACGGCCTGGGAAAGAGAACAGGCTGGAACAAGAGCATGAAAAACAACTCTGGATTCAGCTATCATTTTACAACTTTTAGGACCTAATGAGGGCTATGTAAGTGTTCATACTGGGAAGATGATTTATTCGCTGATTTACAGCTCTTTCACAATATAAGTCTACGGGAAAAAGTCTTTTTGGGCCCAACGTGACGGACTCAGAAGTCGTAATTCCACGGTTTGGCCACTATGTCAAATTGGCTCCGAAGCCCGGCGCTGTTCCTTGGTGACTTGTTGTGTAACGCTTACACCACAGGTTATAGAGAGAGTATATCCTCTAAATAACAGGTGTGGTTTGAGGTGGGAGGTCACCTAAACCATCCCTGTAATTGCTGGTCAGACTGCGGTCTCTTAGAAAACTTTTCGGATGGCAGCTTTAGTGCTGACTTCCTGGATTCGACTTCACGGCTGAGTTTACTGTATTGCCAATTTTCTCCTTTTCTTACAATTTTCTTTGCTCTGGATTACATTTTACAGAAAGCACAAGCTGTCGCTGGGTGATAAAGCAGTAATTAATACCAACTTGTAACACCTCACTTCAGCCCAGCACTACAGATCTGCCAGTCTGTGCTTACTGCTGAAATATTTCCCAAAGCTCCTCAGCTTTTTGTTTATCCGATTGTCTTCCCCTCAATAAGTCGTTTTCTCTGCAAATTAGACAATGTCATTAACAATGACACAGCCACGAGTTAATTTCAGTCATCTCCTTGTGCGTTTTCATATAAAATCGATATGGATTTAAACAGAAAATAACAAAGTCATTTTTTAAATGCCTTCTCTTGCAAGGCCACATACGATACTGTACTGTAGGTGGGCTGTGCAAGCAGTCGAGCTATCTCGGGTTATTTTTATCATTAGCTTTTACATAATGCAGAGTAATTAAAAGAGAGATGATGGATTTTTAATCTCTTTTTTTTCCTGTCTGTGTTCAACACTGTCTCATAGTTGTTATATGAGGTGGATAATCAGTGTATTACCTACACAGCCCTTTTCGACGGGGAACGGAAGCTGCTGTATCTATCTGTGCCCCCGACAAAACCACCAGACTCCATTGGAAAAAAATTGTAATTTTACCCCGCAGAACACGGGTTACTGCCTTGATCAGTTAGATTGTTTGCGGTATTATGTGACTTTGGTGTACAATAACACAAACAAACGAACCGATCGAGGCAGCGGGAGGCTAGCAACTTTCGTGTTCAGGTAAAATAACTGTTTTTTTCAATGGAGTCTGGTTGAATTGGCTAGAACATAGATGGATACAATGGCTTCAGTTCCTCGTCGAAAACAGACCGTATAGCTGTCTCACAGCAAGATAAACCGCCTTTTGAATGCAGTCACCATGTGACCAATAGACTATGTTCATTTTTAAGAATTTGCAAACATTGCAGTGAAGCTGGAATATATTCATTTCCTTTTGTTTCCATCTGTGTCCAAAAAAAAATAGTCTGGTTACATAAAATCCTCATTGTATCACTCACAGCTATTTCTGTGCTCTGTACTCTACCTTCTTTGTTATTCTGTTGGGATTTGTGATATTTTGACTCATGGCTGATTTTTCTCACCACAGTAGCTTTCCCTAGGAACACAACAACAACACAGTGAAAGCACCAAAGCCTCATGAGCATCGCGTCGCCTTGGTTAAAAAAGCTCAGTATTTCACAGCGAGGCATCAGGTGCAGCGCTTCACTCTGAGCCACATTAAGTGTTTGAATCACGCCACTCTGCTCGCCAGAGACAAAGCGAAGTTGCTTAGTCAGAGAGATAATCTGCTGTACAACAAAGAGAGCGTTAAGTTGCTCCGGTGTACTCCCATCTGTTAACACATCCTGTCTCAGATGGATGAATGAATTAATAAAAGCTGTCTGACTGTCAGTTGTAATGATTAACTCCACCAAGGGTTTGATCTGTTCCCTCTGTTTGTCTGTCAGCGAGTTATCTCGAAAAAATCTGATTTCCGTGAAATGTTGTGGACAGACCTTGTGTCAGAAACAAAATTGATTATATTTTGGTCGTGATCCAACATTAGTCAGTTATTGCCTTTTAGCCATGACGATGAAACAGATAAGATCAGAGACTTATGATTGCAAAATCTATGTAACGTTAAATAAAGGAATATGTGTTCGGGTGTAATTGTAATTCAATATTAATGTTTATCTACTTCAGGTGGAATCATATTGGGATATGATTATATTAGGGCTGCCAAAGTTAATGCAATAATAACATGCTTACGTAAATGAGTTTTAACGCCACTAATTTCTTTAATGCATCAACGCAGCTTGCGATTTTTAGGTTGTAGCAGACTCATTTTTAAAGCTAGAGTGAAGATACTGGCATCATATGAAAATACAAAAACCTAAAGAATCGATTGGTACCAACATACTAGTTTGTTTGGAAGGAGGCTAAATAACGCTCCAAACTTACTGGCATGGCCATTTTCAAAGGGGTCCCTTGACCTCTGACCTCAGGATATGTGAATGAAAATAGGTTCTATGGGTACCCACGAGTCTCCCCTTTACAGACATGCCCACTTTATGATAATCACATGCAGTTTGGGGCAAGTCCTAGTCAAGTCAGCACACTGACACACTGACAGCTGTTGTTGCCTGTTGGGCTGCAGTTTGCCATGTTATGATTTGAGCATATTTTTTTATGCTAAATGCAGTACCTGTGAGGATGTTTTGTGTTGGTTATTGATTTATAAATAATAATAAATATATACATACATTTGCATAAAGCAAGCATTATTGCCCACTTCAATGTTGATAAGAGTATGAAATACTTCAATGGGAGTTCACTGGGTTCAACATCAATTTAATTATTTTATACAGTATGTTACATACTGTACATAATAAACTATTCGTGTTAATAATCATGATGTTAAATTCAGCCGTAACGCCCAGCCCTACTCCACCAGTCACATACCGTTGACATTGTAACTACTGTAGCGGTTCCCAGCACTATTCTAATGCCTGGCACAGTCCAGTCCAATGCAAACTACTTAGTGCTGTTGTCACCATGTGGGGAATGGTAGAGCTTCATTCCCGTCACAGCTCATGTTACCAGTCGGCATGCTCGGCCTCTGAGTGACATCCGAATAATGGAAAGCAACTGGTGTGAATGTGAATGTGTGTGTAAACAGTTGTGGTCTCTCTCACTTCCGTGGATTTTTGTCATCACTCACTCCTCACTGTTTGTGCATGTGTTCAGTTGTAGCCGTGTGTGTGTGTCTGTGTGTGTGTGGGTCTGTCAGTCTTCCCAGCCATATTAGCATGGGACAGTGGCTTCATTGCCCTCACAGGCCTGTTGGTGACCAGAGCAAAGCAAACAGCTGAGGGATTTCTTTATCAGGACTAAACTTAGGCTTAAATATTTATGCAACTCAAAACAGTGTTAAAACAATATGAAAGATCTTATTTGCTATTTTTGGTGATAAGCATTCACTGGCATGGTGTTTTTTTGTTTTTGCACCGCATTTCCCAGAAATCACTTGCCAGTCAAACAGCGTACATGATACTGTGGTGTGTTTTTACTTGAAATTTCTCTTAGTTTGAATGTTCCTTCACTTTCCTGTGTCATGGAGGTTGTCAGTACTTATATGTTTATTAACTACGCTACACAATTGTCCAAAATAGCCTAAAATTAAAAATGCATCTCTGCGTTTAGAGTATAGACTGTATATACATATATATAGATGGACGCCGCAATGGACGCTGTCAATCATGACTTCTAAACCCCTTTTTATAGCATCAAATAGCAAATTAAAACCAAACTTATCAGAAAAATGAACACTTGAACATTCATCAGTGTGAACTACCTAAAATGACAGAAACCATCTTTGGGAAAAATTTATTTGAAGTGTACTTTGATTTTTAACTTTTTCTGACATGGAGGGGGCGGGATTTATGACCTATACTGCAGCCAGCCACCAGGGGGCAATCGAGATGTTTTGGCTTCACTTTTGGGGAGCCGTCATGTCGTCCATCTTCTATGGTTTAGAGCAGCAAAAGGAAAAACTACTGTTACAATTGCCTTTATGTTTCATCAATCAGTGATAGTCTTTAGGCTTTTATTTACATGGAAATATAGTCATTTATTCCTTTAACAGTTTTCATTCTTGTTTTTGACAAAATAGATCCCAAGTTGTTGCTGTGGTTTCCATGCAGCCATATTTTTCTCCTACCTACGGTGCACTTTGTATGTATGGGCTTACCTTCTGTGTCTGAGTGCATGCACGGGTACTTATGAGTGTATTTATACTTGTGTGCTTCGCCCTCGTTTCTCACTGAGCAATCACACGGATCGCAAACACACCCAGCATCCTTGACGTCATTTGGCTTTGGTAAGAGAGCAGATTTCGAAGCCACTGGGGTGTCTGTGTCAGTCTGTTCACCCAATTCTAGAGAATACACAACACCTGCACTGACCTAAATGATTCATAATCACACACAGACGCCGACACACACACACACACACACACACACACACACACACACACACGCACACACACACACACACACACACACACACACACACACACACACACACACGCCCAGTTTTCCTCAGCAGCCACTTGTTATTGTTAAGTGTTGTTGTTCCCAATCTTCCTCCCTGCATGTCAACACAGTCTTTCTCTCTCTATGAGATGTATCTTTGGTCACAGCTTACTGAGCTGTTAAATCTTTAATGTGACTGACAACTGCAACATTAGATGATGCCAATGGGGCATCACATGTAAGGCTGTCAATTAAGCTGTTGACAGAAACGCTCGGGGGAACGTTTGAGTGTATTTCTGTGCACTGCACAATTTTGTGATTCGTGGCAATTGTTGCAATCTGTTTGTGTGTGCGGCGATATAATCTTATACCAACATGTTTGAATATATGATTACAGTTCATCCCAAAATTAACATAAGGGTGTGTATATGGAGGTTTCACGATCTTTCTGCAGAGTCAATTTATAAGACATCAGCTGGTTTCAGATGTCATAATCCAGCCTATTTTGTCATTTTCCAACATCTTAAGTCATCAAAATGCTTTGGGAAAATCCCCAAAAGATTATCCACCAGAAAAGGCACTGTTCTGATCAGTATGTATGATCAGACTGTGACATTTCAGGGTGACATTTTTGTGACATTTTGTCCTAATGGGGCCACGGAGACGGCGAACATGGTGTGCATTCGGTATTTTCTTCAGTGTGTGTGTGTGTACGAGGTGCAGATGTTAGTTTCGCTATCATTAAAAGTCATGTTGAGTCTTTTCCAAATGCAAATTTTACAGTATGAATCCAAGTGCAGCAGTTAAATTATGTGTGTACGCGTGTGGGTTTGTGGTTTAGTGGTGTGGGCAGGAAGGCTGCGGTTGCCTTGACGACCCTGGCTGGCACACTCGCCAGTGGTTCCGCGTGTAACCGATGAATAATTCAGGATGGTCAGAGGCGGGCAGGCTTTCCCAGGAGGCCGGGATCGTGTTCCCACGAGTCACCTGTGCCCAGAGCGCCGGTCACTCCCAGCTGCTCCGTCCCGACTCTGTTACTGGACACATGGATCCACTTTTTACCATCACCCACATATGTTTTATCATACAATCAGAAAGATCAGTGCCGAGTTGCATGGCACACTCACTGGATGTTGTAATATAATATCTCTGCTTTGCTAAATACTTAGAAAAGAGGTAATTTAATTTAGAGACAAGGTGACATTTGTTAGTTGTGACATGATTCTTTTTCATTGTCTGTTTTTTACCCACTTTAAACCTTAAAAACGGATCTGCGTATCACACAAAAAAATATTTTTGGCTGGACCGCAGAGCCCTACAAGCGCTAAAGTCTGTCACTGAGTGACCGACTAAGTGATGAAGTTACACGATTGGTTGGCTGAGTGTTGGAGTTTCCTCATTGGCGGTCGCTCTTTCAAAATGAAACGGCGGGAACAGTCTTTTGTTTACGTATTCAGCGGGGGTTTGTCAGTGGTTCCAATCACCAGTACGACTACTCCTCTATCGGCCGATTTCCACCAGATCCGGTGACGGAGTGCATCTCAACCCTCCTCCTATGGAGAGCGGGAAAAGCAATCGCCCAGTGCATGATGTGAATGTTGCGGTGAGTTGGAAAGGGTCTGTATTTGCATCAAGTTGAAAAATCTCAACTTGATGCAAATGAGCCCGTCCAGCGTGACGCGTCCGGCTAACGAAACTTGGACCAAGCTGTTAAACTGGGCGATCTAAGGGAAACGAGATTCAGCAGTGGCATAGCCTATTTCTTACCTAAAATGTTTTCAGAAGTAGATTTTGGTGGATTGTTTAGACGGAATAACTGAAAGTTTACGAGCAGGCCGCCATCTCGTTTTCTGTTTGAAACGGCGAGCAAAAAAACAGGGACCAATCAGGTCAACGGCCAGTTGAGTGGAGCAGCTCGTCCCGTAGTGTCCTTGCCGGACCTGGTGGACATGTATTTAATATTATAGACATGACCGCTGACTATTTGTTTAACAATTTAGCCACAAATTCACAGACTGACCATACACTGTCCAGCCATATACTCGGTTCTGACTGAGTCTTGTTTCCTAATAATCCCCATAAATATCAGGGCTGCATTCCAAACTGTGATTTCTTCTTCAACTTTTTAATAACTGGTATGCCTGATATTTGTGGTATGAAAAAAAGGACTTGGGGCAAGGTCTTGTACTGCTTGATTTTCTGTCCTAGCAGGGAGCTAATTGTATTCACTCAGCATCCCTGGGTGTAAATCATTCACTGATTAGATGAGTAGACTGAAAACCGGGAGGGCTCTGAGGCGAGCACTGACAGGAGCTCGGCCGTAGCGGAGGAGAACTTATTGACACTTTGCAGCCCACAGGCAGTTTTAAGGCAGCGTTTCTTTCCTGCCAGCCCTTCGCCCGTGTCACTTGATGTTTGTGAAGTTGTACCAAGTGACATATGGCTCATAATTTGGCTACCACATCTGCTAAATTTATGTGAAACATTATCCCTGAGTCTGGAGTTACCACTCTTAGTTTTGACAAATTATCTTCTAAATTATGAAAGAATATATAGAGAGACAAGATCCAAAATAGCATGCACTTATATTGTGTGATTTTAAGATCATTATAGTATCATAACAAAACTAATCTGTTACCGTCAGAGATGTAATGTAACTAAGTACATTTACTCAATTTTACTCTACTTAAATACAATTTTAAGATACTTGTACTTCACTTGAGTATTTCCACATTCTGCTACTTTATACTTCTACTCCGCTACATCTCAGAGGGAAATATTGTACTTTTTACTCCACTACATTTATCTGACCGCTTTACAGATTTATATTTTGTATTAATAATCTGAATCAACTAATACATTCTTATATATTATTGTAGATTAAACTGCCCAGCTGTTAAGTATTTAAAATTTGCCACACCATAACCAGCTGCAATATTAATGTGATGTATACAGTAATGCATCAATAATTATAATCCATCATATTATATTATATTATATTATTGAATTGTAATATAATATATATTATATTACAATCCAATAACATATATTATATGATTGGATTATTGATGCATCTCTGTATACATCACATTAATATTTCAGCTGGTTATGGTGTGGCAAATTTTAAATTATATAATATATATTATTCTGACTTGGGCAATTCTGCCTTATTATAGCCTAATAAGTACTTTGAATTTTGGTACTATAGGTATATTTTGATTCTAATACTTTTGTACTTTTGCTCAAGAAAGATTTTGAATACGGGACTTGTAACAGAGTATTTTTACACTGTGGTATTACTACTTTTACTTAAGTAAAAGTTCTGAGTGCTTCTTCCACAGCTGGGCTCAAACAGCTAAACTATACACATGATGGGGTATCTAATGTTGCTGATGCATACTGTATGTGCATATACAGTATGTGTATATATATATAAACATGCAGGAACAGTGTGTGTACTCGAGGTGAGTAATACTGTTTAAATATTCGAGGTACAGTTTATGTCCATCTGTCCCATTCTGCCTATAAACCTCCTCTGAGTAGCTCAGGCTTGTAAACACACTCCACTCTCCGAGCAGTTCATTGACGGTCTGTGTCGCACCACAAGCATAATTCTGAGATTTTATAGAACAGTCTGAGCCTAATTACCTCCAGTATTGCAGTGTGTATCACACACACTCTGTGAAAACCCGTGAAATAGCGCGCAATTCGTGGTACTGTCACAGAAATTGAGGTATAAACTTAGATTTCAGTGAATTAAAAGGACATGCTGGGGTAAAGTTTTTTACGAGACCTAATTTATGGTAGCGCCACTGTCACTTTATCACACTGTATATGGCTTCCCATTACATTTTTAAAGTCATTTTAATGTCAAGTCTTAACTGCCACGTCCACGACTCACCATAAACAATTAATGCACATGTGATCTGCGGCACAAGTCTCATGCTGTCCCCGTAACCTGAGGGGGACCGAGCTCCTATCAGCTGCTTCGGTGACAAACATCAACAGCCGCCACACAGCGTCGGCGCGTTGCCATGCCGACCGGGCTTCCTGAGGCACGTCTCATCCATAATAGAGCAATTCCATCGCCTTGCAGGCTGGCCTTTTGATGGCACTCATCATCTAATTGGCCCGCCTTCTTCTCGTCAGGTAGCTGGGCCAAGCCGGCTGGCTGAGAGGTGGTCCGGGGACGCGAACGCTCCAGGTTCGCCTCGGTTCAGTGCTTGTGTGAGGCGTCTGGATGAGGACAAGGCCTCTGAGTCACTCCACCGCTCTGCCCCCTCTTTACTGATGCGTGGCGTCGGTGTGTTGGTAGCATAGGGAGTTTACCTGAGATGGCTTTGCTAAGTCTGATTGTGTTTTTTGTTCTCTCTGTTGGAGACTATTCTGTACCTGGAAGGTATGTGGCTGCATAAGAGCCTCAGAGAACCAGCATATTGCGTTTTCTATAGATACGGTTGTTTAAATGAACTCAAGTGTCCTTTTAGGGTCGCTATGAGGGCCAAGATTTGAAACCTCAAGCTGTTTTTTTTTTCATAGTGTGACAAAGGTGAAAATGAAATGCACTGTGTGAAGAAGTGAGTTCATGCCAGGCTCTTCTCCCATCAGCAGCACGGGAGAAATCTACTTCAAAGCGGAGTGAAATCAAGTGTGGCAAGAACCCAAAAATAGGCACTGAAGCATTTCACATTTTAGCCTTCATCAGGGCACGCTGGTGGACTCCTTATCTTTCCACTTCACGAGCGCCTTGATTTCTGGAGAAGTTTAACCTCCATTATAGCACGCCACTCTTTCCGGAAGACTCGCTATTTTTCTAACGGCATAATTATTCGATTACACACTAGAGACTTATTTTTGTTTTATGACGTGTTCACACTTGGCCGGGTTTGATTCGGTTGCATCATGATGTGGTTGAGAGTTGGGGCGAATGGATCAAAGAGGCACGCCAAAATGAGAACTGGTTCGTTAAACCTCAAACATTTTTATCTGATGTCAAGATAGCTACAAGTCAACTACATGTCATGTATATCCTTTGTTTCTAGCTGCCTTTGTTGTTCTCTTTAACGGATCAATCTTCCTGTCTAACTCTTGGCAGGAAAGTGAATAAACTGTCAAAGTTAACACGATAATAATGCGTAAATTAGTTTTAACGCCACTAATTTCTTTAATGCAACTTGTGATTCATAGGTTGTAGCAGGCTCAGTTTTAAAGCTAGTGCAGATTCTGGCATCATATGAAACTAGACAACCTAAGGAATCTATTGGTACCAACCATGACAAACTAGTTTGTCGTGAAGGAGGCTAAATAACAGTTCGAAGTTAAGCTACATTTTGGCGAGAAAAAACTGTCATGGCCATTTTCAAAGGGGTCCCTTGACTTCTGACCTCAAGATATGTGAATGAAAATGGGTTTTATGGGTACCCACGAGTCTCCCCTTTACAGACATGCCCACTTTATGATAATCACATGCAGTTTGGGGCAAGTCATAGTCAAGTCAGCACACTGACACACTGACAGCTGTTGTTGCCTGTTGGGCTGCAGTTTGTCATGTTATGATTTGAGCTTATTTTTTATGCTAAATGCAGTACCTGTGAGGGTTTCTGGACAATATTTGTCATTGCTTTGTGTTGTTAATTGATTTCTATTAATAAATATATACATACATTTGCATAAAGCAGCATATTTGCCCACTCCCATGTTGATAAGAGTATTAAATACTTGACAAATCTCCCTTTTAAGGTACATTTTGAACAGATACAAAATGTGATTAAATTAAATATTTGAATTGTCTGACAGCTCTAGCAGAAACTTATTTCCCAATTGGCTGAGTTGAGTGCTTCAACTCTAAATGGGCAACGTGGGCAGCACTAGATGAAGTATGGTTGCCGCTCCATATCATTATTATCACAACAACAAGTAGTCCATTGCAGCTCTGTTGAACAGCGCCGTCTATGCCTACAAGCTCCCTCGTTATCCATTTTGCGGAGAGAGGACGGGGGAGGAATTTCTGTCTTATTGAATAAGGAGGGCTGTCGAGCCGGAGCCTCCTGCTCTCAGGAATCCTTACATTGGCAGAACACCGGGAACCATAGATCATGAAGACAAAGAGTGAATCGATGAGAAAGAGAAGAGGGCAGCAGAGGGGGGAGGATAAAGAAAGAAAACAGACAGCGATAAGGACAGATAGGAGAGTGAAAGGTAGAAAAAAAGCAAAGAGCTCAGTCAGGATCTACTTTCTCTCTCTAGGATTATAAGAAGAAGATGGGTTTCACGCCTTAGCAGTCAGCTGTGTGCTGTACTGTAGGCAGTATTGTTCTTTTAGCTATCCCCCCGTACTTTCTACAAGACCCGTAATGTAATAATTCAAGCTCTGTCTATTTTTTTGAGTACTTCCAAAAGAAGTCATGAAATACTAATAACGTGAGTCGAGACATAATCCATAAACTTCGGCACGATGATGGAATCAAAGATCAAAGACTTGGATTCGATCTTTGAAAGTTTATGCAGTATTAATATATTTGAGCCTTGAACTTTTGCATATCTTTGAATCTTGACGGTGTTGCATTTTGATTCTGGAAGTGCAACTTTTGCAACTTTGGTGCCTGTTTGACCACGGAAGTTTGAGGCTTTCTGTGTGACTGATGGTACTGAGGAAAGAGACAAGCATTCATTATGGAGGTTATGAAAATCAAGTAACTGAAATATTGTGCTTTCCTTGCGTAACACATTTAGAATTGATTCACTAAGGTAATCACATATGCATTATAAATGTACGTACATTTATAGTGACGTGGGATGAATTACAAAAATAAATGTGGTTTACAGTTTTAAGAGTATTCTCCTATAGACAGAACCCTTAAGAAACAAGAAGGTTATTATGGTTTATAATATACAGTTATTTATTATCAGAACGGGTCTGGTCACTGAGGGTTGATTAAATATGTACAGTATATAGTATATACGACCCTTCTTGTTGGCCGTCTCACTGCTGTGCGCTAGGGATGGCAATGGGGATACAATAATTCAATCGTGCGGCTCTTCTAGACTTTCCAAATGTTATCGGACTGAATTGATCATGTACTGACAGTGAAACGAGTCGTTTTGCGGAGGATGTGACGCTCAAGACAATTTATCCACCGTTTTACAGCCGCAACATTAGCGACGAAGTACGCTACAGTGGAGCCTACTACGCATCGGCTGTTGGTCTAGTTTTTTTGCAGGTAGAGAAAAACAGATTCAAAAATAACTTTATCAAAAATAAATCTCAGAAATTTATCATCATTACTGCGGAAGATTTTATTGTGAAATTTTTGGAGATCGTTTTACCGCCCAGCCCTAATCTGAGCAGTGTTCCACAGATATAGAATATTTGACTGAACAAGAGCATTTGCTCAACGTTGGGTATACAGCAGCTTTCCGCACTAAAACTTATCCAAAGTTATGGAGGGACTGTGTCAAGTTTGAGAAAACAACCCTGATGATGTCATAGTGATGTCATCAGGGTTATCTCTGTTAGCAAACTGGATGTGTGAAGCTTGATAGACGTGGACACTTAACCAGGCAGGAGAGGTTTAACAAAAAATATGCCATTTGTTGTATTATGAGAAATGTAAGTGTTTTTGGAACTTGATCCATACTAGGGACTAAGATTAGGACTGCACGATTTAAAAAAAAAAAATCTAATAGCGACTATTTTGACTGATGTTGCAATTGCGATATTGGAGGGAATGATCATATTTACATCATTGTTCTCATTTTCATTGAAAAACATATTAAAATGATTATGGTGTGATTTTTGTGGGGATCTGTACCAAATAAAGATGTTTTCTTAAGTGTGTAGAGTATGAAGTCTAGGCCAGGACGTCTCTGCAGCACCACAATATTAAATCTAAAATGGTATTTTGACACACATTGCACCTCCTGTAGCTGTATTGTGATTTTGATTAATTGTGCAGCCCTAACTACAATCAAGTCCCCCAACTTTGTTGAAGTGCAAAACCAAAAAATTGGAGTACTCCTTTATGCATATGTACAATCAAGCTGCCCCAGGCCAGTATGTATGACATTTATCTGTAACTCTACACATCTCTGCTCTGTTCTGCTATGCTCCTTTATTGTGCTGTGTTGCTGTTTCCCTGCAGTGTTGTATAAAAGCAACCGGTATGACCGCCACACCCTCCGTGTCCTGCCAATGTCTCTCCATCTCATTCTCTGAACAACCCCCCCCTCACCCTCACCTCCCGCATGCAGACACACAAAAACGCCGTCCAATATCCTGTCAACGTGTGAGTGACAGACATATCTAACAGCAGCCTCGGCTTTCTCCCTCTCCGTCGCCCTCTTTTCTAATACGTCTCTGTATCTGATAATGGCTGCATTGTCTGAAAGCCCAAACACATCACACCGCCTCACTTAATACATACTGCCAAACACCTCGCCGTCTTGTTTTCGTTGCAGCTCCTCATTTACATAATAGTCATGTAGCTCGTACTGCAAATACATTTCATACACACTTTTTCTTATCTCCTGTGCAGGATTTCAAAACATCTGTACACACGGATGACATTTGTGTCTACACAGCGACGGTAAAGTCGTGAATGAAAATTCATTTTAATTTAATAGGCAGTTTCTATATGTATTCGCCCACACAGAAAAAGTGGTCCAACTCTTTCAAAAACCCGTCTGACGTACTGAAGCTTGTGTTGATTACTTCTCCACCAGTTGTACAGTATTCTAAGACTGCAGGGGGGAAAAACAACCTCATAGCGTTTTGGATTTTTGTTTGGCTAAATATGCAGTGCCACGTCTAAACTGTATGACTTTTCATCAATATCTTTTTTTTTTCTTCTCTTTGACCCAAAAAGCAGCTGGGAATTTCACCGGCGGGGGCAGCGGTTATAGGACAGAGCTAAACATGCATATTACAATGAAAAAGCCTCCAATGTCAGAGAGGAGACGTGAGGGAGGGACGGGGATGATTACAGGACAAGAAAAGGGAAAGTAGACATTATAGGAGGAAAAGGAACAAGCAGTAGAGAGTGACATGACAGAGAGAAGATGCATCGCAGAGAGCGAGAGAGAAAAAGTCAAGATCTCACAGTGTGTGTGACACCCGCTGCTTTAGCCCCTTTGAGACCCACGACTTTACTGTCTTTCAGAGGCTGTAATAGGTTCAGTTTTAGAGCTTGAGTGAAGGTATCATATGAAACTAGAAAACCTAAGGAATCCATTGGTACCAACCATGCCTTGTTAGCTTGTTCCTCAGAAAGGAGGCTAAATAATGCTCCAAAGTTAGGCTAAATTTTGGGCGAGGAAAAGCTGGCATGGCCATTTTCAAAGGGGTCCCTTGACCTATGACCTCAGGATATGTGACTGAAAATGGATTCTATGGATACCCACAAGATTCCCCTTTACAAAAATACCCATTTTATGATAATCACTTGCAATTTCGGGCAAAGACCATGCAGTTTTTGAATGCAGTATAAATGTGTTATTTTCGCCTTTTCTAAAATGATGTATTTGAATATTTCTGCATACTGGGGTCCAAAATAGTCATGGAATTGCATAAATTGGGTATCACTGTAAAGCTGAGACTCTTGTGGCCATTTAATTGCCAAAAAATGTCGAATGTTTTTGATACCAAATCACAGCATGGCTTGTTCTATGGTGTTCCTCAAGGTCTTGGTGTCTTAATGTGGTATTTTTGGAGGGATTATTGATAATTTTTATCGATTCTCGAGTGGTAAAAAATGGTTAAATTTAGCACCAAATCTGTATAACAAATGGTATCATCCCAAAAATTGCTGCAACAACTTATGAGACATAATAGAGCATGGGAATGACCATGCAGACAAAAATGGGTCTATTTGGGTCTCAGAGGGTCAAGGGATTTGAATGAATTCAGCTTTATTATGGGGCTATAAAGATGATTGTTAAGCATGCCTGTATTTTAGTATGAATATATAATATAAAAGTTGCTTGAGATATAATCAGATTTATCGTAAAACTGAAGATTTTGGAAGGATAGGAAGTTTCAGCTATGATTTGGAAAGTTAAAAAATCCGATTTGAAGGATTGAATGTAAGATTTGAATGTCTGAAATAGCTGCTCTGTACTCGTAATGTTTGCCGTGTTACAAAGATTTAATTTAAATTTGTGTGCGCACGCCTCTCCGAGATCCAACTCACTTCTTCTTCTTCTTGTTCAGAGATTAAACATGCCCTTTCAGCTTTGCACGCTTGTATCTATGATACTATTCTAACAGGGGAAAGAGCTGAAACTCCGGGAGAAAAAGCAGCTCAAAACAAACCAGAGTTGGCAGGGTGTAACTGAGGTTCAATCAATCGTTTGTGCCTTAAATCTCAGTTCATGCTTTCAAAACCTTGCTTTCAGTTTTATGATTTTTACCTCATAACATCGTGGCTCCACCAAACCAGACGCCATGCCACATTAAAGATGAACATACGAGTGTGTTTTGAAGCAAGATTTGTTGTGTGGCTCTAGTATTGTCATGGCTGAGCTCTCTGTCGACATCATCGGGCTTTAGCGTCAGTGTTCTTGTGACAGTGCAGCTTGTTTGTAAGTGTTTCGTGTTTCAAGTGTATCTCTGTCTTCGTCTAAGCTTTCACATACGTGTGTGCTGCATGTGACTGTCGGATTACGGAGCTGCAGTTTCAGTACCTGAGCAGCCAAATGGAAATCTCACCCATGCCCTTCTCTCCCCCAGAGGTGTATTCAGAGTGTAAGAACCTGACACACATCATAATGTTATCACCCACTCGCTGAGTGCGAGGGGAGGAGGGGGGAGAGAGAGCGTAGATGGAAAAAAGAGAGAAGGAGGGAAATCCATGAAATAGACCAGAGCACCCAGCAGAGAAAGATGAAAAATTAAAGAAAGTGCAGGAGTCAAAAGGTGGAAGAAATGTGAACCGTGACATAACATTTTGACATCTACCGCGCTGATGAGAGTCGGGCATGATAAGTCATCGCTGCAGAGTGTGCATGTGCCTACCTACAATCCTCAGGGGACGGGAAGTAGGGAGGCACAGTATCGGGGATTTGTCAGTGTGTCAATCAGATAAACTACAAAGATGAAGTCTGGCTTAGATACCGTAGGATCCTCTCTGCTGATCCCTTTTAATGGAAACATGAAAGACTTTTGATTTATGTATTAGTGCGTCTTGGGTTCTTTCTGTAATATCTGTTGTAGTAGAAGATTCAACATGCTGCTGTATTGGTTCGTTTATGACTAATCATCATCATTAATCACCTCAGGTTCCTGGGGGGAAGAATGTTATGTAAGGGATAATGTACAGCAAGCAGGTCGAGCACTGGAGGGGTATATTTCACAACAACGACCCACTAGCTGTACATTATCCCACTTACAGTATGACACAGCTACTTACTTAATGCTGAAGTAGGTGAGATTGGAGCAAAAAAAAGTTATTTTTATAAAACGGTCACTATATCATGACAGTAGTACA
Source organism: Sebastes fasciatus (assembly GCF_043250625.1). NCBI lineage: Eukaryota > Metazoa > Chordata > Actinopteri > Perciformes > Sebastidae > Sebastes > Sebastes fasciatus. The sequence goes on from NC_133815.1 coordinate 21,122,938, forward strand.
TGAAACAGTTAACCTGAAAAAAAATCATGTGCCTCTGTGTCCTCCGGTGCTCCTAACGGCATCTGCAAGATTTCACAGACCGGAGGAAAACAAGCAGTAAGAGCTGATCTGAGGTCTGCTGTCCAGCTGCTGTCTATGAGAGCCGGCTGTTAATCACTCGCAAACTCCGACCAAACGGTCAAACTAGGCAGCGCTGATCAAATATGAATCAATATAATGTTACGTTAATGCCTATTTCTCGCCTCAAATGTTTTCAGAGTCATCTTGTAGTGCACGGGTTAGCTGTAAAATGAGAAAGTTTGTGTCGCGGTAGCCATTGTGAATTCTCCTGAAGGAACGCCAAACTACCGGTCACATGTGACTGGAGCACAGCCAATAGGAACGCTCTCTTTCTGAAATGACCTGTGATTGGTGATTTTTTTAAACCTGTAAACAGAGCCATGAGGAGGTGCAGAAGTCTAGTTTTCTCTCAGAACACTTGAATTACAATATGATGAAAGGTTATTATGGAATTTTTGCCCAATTATGCCAAAAATATACTGCCTATTGCCACTTTAAAAAATCAATAATTTGACACAAAAATGGTCCACCGGAGTCCGACATAAGAACTGCGTCCATAGCAACGGTCTGCTATAAAGAAATAACAGACCGTAGAACGCCGTGATTGACAACAAAGCCGTGTTGCAGATTGCAACCAACTGAGTATCCCTCCGCTCGCTCCTCCCTTTCCAAGACTGCGGTAGCGTGAGCCACCGAGTGCAAAACCGTGGTAACGCCGTTCGCCTCGCTCAGAGTCCGTCCGAACCATAATAACATTACTTTAGGAGCAGCAGCAGTCAGACGGCAGCTGGCGCTACCACGGTTTCATAATTAATTCACTACTTGAAATGTCTCTATATATTTAGCAATGCATGCTTGCCTATATATACATGTTGAGCTGACCTGCTGTGGGTACACTGACTAAAAGACTCTAGGTCACAGTAGCACTAGAATTAATTTACTGAAAGTTGAACACTGCCTGTCATTTCCTCCATGATTAATACCGCTTTGTACTCCGTTCCAGGAACCTTTTTAATGAATTCACAGTAACATGTCAGTTCTTTTCTAGGATATCATAGGAAACCATAGGACCTACAAAGTGAGGTGTCTTACATTTTGTCTTATCCAGATCTATAAAGAGGCGTTACAGTAAAGCCACTGAATTTCCTGAGACTTTTCAAGTGTTATAGCGCAATTAAATGAACAGCGAACCCGGCCAAGAAACAGTCCGGCCCATAACCTCCCGTAAAACCACGACTTGCTGTTTTTACAGTTCGGATTTTGTCCAGATTAAACAAACGAGATATAACGTGAATTTATGAGCTTTAGAATTGCTGTTTGGCAGATATTTTTTATATATATATTAGCTTTGAGCAGAGCCAGGTTTTTTCCCCCTTGCTTCCAGTCTTTATGCTACGCTAAGCTAACCGTCAACAGATAAGAGTGTGAAACGGTGTCAAAGGTTGTCAAACTTCTCATCGAACTCTTGGTAAGAAAGGGATTTTTTCCCCCCAAAAATGTCGGAAGTATTCCTAAACTAACTACCAATAGTAATCCCCACATTATACTGTATATTCATATTAAGATTAAAAGTGTGGCTCTGTCTACTTCTTGAAAATGCCCACTAAAGCTATAGAGTCCAAGCATGTAGTTGATGCGTGTTTCAATAAAACACCGTAGTCCATGTTCTTCATTTCAACCATTTACTGAAAATCTACTGAAAGTACAAAAAAAATGGTAACAAAATATCAAAAACATAAGCAGTGAACAAGCAAGAATAGGTATATTAAGCACGGTCAAAGACTAGTGTGTTCTTCAGGCTCCATAGCTTCAACTTTTACGAGCACCTGCAGCACAATTTAGCTTTTACCCAATCAGAAGACGGTGCTGGCTGTAGTCAAAATCGGTCCTGATTGAGCACACTGCAATGAAACTATAGAGCTAGATATATTAAGCAAATAAAACAAAACAGAAATCATCCACAGTTATTTCTCTATTGTACAAATGGCTCTAACAAAGGTATTTGTTTTCAACAAGGATTGCAATACTGGAGTAAACAATATGTGAAATGATATGCCGTTTCTCAGCACTGAGCTACTAAAATTCCCTGCTACATTTACATCTATGATCTTCTTAGTACAAGTATTCAGCCATTTGCCACTGATTGTACATAATCTACACAGTGTTCAGGGAGGTGCCTGGGCATTCCTCTAGTATACGTAGACACTGCCAGTTAGCTGAGCAACATTCTCAATATAACTTTTGGGCAACCGCAACCAAGAATCACAAAGATTTCCATCGTTTTACTGTAACAGGCGTCTTTTTTTTCTCCCAGTTAGTAGCGCTTCATGAATATCTACAAACAGCCCGTCCAATGAGTTTCTAAAGAGCTCATTGTTGCTTCCTGGAGCCCGACGCTGAGGCTCGCTCACTGCAACAGAAGCAGTAGTAGATTCACATTTGTACCATTGTCGAGTAACGGTTGTGCCTTTTATTGCATTCTCCTCGCCCGCTCTCACACCATGCTAGTGAGTTTCATTCTCAGTATATATGCAATCCTGAGCAGCAGGCCCTCCGGAACGACTGACTACATTGTGTACGAGAATAGCGCTCGGGTTTCACAGCACAGTGTTGCTGAGTGAAGAATAAAAAGCCCGACAGCTTCACTGCGTCTTTGAGATTTCTGTTTTTGTGTCGTTTCTCTACACTTCAAACAATACCATTTATTTTTTTTTATTGGTTGAATTTTCTTTTTTTATTGGGTGGTTGGCTTTGTGCTGCTAAATGCATCAAATCTGTTTACCATTTTTTACAATGAAGACAGAGAATACAGAGAGAGGCTGGGACAGTCCAAATCCCTAAAGCCTCTTCTGTGGGAAGCCCGGCCGATCCCCCATCTTCTCCCTGGTCCAAAGATCTGAGCTGTGATTCCCTCTGGCAGGATTTTATAGAGACACTGAAAGCTCTATTACGGCAAAGCCTACCCCTGACAAGCCAAATGACATGATAACAGATGACATTTTGCACTATAAACTCCTATAGAGATTTCTCTCTTTCTACTCGTGCCCTTTTCCTTACCACAATGTCTTGAGAAAGTGCCTTTAAATCTGTTATTTGCTGATCTTTCTCTTACATTTGTGTCTCTAGCTCTTATGTTAAATTGTATCTTGATGACATTTAAATGGTGTTCTAGGTCAAATAGTACAGGGAATAATATTTTTTTTTTTGCATAGACATTAGCCTCTCACCTGGAAGCCCTTTACTGTAATGTCTCACCCTTCCCTCTCTGCATGTTTTTTGTCCACAGGCATGGCTCCAGAGGTATGGCTACCTCCCTCCTGCAGACCCCAGAATGTCGGTGCTGCGTTCTGCTCGAGTCATGCAGTCCGCTATCGCTGCCATGCAGCGCCGCTACGGCCTCAATGTCACAGGGTCTCTGGACACCAGCACTGTAGGGTGAGTCACACTTTAAATACCTTTTAAATAGGCCGCAATATAGGACTTTTGAATTCTGAGCTTGCTTCATAATGAGTTTCTTCAAAAGATAAGAAAACATTGGTGGGAGTTATAGAAAAGTGAAGGGCAAGTTCTTCAATGAATCCATCTAAATGCACATGTAGCCCATTTTAGGAGTTACATGCAAGTACAAAGAAACAGCAATGTTTAAAGGGCAACTATTATGTTCATTTTCAGGTGCATACTTATATTTTGGGTTTCTAATAGAACATGTTTACGTCCTTTAATGTTCAAAAAAAGGCTTTACTGTTCTCGTATCAGCTGTGCTGCAGCACCTCTTTTCACCCTCCGTCTGAAACGCTCCGTTTGAGCTCTTACTCCAACCCCCGAAAGGCCCAGTCCGCTCTGATTGGTCAGCTGGCCCACTCCGTTCTGATTGGTCAATCAAACCAAACTCTTCGGACTCCGCTCCAACTCCACTCTAATTAGCTTTGTCTGAAGGCGTGCCAAACTAGCCGCTAGGCAGGTATTATGCAAATGTGTTACTTGGTGACATCACCACGTTACGGATGAAAAGACGGGACTTCAAGCGAGGTGTTTCAGGCAGTTCAGGAGCAGTGTTAACTCTCTTTGGTGTGGACTTTGTAACTTTGCAGACCTTTTACATGCACAAAAAACAATATATAAAACACTAAAGGAAAGGGAAAAAGCACAATAGGTCCTCTATAATTTACTAGTGTAAATGTTCATTTCTTGTATTAGCTTCTCACTACTACTTTGGAAATTTAGTCTATAGTGTGATTAAATTATTGAAATACCAGAAAAATTCAAAAAACAGACGTCCCTCTCAGATATTAATATATCGGTGTTATTTGTGCCTGATTTTCAGTACAAGCTGAAATTTGAATTTGCCCAGACATAAATAGATATTCCCCAACAGGAATGAACAACAGCCAGGAGGAAGAACATGCAGTAAACTAACAAGTAGTGCTAACAAGATTGTTGAGACTCACAAAGACATCTTCCAAAAAGGGGGGGAACAAATGGCAGACGAGTCTCTCATTCATCCCCTGATTTGCATTCTGGAGGCAACCAGAGTCATTTTGCCAGACACTAAGTTACGCTAACATGGATTAAGTGGGGCGTTTTAATTTGATCAAAGGGGGCCTTTTACTGAGAGTACACCTCTGTTGTCAGATCAAAGGCTGCAAAATGCCAAAGTATTAATACTCAGTGGAAGAGAGAGGGAAGAAAGGGGACAGCGTCTGGTTGCTCCTCGTACGATCGGTCCAACCGGCTGACGAGGATGACGTGGGGTTTAGAGGAAGAACTCACTTTTTTGTAGCGCCAATGACAAGAAGAGTCTTTCTGATGTAGTCTGTTGTGCATACACATAGAGGATAAACCCACCTTACATAAGAGGTATTATCAAATTATACTCTACATTAAGAATCAAAGTGATATTAGTTATTTGAGGATATTATAAATAAACCACATTGGATAATATACAGTATATATGTGTGTGTTTTTAAACCCACTGTAGCGCAGATTATACCCACTGTTAACCCCTCGGGCCTTAACCAGACATCCTTTTACCTGCATATCACTAATAGCAGTGTTCACTGACATTTGTCCCCGCCGACACTGAAATGCCATCCGTGCCACAAATAGCAATGAGCTCAAATTGGCCGCTGAACTGTAACGCGGCGATGTGGCGGCCAGCGGTGTGAACGCAGACTAACAGCTGTCCAACCGCTGGGCTGAAACAGGGAGTGAAATGTGATAAGCTAACAGTACGCCTGTGTTTCTCTCTCCTCCTCTGCTTCTCTTTGTCGATGTAGCGATAGCACGATAAGGTGAGGCGTCTTTTGTGTGTCATACGTGAGTGAATGTGTGCTTTTGTACAGTATGAGAAATTGCATGTGCTGTGTTAAGAAATTTGTGTAGTGTATTCATTCATTATCATGTATGTGTTTTGTATGTATCTCATGCCAACACTTTGTCATGTTACATTTGCTTATACATACAAATGCTTTGAGGGCTTTATATGAATCATTGCACATTCATCTACCTCTGTTCATAAATATAAAGAGCCACATTGGATCAGAATCGGTTGCTAGTCAGCATGTCGTTTTTTTATGAAAAATATGCCCCCATAGCAGAATGACCAGAATATCTCGAGTGTTGATTGATGGCTCTCCTCTCGGCTCTCCCTGCAGGTGGATGAAGAAGCCCAGATGTGGGGTTCCTGACCAGGTAGGAGGTGCGTCCAAATTCAGCGTCAGGAAACGGCGGTACGCCCTCACAGGACAGAAGTGGCAACACAAACATATCACATACAGGTGGGTGCTTTTAAATTGATTATTTATAGTATGCCGGTCAAGTTCGTTAAGCTTAATATGGAGTCGGCGTTATTACAGCATTTTATAATAATCCAATTTCACCTCCAATCCCCGTAACCGCAACCCCGGCATGCACAGAGAATCCCACACACACTGACTCTACCCATCAACGGGGCTTTTGTCAAGTTGTGGAGACATCCGGTCAACAAGATTAACCCAGTATCTGCCCACAGCCCCCAAAGAAATAACTTCATCTGCACACACAGGGACAGGGCTCCAGGACTTAACCAGTGTCATTGACCTTTTCATTAAGAGACACATTCCTTTGAGAGAGAGACCAAAAAAGAAACAGCCAGCCATCTTTTTTTATCCTCCGTATCTGCCTTTAATCTGACTACGGCAGTCTATTTGAAAGGGTCACATCTTTTGTGCTTAAACTTTTACCCATTCCCTCTCGTGGAGCAACGGAGCCTTTACTGAACACAACGTTTGTACTTACATAAAGAACAGAAAGCTACAAAACCAAAGATCAAACCACTTCAACATTGCTTTAAACCTACAACCGTTACACACAAGAGCGCAGACCGCGTCCTCCGAAGCTCGGACTGCACAAGAACCGGCTTTATCCTCTTAACATGATGCAAAAATGGGAAAATAGTGTACATGCAGGATCCATATATGCACCAGTGATTTTCCAATTTCATAATTCACAAGCACATTTTCTGGCGTTCAGCTGCATGAGTAATAATGTATAGGATTATATAATATATTCCCTGTTGATGTAGAGAGGTCAGTAGCCCACATTCTGTAATATTTTATACATGCTATACTTGCCCCACAGCTCCATGTTTCATTGGATAATCCTTAAGAAGTGGGCTTGTTTTTTATTTTTTTGCTCTGTCCTGAGGATAAATGGATAAGCAGTATTACATGCTGAATATAATCTAGTACATCGGCAACCTACAGCTGAAGTAGGACTGTACATCACACTGATGGCAGAGCTGCCCAGATTCATGCCTGTGCATTTATTCTTTTAAAAAAAATTACACCGGGATTGGTTTTTGGAGTTCGTTTCACGAGTGCTCGGTTCATCTGCGACGGCACAGATTTGAAAAGGAGAAAATGAGCCGGCTTGATGAAGAGTGGAGGAGTAGATAGGTGGAAGTGAGGAGGAGGAGGGAGGAGGAGGAGGGAGGAGGGAGGAGGGAGGGTGGTGTTGGAGGAGAAGCAGCTGCAGAGAGAAAGAGATGAGCTGAGAGGAGAGGAGGAAACCCCAGTGGAAAGCAGAGGGTGCTCTCTGACAGATTAGGGTTATGTAATAGGATGGGAGCATTTTGAGTGTGTATGTGTGTGTGTGTGTGTGTGTGTGTTGTACATGGATGTGTGCCTGGCCCCCAGTCAGTAGTCAGATGTGCCTGCAGCTGCTCCTTTTAACTCAGATTGGTGCAATGGAGGTAGTTAGAGAACGTAGCGCATTTATATCATCTAAAGACATCATAACTCGTCATGGTTCAATGTGTCGTATTTCCATATTGATTAACATTTTTGTTTTGTTTTGTCCATCGGTTATCATAATGTTGTACTAACCAAGTGAATTTGCTGTAGATCTGTGAATGGTGACATCGCTACAATAGAGAAACATGAGCAGTCAGACAGGTCACTAAATCCAAACACCGCCTTGAGTCGCTCAGTTGCTGCACAGTTGCATGAAGTTAGGGCTGCAAAGTTAGCACTTGTTTAGTTAACTGGTTATAAAAGTGTTTGTTAATTTGTTGTGGTAGATGATAACACAACAAATAAGGTGGAACTATGTTCCATAATTAAAAGTCTTATTTCTTTATTTTTTGTAATTCAGTAGTATTGTACTTTAAATTGAAGTTGGAAGTTGAAGAACGATTGAACACAATGCTTCCATATATGTAATGTGTGTCACATTTTCATAATCAAATCCTCCCGGTGGCTAGGTTCAGGCTGTTCTCATACAACGTTTTTTAGCTATACCTACAAATTTTTTTTTATATATCCCACAAAATCAATACATACCGGTATGTAATCCATATAATTGTGAACCAGGACGTACAAAGAGTAACAAACGCTGCGTAAGGATGAGGTCGGAGTGGATGGGTGGGTCAAAAAACACCAGATTTTCGCCTAGGAGACTTGTGTTCATACCCCGCGTGAAACCAGAAGTCGACGTTGATTTATTCGTCACGTAACTTCCGTACTTAAGTTATGCCACTTCCGGTGTTAATTTAACCAAAACCACGATCTTTTCCTAAACCTAACCAAGTAGTTTTGTTGCCTAAACCTAACTAAGTTGTTTCCTGTGAAGACAGAAGTTTATTAAGAAAAGACTGCAGTGGAAATTGACACGTGACATTCAGAGGAAAACACAATAAATTAATAATAACTGTTTTTAAGATATCATACGATCCGTTGTATGAGGACACGTTGCCAGGTCGGATTAGGTGCAACTGTCAAACTGCAGTGTTGTGGGTTTGAATCCAGTTTGAGGTCTTTGACTGAAGTCACTCGTTCTTCCCTGAAAACCTTCTTCATCCTTCAAACGATAAGCCAAAAATAATTATTAAAAAAAAAAAAAAAACTCTGGCATTAGGGAAGTATAACAAAGGCATGGCCGCCTCAGGTGGGTGCTAGTTTCCATGTAGCCACATACAGTACTTGCTGTGGGGAGGCACTAATTAGCTTTGGCATCCCTACAGTTCTCCCTGCATGCAGGTACTATTATAGCATCCGGAATCATTATCACCTCACTACATGGAGTTTAATATTTTATACGGCCTCGGAGCAGGTTGGGGATTCTTTCATTTGTCGTTTTGCAGCTTCTCCCTGCACATGTTTCTCTCTCTTGCCCTGAAAATAGGACACACACACACACACACACACACAGTGAGACGGGTAATAGAATCAAATAAAACCATCTTTGTATTCCTCAAGAGGCCACAGTTGCTGTTAAGGCCTTTTCGTTGTAACCCCAGACAAAGCGAGACAAGGACGTTCATAGAGAACCCTTGAGGTGCTACGGTACAACACTTTTTTTTTTTTTTTTCATTTTTAATCTCAAAGAAAACATTTGTGCCTCCGCAGACTCTCTCTGGGTCAGCTGATATTGATTTGAAAGCTGAATTGTCTTGTTCTTTGCGAATCTCTTTCTGCTCTACATGAGCACTTCAAAAGACAAAAGGGCCATTTTGTGTTGCCTCCAAGTTCAGACAGAGACTGTTTGCTTACTCAACAGCCAGCCATCGCACTAACACCACTTCAGTTGGCTTTCAAGATGGTTTCTGTAATTCAAGAGCGCTGGCAAATAGACGGGAGCATTTATTACTCACACTTGTCTCAGGGCAGTTGAGGACACACAAATTTCCAAGCTATTATTCATTCATAGTTTATATCACTTACGACAAATCTGATTACGATCAGCAACAAGCCATCAAAACAGGGTTATTGTTGCTTTCAGATTTTGGCCCTTTTAGCGTATTTCAGGTCATTGTTTTGATTTAACGGCCCAGAAATTGACTGTTTTGGTTCACTCTCATCAAAATGGCCAGCACCAAATGGCACACAGACAAAGCTAGCAACTAGTTGGTGAACATAGTTTAACATTTAGCAGTTTAGGAGTCAGATACGTCCCTTAAGAGTTGGTGGAGACCAAAACTAGAGCTAAAAGAGGAGCGACTAGTGAAGGGCTGGGCGATAATTCAATATGATCATTTGTCGTCTTTCTATGGAATCATATCGTGATGAAATCATATATCGAGAAATCATGATATACACTTTTTTCATCTAAATATATAATAACAAGAACATACTAACTCAAATTTCTCAAAAAATCTGATGTGCAATATTTTGGAGGAATATCATTTGACGATTGCGTACTCAATTCAATGCGATTAATAAACGGTGTATATATGGAAATATTACTTTTTCTCTATAATTTCACATAACTGTTTATGTTAATTTTGCACTAGAGTTCTTAATTAAATGAGAAAATACTCAGGACTTTTTATTTGTAAAAACTAGGGATGCACTAATCCGACTTTTTCAGTCCCCATACCGATGGCGGTTCCCTGGGCTTTGGATATCACCTGATATCGAATAGTACTGATCCGATACCAGTGTTTAATTAATAAGCTGTATGCCTCACTGTGTCGAAGTGACTGGGATCATTCTTTTATGTGTAAGGCAACATCAGGCTTGACTTAAACTTTTAAAACAAAATGTGACAAATAAATAGATAGATAGATATAAATTTACTGAATTGTAATTTATTGTTAAAATAATAAATCATACAACAGCAACTTGGTAAAAAAATCTTCAAAATTATCAGGAATTACAATTCAGTGTAAACCTTTTTAATGCAGCAACAAATTGGTCAAAACTTAAACGGGAATTCAAATTCCAGTCAATAATGTATATAGTATATAATCATAGAATTGTATTGAATAGATCGGCTCCATTGTCAGAGATACCCGATCCAGCTATTTGAGTCAGTATCGGTTTACATGGGATGCACCGATACAGATACTGGATCGGATATCAGTGCATCCCTAGTAAAGACTCTGTGAGAAACTATTAACTTAAAACAAATGTGCAGATAAACGTATAGGTCACTATTAATCATGTGAGAACATCAGCTGACCCAAACAAAGACCAGTTGGATTCAGTCCTCCAGGTTCCCTCTGCAGATCTACCTGCCACACTATTGACTATTAAAACTGCTTACTCCATCATTTCTGCCACCAAAAGCTCTGCTTATTTTCTTAACAAGTACATTTCTGATGGCTTGTTTTTGTAGACTTGTCTTTTAGAATTACATAAATTCCATTTCTTTGTGTGCGTCTGTCAAAACAGAAAATCATCAGCTGAAAGTGAAAGTTTTGCTGAAACTTGTGAGAGCGTATTCAAAGCAAACACGTCTTCGCTAAAGTGGTAGTCGGCTGTCAGCGAGGCCGTCCTGAAAGAGCAGACATAGAAATAGAAGCAGTTTGTGGTGTTGGTTTAAGCAATTTGAACATTTTAAATGAAATTGCAGGCTATTCTGTGGCACACTATTTATATTTCATAACCAGCCTTTATGCTTCCCCTTTTCACTGAGTTTGATTCAATAATTAATCCGAGCTTACATACAATATTAATATGCAGTATATAAATGTGCCTGGCAGCGGTCGACGGTACCCGCCGTGCAGAAGGAGCCGAGCAAAAGACGTTCTGATAATATTTATTCCTATTATGGGAAATGACAGGCAAACACAGACGCTGTGAAGAAGGGAACAAAGGAGAGGAGGTGACGGGGAGTACGCCGAGGAAAATGGGATCCTTGAAACTACTTGAAACACCTGAGTAAGAGGAAAGAGAAAAGAAAAAGGAATCAGCACTTTATTGACACACTTATCAACCGAACATCAGCCAACCGAACTTCCACCTAACTCCGACCCAGAGTGTTGTGTGTTTACAAGCGTCTAAGTTGGACGATGTAAACTATACCTATATCTGTTTATCCCGAGAGACAAACCACATTTTAATAGAGCGTGACAGAGAGATTTTCGGAGCGAATAAAAGTGGAGTGGGGTCTTCCTGATTGCTCCAAACCAGACTGGGGTTCTCGGCAGGCAGTGGGCTGTTGATAATCCTTAATTAGAAAATAAATTCCAGTGGCGGGGAATCGTCCCGTCCTCTCCACACCTGCAGTAACTCAAAGCCGGCGGGGGAGGACTCAGCTGTTTTCTCTCGCAAATCGCTCCATTTGGCTCTCTGTTGGCGAACACGATGAGCGTGAAATGGCAGCATGCAGGGGGAACGATGATAGTGATTTTTTTCTCTTTTTTTGGCATAGTGTGATGTAGATCGACATGCAGCAGTGTGCTCTTTTTACAGCCCTTGTGTTGGTAACACTTCTACTAAAGTGTACTGTTTTCTATCCCACCATATCTCATGCTTCAGAGGTGTATTTACTCTGCCCGATTAGATTCTAATCTTTAATTTTTCCTCTGAGTGGACATCCAGCAGAATAAGCCAACTCTTCGGTGTGTTTGTTTTACCAAACACACTGAGAACCCAAGAGTCTTATCAGAGCAATTTACAATAGATTTGCTCATCCTGACAGTTGAAGGAGAAATCCCGATTTCGAGGCTTACCGCGGCACGATGATAAGAGAAAATTATCTGGCTGTGTGAAATGTTTACAGAGACTTCTAGTGTTTTTTTTTTTTTTTTATCAGTCTAACTTTTTCCCTCCTCGTGTCTCTGCAGCATAAAGAACGTGACGCCCAAAGTGGGCGCAGAGGAGACCCATGACGCCATCCGGCGAGCCTTCGACGTCTGGCAGAACGTGACGCCGCTGCGCTTCGAGGCCGTGCCCTACAGCGAGCTGGAGAGGACCAAGAAGGACGTGGACATCACCATCATCTTCGCCTCAGGTTTCCATGGCGACAGCTCGCCCTTTGACGGCGAGGGCGGCTTCCTGGCCCACGCCTACTTTCCAGGGCCGGGAATAGGAGGCGACACGCACTTTGACTCGGATGAACCGTGGACGCTGGGCAACCCAAACCATGACGGTAAGCAGTGATTAGTGTTCTTGGGAAACTTAATGATGGCGAGATGGTGTTAAACATCAGCTAAAGCCAAGTTCACACTACACGACTTTCAAAGTCGTCAGATCACAGTACTGTTCGCACCACACAACTTGCTGTCTTGTAATCAGAAGTTTTGAAGTCGTTGTGGCTACATGACTGACCGGCGTCAGGGGGTCACACACTACAAGATCTTTCACTGGGAGGAACTGTCGTTTTGCCACAAAAACACACGCGAGAAATACAGTAAATGACGTGGTATCATACGCAAGACATATTGCTGATGTTGTTGGCACATGTGTTTACAAAATAGCTACTGGTTTCCTCACTCTTTTTTTTAACTATCAATTCCTCTAGGTTCAACAACAAATTTGCTCCGTGTTGCAAATGCATTACAGGAAGTACAGTAACTCCCTATTGTTACAGGCGACCCCTCCTCTCCCAGGTTTTCCCTCAACCCGTGTCTTGCGCTCTCGTTGGCTGTAGGTCGTGGCTGGAGTCCGTCGACAGGTCCAGATATTTAGCATGCTAGATATCTGGAATGTATCTGCGAGGCATTGGCGAGCCTCTTGGTTTGCATCTTTGAGGAGCTCACACATGACGCTCGAGCTCCGATGTTTGAGCGGCGAGCCAATGCTGATTTGCCTCTGATCTGGGAGCTTTTGTCGGGGGGAGCTCCAAAAAACTGTCAGGGAGCGGAAAATCAAGGCTGAAGTCGTGTAGTGTGAACTAGGCATTACTCACATGGAATGGATTAACACATGAACGTAGAATGTGTTGACATTTTGAGTCGTCACTCCCCATAAAGAAACAGAGCTCAGCATAGCAGGAGTGGAGAGTGACGATAATAACTTACCCCCTGAGGGGAACGCAGTCTCAGAGCCTACAGCTGGATGCTGAAGTGGAGCTGGGGGCTTTTGAAATGCTGTATAAACAGCAGCAGCAACAAGTGACAGCGTAGCTTTCAGGTGAGCGGTGTGGCAGCAAAAGAATGAGTAGAGCCCCGGCTGCTTATGTACACCTCCATCTACTCTCGCTGAACCACTGACGCTCTGCGAGCAGGTCTGATGCATTGAAGTGTCATGCCTGCTGGATATTGGTTTTGCTGGTTAGATTTCCGCTTTTATCCGGTGTGATTTAAATTGAGGCTTGCTCAGTCCTCTCTCTCTCTCTTTTGAAAACATCTGAGCTCGCTGAGCAGATATCTTCCCCCTGGTGAACTATACTAATCACAGCACCTCTCTCTTCACTGCGACCTCGAGCTTGTGCCCTAGCGGAGTACTTGCTCCTCGGAGCTTTACAGCTTGTCAGGCTGGTGTGTAAGCCTTTAGCGGGGTCCGCAAGTCATTCTGTTGTGTGGGTTGCATGTTGAGCAGCTACGTTGCTGCTCAGCATTGTGGTGCGGTCCAACAGGTCTCTACTGGTGTGTGTGTGTGTGGAAGAAAGTCGACTAAGCTTACTCCCAGGATGACCTCTGACCCCTCGGCAGCCTTCAGTGGGATGATGAAAGGACTTTGTAAGAGAGTAGACGGAGAAATAGATGGAGGAAAGACAGAAAAAACTGTAAAGTAGACATAAAGTCAAATAGAGCAAATCCAAGCAGTGAAAGTTGAATGGATTCTTGGTTAATATTCTTGTCGCAGCAGGACAACATGTTTCCAAATTTGTGTTCACAACTGTGTTTTCAGCTCTCATCTTTGAACTCCTCATTAAATCTAAAGGGGCAAGCGTGCCCCGTGGTCCACCGAGACGACTCAAGAGGAGTCATCGCCGTTAAACCGAGTCACGAGTCAAAACAATGACGGAGACGACCGACGCGAGAGAGACAAGAAATGAGGACACGAACGAGAGGAAACAGACGAGTTAGTAGCAGGAAGCGAGCTGAGATGAGAGAGAGAGTGAAAAGAGAGGATGAGAGAGAATGGCGGAGCATCTCTAGACAAATATTGGAGGTTCAAGAGCTCACAAGAGAGACAGACGGAGAGGGAAAGACCGAGGAAGCAGCGTAGCGAGCAGTAAAGAAAACATTTGAAGAGGAGAGGGGAGAGAGGAGAGCAGAGGAGATGAGTGGGAGCTGTTGAGCACTACGCGTCGGAAATAGAAGTGAGGGAACTTGCTGTCGAAGACTGAATTTTAAGCAGGAGCGGAGGGGCTTTTGTAGGCTCAGATAATATGTCGTAAACGGCTATATTTAAGGCTTTTGAGGATGCGTAGCTTGATCGAACTGACAAGAATCACTCCCGCAGGTTGAGCAACACAATGGAAGTGATGACCTCGAGTAAACTATTGACGCTGCTGCTGTTTCATCGCCCGCATGATATGCTCATCATGTTAAACATATTTAAACACACATATATATACCCAGTCTGAGATGGGCTAACACACACACACAGGGTTGTCGTCCCTGCTGTCGCGCCTTGGAGGAAGGAGAAGCAGCTGTCATTGAAGGCAGTGATTCACCCCCTTCAACAACACTCACATACTCTCTCTCTCTCTACCCCTCAGTGCAATATTAATACAGCCTTAGTGCGGCCCACACTTCTGTGAAAGAATCCCATAATGCATGCAGTTCTGTTACGCACTCACAGCTGGCTTTTTTTTTGCCAAATATGAACACGCGCCGGCTGAATCCTGACTGCTCGCCGTGGCGGGACTCGAGGTGCTCTTTTTCCTGCATGAGTGTTACACTGAGATGAAAATCTGAAGGCTCATGTAGCTTGAAGCTGCCCATAGACAGTGTTTTTTGCTCGAGGTATATCTTCAAATTTCACAAATCCTATACCAAAAAATATTCAAAATATCAGGTAGTGGTATTGTTTTTTTGTCTTGCCGCATTAGCACAACTTCCTCGGGCGGGGCTACTACGAGTTTAACATCGTAACATGATCGTGTGTGCAACCAGTGTAGCATTTATCAGCTTAATATGGCGTGTAGGGATGATCATTTTGAAAGAAATTGCTAACCGATAACCGACCCTCGTTTACAGATTATTAACCGACAAGATTAGTTTGTCGCATGCAGCGGCGCGCCAGCTGCAGTGTGTGAGCACAACAGACAACTGAGTCCCATCAGCCACGGTGCTGCGTGTAGTGTCGCAGACATGCAGCCACTTTCCCAGTAAAAGTTTTGAAGTTTTCAAACGAGCTATAGACGGGAGCCGACTTCCTGTATCTTGCAACTACGGCTTCGCCTCTTAAGGTGGACTCTTAAGGTGGACCAGCTTTTCTCCTTAAAGAGACAAGCCGCTCCTGAGTTTTTCTCAGCTTTTTAATTCATTATTAACATTTCTTTTAACCGATAGCGTTAATCGGTTAAAATGCTTAATGACGGTTAAAGGTTAAACGGTTAATTATTAACGTCCCTAATGTCGTGACATAATTGTGGAATGATATCGATCCTCTGCAGTATCTCTGAGTCGGCACAATGCTTTCTTTTCTTTTTGTGAACACGTTTAAACTCTGAAATGCCTTTATAGCTCTTTGGCATTGAGAAGAGGTGTGTGTGTGTGTGTGTGTGTGTGTGTGTGTGTGTGTGTGTGTGTGTGTGTGTGTGTGTGTGTGTGTGTGTGTGTGTGTGTGTGTGTGTGTGTGTGTGTGTGTGTGTGTGTGTGTGTGTGTGTGTGTGTGTGTGTGTGTGTGTGTGTGTGTGTGTGTGTGTGTGTGTGATGCATTTCGGTACACACTGTTTAATCTTAGCCGTCTGTAGAACTGAAAGCTTGTCATAATGCAATAAAAAAGTACATTACAGGTTCGATTCCTGCTTTGTAAAAAATACAGCCCAACCGATACTGGATTCTTGAGGCCATTATTGATATCAGTACTTGATTATGATTAAAATCAAACAATATATTGAACCAATATTTTTTTTTACACAACTATAAGTATTGCGTTTTATTACCTTTTGTTTCAACTGTAAATTATGCAGCTTGCCAACATCTGATTTATCTGATAAGATACAGTTTTCACTCTGTTCATCTCAGAGTTTTCATTCACATATCTCTTTCAAAATTGCTGTGCCAGTTTTTTCTCACCAAACTTTGGCGTAAGTTTGGAGCGTTATTTAGCGTTCTTCTGACAAGCTAGCACGACATGTTGGTACCTTTTTAGGTTTTCTAGTATCAAATGTTACCAGTATCTTCACTCCAGCTTTAAAGGTCACATATTATGCAAAATGCACTTTTCCATGTCTTTTAAACATCAATATCTGTCCCCAGTGTGTCTACAGGCCACCATAGTATCATAAAAGACCATCCTCTCTCTTTTTCTCCTCCTCCGTTTGTCCGGAAATGGGTGCAGAAAAAAAAATCGCTTTTTTTCCTTCTCTTCTGACGTCATTAGAGAAATGCAAGCCATGTAAGGGTTTCCTGGTCGAACCAGAGAGAACCTTCAGTAGCTGACCCCGCCCCACAGCGCGTCACTGTCTCTCCTCCTCAACCTAACTTGAGCAAAGTCTGCAAGAACCAGCAGAACAGGCTTCATGTACTCCCATCATCTAAATATAACATGTTCTTTCACAAAGGCTTTATGTAATTACACTGTTTAAACAGATGATATTTATATATTATATATATTTGATGTCATGCATGTAGCAGAGTACAGGTAGTAAATAGTGACTTGTAAGCAACACAACACATTTCTGTTTCACAGTCAAACTTTATTTGAGTTGACAGATGACAATATTAATTATTCACAGCATTTGTAATCATCTCACCTGTTAGTTAGTTATGTGACATGGTACAGGAGAAAGTCTTCAGCTCTGGTAAACTATGGTAAGCTAAGCTCCGGTGGTCTGTAGTCATGGTAACACAGAGACAGCTACTACTGTAAATAATATACCATTACTCTGATCTTTCATACATTTATCTTTTAGCAGAAATAATGAACTGACTACTGTTTCACATCTTCTATTTTCCACCCTGATGGTCGCTGTGTTTACACACCGTCTCATAGCGGTAGCATGTAGCTAACCCGTTAGCATGTAGCTAACCCGTTAGCATGTAGCTACATGCTAACGGGTTAGCTACATGCTACCGGGTTAGCTTTGTATCTTCCATCTGCTTTCAGCTATCTGCTCTCCTCTGGGATGATTCTGTCGGTCATTTCTCACAGATGGATCTGTAAAGACAGACGTAAAACAGAGTGTATGTTTACGGTTTACAGAGTTGATGCATGAGGTAAACACTGAGTTAACTAACAGAGCTATAAATAGTATTATTTACCTGAGAGAAACCGTCAGGAAAACCTGGAATCTGGACCGCAGATGTTCATCATGTGTCGCCGATTTCTGATCAGATTCCTCCGGTAACGTGCGCTGGGTGAAGTTTCTGGTTTATAAACTTTAAAGTGGTTTATAAGCTCTATTCTAGCTGCCTCTCCCTCCACTCCTCTCTCTCCACTCCTCTCTCCAGAGCTTCTCCGGGAGGGAGGGGGAGGGTGACGCTGTGTTGTTGAGGAAGTTTGATTGACAGAAAACGCTGACCAATCAGAGCAGAGTGGGAGGAGACAGGCTGTGAATCAGTGGTTTTCAGACAGAGGCTGAATTAGGCTCTGAGGCAGGCAGACTCAGGCTGCAGTATGAGAAGAATAAAGGGTTTTTTGAACATTGCAGCATGTAAACATGTTCTAGTGCAACATTAAAATACATCTATGAACCTGGAAATGAGCATAATATGTGACCTTTAAGACTTTAAGACTGAGCCCGCTACAACCTCTGAAAGACAGATTGATAGCAGATTGTTAAGAGGTTAATTGTTTATATAATAAAAGATTGATAACCCTATTAAACTTCTTTATATCATTCTGAATAAATCTATAGATAAAAAGACCTGGAACAAAATATAATAATAAAGTCAAATATGCATAAAATATGGCCTATAAAATAATTATTGCTTCAGTTTACTGCTCTTTTGCATAAAGGTATATTTTCCTCGTCACAGTAATCAATTAAACTGCAGCATATCTATCAGCCAATATCAGATTTTTGACACCGTATATCAGCCTAACTGAAATATGACCTGTAACAGCCAGTAGATTGGAAAGTATTGGCTCATAATGTTATTTCAGTTGGACAAAATCAATTTGGTTATATATATTTTTCATCTCCAAAATACATTGTTTGAATAAAAAGCAGCATGTTAGATGTTCATTTTAATCTATATATTGTCTCATAATCTCTGCAGTACAGTTAGATAATTCAATATATTTCCAATGCAACTAGCTTCAAGGATTTGTAATCCATCTATCATCCATCTCCTCTCCTCCTGTATCCATGCTTTGTAGGGAACAGCTGGGAATGATGTAATTTTACCTCAGAACAGCACATGATGTCTGTGTGTCTGGCTTTTTTTTCCTCTTTCTCATCTCTTCTTCTTTTTAGTCTCCTCTCCCTCCTTTTATGTGTTTGAAAAGTTACATAGACACACACTGGAGATGAGATCCCGTCCAGTAAGCTGCCCGTGCCTGTCACGCCTAATCCCCCTACGCCGTTGTCGAGAGGGATCAGTCGTCCCGGCGACCGTTGCCAGCATCGCGCCGTGGATGTTATTGTTGTTGTTTTGGATGATGACGTCACTGATGCACACTGGAGGATTAATCCCTGTCTGCATGGCGATAAACACTCTCAAACACGGGTTAAAGTACTCACACATACACTTTCTCTCTCTCTCTCTCACACTCACACATACACATCTGCACTGTTTTGTCTGCACCTTCGCTCACGCTGCAACTCAGGCATCTGAGGATAGAGGATTACTCCAAAGTTACATTCAGTGGGATTTTTAGCACACACAGCAGAACGAGGTTCTTATTAGGATTAGCTAATGGCATTTTTACGACAGATACACAGTGCGCTGCGGCTGCTTTCTGTACGTGTGATGCTTTTATCGTAGGGAAGAGAAAGTGGTGTGATGTCAGCAAAATCAAACACATTAAAAAAAAGGCACAAGCATCAAGAAAGTGGTTCTGATCTGAGGATTTTTTTTTTAATGCAAAATGTTGATTCCTTCTGGAAACAAGTAAAACAGTTTCTCAAGGTGTTGCATATTTTAGTGGCTGTTTGTTTTCACCGTAGCGTTGCATTCATCTGCCAGAGCCCACGCTGTTTTGAAATATCTACCTCTTGTGACTTTCTGCTACATCACCTTCATCAAGACAATTATTTGACTGTAGACATTATCTCAGCCAAGTAACCAGAATCCCGATCAATATAAGCACCTGGATTCATCCTCAGGCTTTCTTTGACTTAAGTTTGATCTTTTAATTTGATCTTGAGTCCCTTTTTAAATATGAACCAATAAATCCATATGAATCAGCTTCTATCATATAACAATCAGCATGACATGGATATTAGATTATGGCGTGCGTGTAGAGCTAAATTAATTCATTGATTGATCGATAAGACGATCAAAAGAAAATCGTTTCTGTTTGTATTCTATATTATTTTATTAGTTTTTTTTCATCTGCAATTGTTGCACGTTTACTCACCGACCCTGAAACTTTCGTCCGTCATTAAAGTTTTGTTCGTTTATCCACGTTTTTTCACATCGGATTAAAAAACGCATTCAAAAAATACGGACTTGGCGTGCAAAGGCGTTATGGTACGTGTCCACAGCCTCCGTCCTTTCAAGGCTTCCCATTCATTGTCTGTAAGCAGCCGTGCAATGCATTCTGGTAGTGTGGCGGCACGATTCGAGAGACGGGGCGTCACGTTGGCCGCTCCTCATTTGCACAAAGTTGAGGTCTAGTCTACTTTATGCAAATCACGGGCGTCCGACGGGACTCGCCGCCTCTGGAAACTCCCTAGAAACTTTTAGACTAACCGTTGTTGATCTAAAATAAAGACAGATTTGGCAACTGCATGACTTATTTTTCACATAAAATGTTTTCAGAAACAGATGGTGAACTACTTTCATGATATAAGAGAAGAAAGATTCCAAACGAGCCGCCATGTTGGTTCCAATTTGAAAGCTGGGAGCAGCAGCCCACGAGGGAAAGCGTTTGTCCAATCAGGTGCCTAGTGACCTGCGTCTAGTGGCAGCCCATCAAGCGTCCAATGCTGGGAAGCAGGGCGATCCCTTGCGACGTGGCATTAATGCAGTTGCAGCACCTGTAATGTAACAACAACAGCAGCAGTGTTATCTGTGCATCATGACCATGAAAGATCTCTAGGGAAGTGAATCTCACATTCATCCTCTGTCAGGCCCGTGTTATTGCCTTTACTTCACACTAAACACGTGCTATGGTTGTCAGTGGACTCCATGATCACACCACACATGCCAGACAAACCCCGGCGCCAGAACCTTTTATGTGCAGCATATCATGCCTGAGAAGAAGAGTTCAGAGCACCAGAGAGTGAAGCGTGTTTGACACAGCGGTTTGGAGAAATCCTTTTTCTATGAAGACTAACTGACGGATTTACCCATTTTCCACCCTCCCTCCTTTCTCTCTCGTACGCTACAAAGTGCGTCTCAGCCTTTGGTGCTGCTTGAACAACAGAGCTTGCAGTTGAGGGAAAAGGATTTGTTTAAGCAATATTTAAATGAAGCAACGTTTCCAACAGTGGATTATAGAGGCACTTTTGGCTTGAGGAAATTGTTTGTGGTTTTCATTCCATCATAATCAAACTCTGTTCATATCAGATCGGTCTCGTTAACGAAGTGGAACACATCTCCAATTGACAGAGGAAGTAAATTGGATATCTATTCCCTGGAAGTTGGCAAATGGGAAGTTGTACTTGACATGTGCGTGGATGCTGTATATGAGAAAGATCAACATTCTTGTTGATTTCACAAAATTGAACAACATCCCTGATGATTTTTTTGTACTGTTTGATTGGTGTATCCATGCTGGAGGTAGATAACAACACTGTTATGTAACCTGTTGGCACCTTAGACTGATCAGTTCCATGTCTTTCTGTCTCTCTTTGAGCTGTCTATGAGGGACAAAATCAAATATCAAGTAGAAACACCGACTGATGTGGTCTGTTCTTGGATCTTTTTTTCTCTGTACATCCCACTCTCTGTCTATATCATCACATTAGTGTGTTAAGGATTGCACAATGATCGCTGCCAGCTTATTTTAGCCAGGATGATGCACAGTGAGAGACAACAGGGAAGGAGTGCGCGGGGGTGGATGATAAGCCAATTTCCCCATTGAGAGTGCAACATCCCTTGGGGGCAAAACCAGGAGAAGTGGTCCTGGAGCTCCTGTATAGCTGCCCTACATTCCTAGACTGCTTGGCTTTAGAGACTGATGGATGAATAGCTGCGAGGGATCAATAGATGGAGGGATAGATAGGCGCATGGGAGAATAAACTAAAGACATAATAGGTTGCAATGAGGGAGGGCAGGGGTTGGATTTGAAAAATTATGCAGGGAGAGTAAGAAGATGAAATACGATTGGATGAAACGTCGCAGAAAATGTTTGAACAAAGGTAAAATCGTGATGGAGAGCGCTGGAGGGCAGAAAGGAGAGGATTGTGGAGGGATTTAGTGTGAACACAGGATAAGGGGGAAAAAAACCTGGAACTGGAGATAGAGATGATTAGATTGTCTTTTCATCAGAGCTCAACGTGCCACAACCACTTTTGAAAGGGAGCGCATTTGCAGGAGGCGTTTTTTTATTTGACAGTTTTCCATTTCTGCACAAAAAAAAAGAAAGGCCAACAAGAACACGCTCATCCGTGCATTATCACAAGGTCATCTTTGTGGGCTGAGGCCGCTGTGTTTTTCTTTGTGAAAAATCTAAGCGATGCACGCAGGCATAGATAAGACAGATTCCATTTTGACTTTCAGTCACACCGAGGCTGATTGGATTTTACAAAACAAAAAAACAGCTTGGCACCAGAAAAAGTTTCATCAGTGCCACTGCATACCATGACTGTACACAAACACCCAGAGGGTGACTTATAAGGCCTGGTATGCCTTCAAGGACCTCCAGTAATATCAGTGAAAACTATGTAACATAACACAGCGTGCGAGCTAGACCTACACACAGGAAATGAGAGATTCCAGGGCTTTATTATTTTCTTCACCCTTGCCCCTGAAAATGAGCCAAAGGGGTTAGAAAAACACACGGTCACCAGGAGGAAAAATACGCCAAGAATTTATGTTTCCAGGTATTGGAATTAGATAACGGGGGATGGGTCGGTGGGGCACTCAATAACAGAGTGATGATTGGCTGAGGGAGGGGTTGTCGGGATGGGCTCGACATCGATCAGCTGATTGATTGATGGTTGCGGGAGAAAAGCTCGGCTCCCCGGCATCGATTGGCAGAACGGTTTATCATTGACGTCCGATCCTGTAACTTGATTGTACATTCAAAGCGGCCGTCATTTTGGGTGTTTTTACTAGCAGACAATGAAAGGAGATCAATCTTCCACTTCTTAGCCGCGGACAGTGCAGGCATTGTTACGTGGAGCAGCCTCTGTTGAGTCAGGGTATTGTACAGAAAGAAAAAAACAGAAGAATAGATACAAAAAGTGTGAAGCTGTTTAGGAGCATATGGTGTCCTTGCATTTTATTTTTAGGTTGCTACTCCTCCCGGGTTGATGAGGAGGAAGCAGCGGACTCTTTTCCATCCCTTCTCTCTTTTTCTTTTGTTCCTCACTTGTCACTCTCACACTCACACTCTCCATCAAGTTCAGTGGGCTTAGTTGGCATGTCGCTTGATGTAAGTTTCCAAAGCACAGTTAAAGCTGTTGAAATATTAATGACTACAGAAGAAACTGTAAAAAAAAAAACGAGAATAAAAACGTAACCAATTTAGATGTGCTGTTTATCTACAAAAAAGCAAAAGAAAGAAATGGAAAAACCCACTTTATTTGCTTGATTTACTTGATGATATTTCCTGCATGCTGTCTATTTTTTTTTGTGGCAGGCAGTAACTTATTTAACAGCCAGCCCTACCCCAGAGTGAAAAGTAATTTCTCCTTGTTGTCCAGACATTGAAATCACAGTGTATATTTTTCCAAATGGAAAAAAAAATGGAAAGAATGTCTCTTCATGTTGGTTGGACAAAGTTTTAGGAAATTAAGTTTATGTCTGGAGAGTGAGGTCCGTCTGTCTGCTGTCAGACTACGGTCATTCAGTCTGTACATCGTCTTTTGTAGGTAACACATCACTTAGTCTGCCGCTGAATGTTGTTCCCTTGCCGCAAGAGGCGTGTTTTTGTTTTTCTTTAGTTATAATTTGGTCTAATGTTCCGAGTGAACGTCTCCTCTGTGTCTTGTTTGGTTTTGTTTCTATGTTCACAGGACAGGGCTTGATAATGTTAATTGGTCAAGTCATTATTTTTGATGTGAATCCAGATCTTTTTAAATGTTTTTTAAATGTTAGCGTGAGTGTGTGCTCTGGCCCTTAAAAATTAGTTTGCAGTAGCGCTGTCGCAACAACAGCAATATAGACAAGCCAACCGAGGGGGATGGCAAGCAACCGCCACTACCGCTATGTACACGTTTTTTTCTTTTTTGAATTCTTTACAATGGGAGTGCCGCATTTTTACACTTTACTAAAAACAGCAACAGCGTTATGAGGTGCTGAGCGTCTATTCTGTGCCGAACGCTGCATGTTTGGTGTTTTTTTTTCTGGTCGCAGAGTTAAAAATGTTCAACTTTGGGTAAAACTCTACAATGACCAACCGCTACATTTTACTTGTAAGCTACAGGTGCTGAACAACAACAATGGAATAAAAATGAATACACATAGACTGACGGGTCCGTCCAGTAATTTGCAAAAAAAAACGTTGCAATAATACCATATAACCCGTTGTCAATCATAATCACCACAGGGGAAATTCCTTCAGCCCTAGTTTGCAGAACTCTGTGTGCAGAGTTACAGTTAGATTTTTGTCCAAAGACTAGAGACCAGAGCCCCAATATGTCACTGAAACACAGTGCATTACATTCTTTGAGTAAATGGAATTTTCAATCCCAGTATGATTCAGTATGAACTTTTTCTGGTGCTCTGCAATAATTAATTGTATTATTTTTGCAACACCTCTGTCCTTCGGACCAAACAAAACTCTGAAGATTGTTCAAAAATTTTAATAATATGTAACCCATGAACTATCTTAAGTGGTATTAGGATTTGAATTGAATCCTGGTATGGTATACAATGTAAAACTAGAAAAAATAAGTGTATAACTAAACAGTTTATGCTATTTGATTTCCAGCTGAATGAAATTATAAGTCATTTTAGAAAGTGAGTCAAATTAACTTTGTCAGAGTGCACGTTTGACCTCCCTTCTTTAGTCATAAAGAAGCGTGTCGTCTGCGTAGAGGATTCGCCTTTTTTGTATTAAATAAGATGAGCTATTTGTAATTCTTTTTATGTCACAAACCCATTGGCTAGAATATTGACAAACTGATATCCAATCCTGTTGTTTTAGTCTTCCCGCTCTTGCTCAATTAAAGTGTAACCCAGAAAAGTTAAATAATTCCTCCCTCTTTCAAGGTTGTTCAGTTTCTCAGAAAACCTTCCTTCATCATGCAGCTAGAAAGCTCTTCAATCTTTCCTATGTCCTTCTGTCTCTATCTTTGTTCCTCTATCTCCCCTACTCTGCTGCTGCCTCATGCTATCTCTCGGAGAAAACAAATGGGGAGAATCAGATGCTTTTTCTTACCACAGGAGCAGATCTTTATCTTTTACTGGAAGCATGTGTGTGTGTGTGAGTCCTGAGGACATCCAGCATGGCTACGTTTGGGCAGGCAGTAGGAACAGTATTGATGGTTGGGTTACTGTAAGTAGAAGAGTTTGTGGGAGGACACAGGCGGTAAAACAGCACAGAAAGCTACACACACACACACACACACACACATATACACACACAAACACACACATTTCAAGGGTGCTGGAAGAACTCACTACCTTGTAGGCAGTTTATCTCACGGATGCAGTATGACAGTTGACATTACATGATTTAACACTATGATATGATACAGCACAATATAATAGATCAGTGTAGGACACTACATGATCCAGTCCAGGAACATGATGAATATATTTGATACATTATTTTATACCACAATAGATGGATATTTTACAATATACAGCACATTACATATCTGTGAGATATGATTATACTGCTCAGCAAGTTTTTTCGCCCCTGACTGTGCCTGTTGGGCAACATTGGGGCCGTCCTAACCTGTAACTGGTGGAGGTTGTTGGGGCAGTACATAACCTAATTTGTAACATTTTGGTTGCTTAAAAATGTCTTATTTAGCATTCAGTTGTATTTAGCTCCACCCTCTCGTGTCACTTCTGGTTGCAAAAAACAAGATGCCGAGGCTTCAAAATCATAGTACACAAACCAATGGGTGACGTCATGGTGACTATGTCCACTTCTTATATACAGTATATAGACAAGAAAAGTGCAGACACTATTCAGGGATGGAAAGAATACTGTCACATTCTCTGCATCTTTTCACAATTAAAATATGAATACAATTCTCAGTAAAAGACAAATAACATTCACATAGTTTAGAGACCCTTGACTTCATTTTGTCCAGCCCATTTCTGAATCCAAACCTGCGCTATTGGAGGCATCAGTGTTATTAGAAACCAGGACTGAAAATCATAGTACCCTGTACCTGTGTCGGAATATCAGTTGGTTCCCTAGATAGTAAATAAATAGAGACAGACTGCTTTATGGTGCAAATCTGGAGCTGAATATTTCAGACTTTGCAGCACTAGCAGGTGGTGACTTGATTTAAAGACTCATAGAGGAACAAAAAAAAAATTCCAGTGTGTAAGCTCTTTACTAAAGCCAAAGCTGCCAGTAATAGGGAGGGGTGAGGTGCAGAAATTGTTTTTATGGCAGAAAGCCACAGAATTTATGGGAAATGTAGTTTTTAATTTTAATTGTAGGTAATATTAGCTGTGACAATAGCACAGGTGTGAGATAATGTGTCTTGACCATCTATATGCTAGTGTTTTAATTAGTTAGATACAGCACCTTTTAATACCCTTTTTATTGTGTGCACAAATATGTCGGTGGTTGCACACCATGTTGGTTTAATTTCCAACTATGAATACCACTTTTGAGAAAGATAGGGGATTTGAATAATTGCTCTCACAAAGAAAATGAAATGAAGAGAAAGAAAGCAGAGATATATCACCATGCGTTCCTGCCCACCAGGCTGCCACTAGAAATAGACGGCCGCCTACTGACAGCAGCATCAACTTCCACGTGGGCGGCCGTACTCTCTTCCGCCCCCACACACGAATACACACACGCACACACTTAACACTCTCAGAAGCACACACACACGCGCACCTGGGGAGGCTCGCCCTCCCACTAGTCAGTCAGATGCTTTCATAACCTCGTACCCATAATCCTTAGCAAACAAAAAGTGTAAACAGCCCTGCCTCGTCCTGAGAGCACAGTTTTATCACTCTTCAAGGAATGTGTAGCTTCTTTAGTGATGTGTGATCTGTTTTTGTATTGAACGGATGAATTAGCCATGTTATTATCGATGTTATACATTTCTAAGGGAACATTGTTTTTTAAATCTTACGCTTTGGCACACTAGTGACCAACTGAGCAGCTCATAAAAGCTCAATAAAAATCTCACCCTATGTTACTATTTACAACATTAAAAGAAAATGTGTTTGCTACAAACCCAGACAGTCACTCATAACCTGCGTACATTAAGACCTCAGGCTAGTGACACATCCACAAAGGCAGCCTTTTTCAGTAAATATCAGATTTGTAGTTCTGCATTCGGGAAGAAAGTCTCACCTAACGATGCTCCTTTTGGTCACAAAAGCAGGGAGGGGTTTTGGCAACAGTTTGAAAGCAGTGAACATTTTTATTTACTCAACAAAAACATAGAAAAGGCTGAAGAAAATGTGTGTGCTCCCTGCTTAGATTTTGCAGTTGAAATATTTGAAATTGCTGAACTATTAAGATGACGAAAGTTGAAGCTTTTGTTGACAGTTGAAATACAAATGCTGAAAGATGTTGAAATGTCAGCTAAAATGAAAGTGCTTACTGAAGTCAAAGTGTAAGTGTGAAGTTGAGGTGAAAGTGCTGAAAGGAGTTAAATATTCAGTTGAAGTTCGAGCATTGTGAGGAGTGGAAATGGCAGCCGAAGTGTCCGTGATAAGTTCAGCTGGAAGTGTCAGTGAAAGTGGAAGTCATGAAAGGAATTGCTGCAAGTTCAAGGGCATAAACTGGAATGTAATGACTTTGGCTAAAGTGCAAGCACTGAGAGCAGTTGGAGTAAATTGTGTATGAACAGTGAATATTTTGTGAGTTGTTGTTTTTGTTGTTGTTCAAAGAGACTTGAGACCTGAAAGGGTTTGAAGTGTCAGTTGAAGTGCAAGCATTGAGAAGAGAAACATCAGTTGAAAAGAAAGAGATGAACGCAGTTAAAATATCAGCTGATGTATAACCACTGAAAGCAGTTGAACTATCAATTGAAGAGTAAGAGATGAAAGGAGTTGAAGAGTAAAAGATGAAAGCAGTGGACATGTCAGCTGATGTGTGAGTGATACAAGTAGTTAAAATGTCAGCTGCAGTGGAAGCGCTGAAAAGTTGAAACAGATTGAAACTTCTGAAGCACTTCCATTTTAGCTATTTTTTTTACTTCTCAGTATTCGTATTTCAACAGCCACTTCAACTTTGTAGTAAGCATTGATGGGAGAAGTGCCAGTTGGCAACTGTGGAAAAGCAGTGAACATTTTCTTTTTTTCTCGTAGAAGATAGTAGTAGCAATAGAAGTAACAAGCCAGGAGTCTGTAAAAGTTGAGGATGTATTTGGTGGTGGGTTATCACTTGTTTGCTGAACTTAGCGGAGAACCTTAATGACTTACGGAGGGTCCAATGTGAAGCTCTACAACAGTGCTTCCCAACCTATTTTCCCTGAAGCCCCCCTACTTGTATGTAAGAAAAGCTGATTCCCTCTGACATCATCACCAAATCCTTGAACAAAATCCTCAATTTGAATTCAGTGTGATTCAAATGAGTTCATGAGTTTTTATTAAATCAAATTTCTTTAATGAATAGATCTCGTCAGTTTTGTCAACATGATTAAATTGTTGACATCTTGACGGATTCGCCAAGTAAATGCAGATACATAATATGATCTCTTTTTTTGTAACGACTTAATGAATTTACTATAATAGTGTTAGAGCCAAAATAGTTTTTTTGTTATTGTGGTTACATAATTGTAATTTGGTGGTGTTGTTAGATTACTGCTAGACCGCCCCGTTAATACAGGTGCGGGCCTCCCTTTGTGTGCGTCAAGCGGGAGAGCAATACGTTTTTGACCGTAGTGAAAATGTTGTTTTTGAAAGGCTAAACGGCAACAAATATGGGTTGAAGCAGAATATTTCATCAGATTTTGCTACTAAGTAGCAAAAACATATATCTTTTTAAATAGTTTTTGATGTACCAACCTTTGTATAAATTATCCAGTAAGTGTGTTATTATGATTTTAGTTATACATGAGCACATATAATTTTGACAACCTCAGAGCAGACAAATCCTGGCCAGGTTGGGAACCACTGTTCTACAAAGTATGTTTACCTAGACCACATTAAATGAAGAGCATTATTGAAGAAATTGATCAGATCTGTACTATATTTTTTTGGCTTCTTGGGTTTTTTCTTAGGTTTATTGAAAACTGTGTTACATTATTATATTATATCTCTCTGACTAGTTTACTGGTACACACTGAGTTTCGAAAGTTTTCTCCAGCATTTTTTGGGGGAAGTAACATTACTGTTTGCTGTGTCTATAGACACAGCTGCAGAAGTGTGTGCTGAACCATTGCTTGCGAATGCATTATTAATGATTAATGATCACAATGAAAATGTACACACATCCCCATCTCGCTCACAGGTGCTGCACAGAGATAAACATGACAAGAATAAAGGATGTCCTTTCCTTGGCAGCATTTTTTTTTTCACTCCTTTCTGTCGGTTTATTTTCCTCGAGTCCACAGGAACGGCCAATATTTGGATCCCTGGCAACGTTCCACACACAGAATTTACTCTGTAGCAGTCTCTGTAAATAAATAATTACTCCAGTTTACATATGTTGCTCCCGTCAGCCGGGGTTTTGTTCTCTGACAAGCTTGTGAGAATTAAGTGTAATAGATTCAACAGCACAAGTGTTGCTCAACCAATGTCAACAGCCTAGAGCTAGGGGAACTGAGGGAGAGAGAGAGGGCAGGCAAATAGTGAAGGGGTAGAAGAAGAGGGGAGGGAGGAGAGCAAGTGGAGCAACAGACCGGTCTCTATAGGATAGTGTTGCTCAATGGATACTGCCAGGGTTAGGACATTGATTAACACTGGGGGTAATCGTGCCAACAGTGGATTCATCAAAGTTTCCACTGGTCATCACCAGTGGGCAACCTCTGGGTCTGTAAAGTGAAGCCGATGCAGAGTTGCCTTAAACTTGCATTCTTTCTAATATCCAGCAGGGGGCGACTCCTCTGGTTGCAAAAAGAAGTCAGATTGTATAGAAGTCTATGAGAAAATGAGCCTACTTCTCACTTAATTTATTACCTCAGTAAACATTGTAAACATGAGTTTATGGTCTCAATCGCTTTTTCAAGTCTTCTTCAATACAGCATGATGTTCATTTAGTAAATCATGGTCCCATTTAGAGTCAAATAGACCATAAAGCAGGGATGCTTTAGGGCGGGGCTACCTTGTGATTGACAGGTTACTACCACAGCGTTGTCCGGTCTGGGAGTTGGGTGCGTTTTAGAACTTTTCACTTCTGGTTGCAAAAAACCAAGATGGCAACCGCCAAAATGCCAAACTCAAGGCTTCAAAACAGTGGGTGACGTCACGGTGACTGGTCATCACTGGTATTTTTCAAATATCAAACAAATTCCAAGCAGAAAGGGTCAAATAATATGGCAACTTTAGTGTGAGGTGATAGAATTTCAGGGAACTTTACAAATTTATTACACTTTATATCACATTAGGTGGTGTTTTCTAACTTTATTTGTAATGGAAACTGGGCTCACTTGAAAACTTGTCAAAGCTGACTGAATACTGATGGTAGGGTGCTAATCACCACTTTTTATTGGTTGCAAATACATAATCTAGGCCACCAACAACAACTGTGCCCAAAACAAACCAGAAAGGAATGATATTTTCACTCCAACTTGGTTCCTGGAATTTCACATGTGAAAACCTCGGTGTTTATACTCGTGGTGCTGTAAGTTGATTTGTAAGTTGGTGAAATGCAGCAAATGGCACACTGTGTGTTTCTGTTTTGTCCTATGAGGGTTGGAAGCAGAGAGGGTGTCAAAGTGAGGCAAGCAGCAGAATGCACCCATTGTACTTTGGCTGCATTCTCCACAATGGTCACTCTGTCATGTCAGGCACACAGCTCTGTTTTGACAGCCAGCAGAGCTCTGTGTGTGTGCCCAGGGCCCTCTGAGCCAGGCACTGGCTG